>NC_134689.1:376454734-376813887 GCF_050947455.1 Rhinoderma darwinii | reverse complement strand
AAAAAAAAAACAAACAAATACACATCATGATCTAGATATGTGCATATATATGTATTTATACCACAGTATAAATAAAGTACAATTCATTTTGTATATTAATATCCTCCGCGCTCGGTTGAACAGATTCCTTTGCCGTGTGTCTCATATTTGCAAAAAACAAATATATATAATATAAAAAAAAAAAAAAAAAAAAAAAAAAAAAAAGAAGGTGAATTTCTTCTATGTATACCCAGTACACAAAAAAAAATATATATATTTAAAAATATATATAGACATATTTATGTGGCTACAGCCTAACATTATACAATTTAAGTATTACAATCTTGGTAACACCAAAGGTCTTCCCCCATTAACCACAGGGCATTGTAAGCAGAAAAAAAAGCTTCAGCATAAAATTTGAAGCAATTTGTAAAATTTGATTGAAATCTGGCCAAACCCCCCCCCCCCCCCCTCAACTTCCTCAATTTTATTCTCACACGAGAAATACCACTTACAACTTAGCAAAAAACAAGAACAATGCAAAACAGACGCCCAGTCAAAAGTAATTTTCAGCTTTTACGCCCTTACATTAAGTAGATAACGGTCATGGATACACAAAAAAAAAAAAAAAATTAAAAAAAAAAAAAGTCGGATAGTAAATAAAAAATAAAATAAAAAAAAAAGTGACAATTTCATTCTAATATGAGGAGTAAAAGCCTCAAATCAGTGACTTTACATTTCTTGCTTAATTCTGTACCGTTTCAATCTTTCATAGTTCACATGGAAATGTTTTTTAAACAATTAAAACAAGAGGAATTAAAAATAAAATTCTTGTATAATAAAGTCCATCTAAAGTCATAATTAACCCCCGAAAGTGGAGCAGCATAGGGCAGTGACAATAGCTTTTTTTTAAAAAAGGCAGGGAACCACGCCCCAATAAAAATTGTAGCTTTTTTTTCTTCTGCTGATCGAATATAAAATTGCAGTCTCTCCTTCTAACAACAAAATGTACTATTATGAAAAAGTCTTTACAAAAAATACAAAATATATATCTATAATGGTCCCCTCGCAAAGAAGTTTTTTTTTTTCTTCATGGTCCCGTCAAAACTTACAGAATCACTTGAGACTTCATTTCTTTTTGCTTTGTAGAGTTAAAAAAAAAAAAAAAAAAAAAAAAAAAAGATGAAGAGCAAACTGGCAGGTTAGCCACAGCCAAAGGATGGCATACAGAGAATGGAACATGAACAGAGTCAAAGAAAAGGCAAGACGTGAAGGCAACTACAAAACAATTAGGAGGTCCTACGCAGATCAGGCAAACACCTGCATATTGCTGGCTTGCTCAGGTAGGCGAGTCGTCTGGCCTTGTGTACCACCAACTACCACAGGGCTTGGGGTGGCATCAGACCACTCAGATACCGAGTGAGGTGAAGGGCTGGACCACTGCTCTGGCGACTCTGGAGAGGGTGTCAGATAGGGGTGCTCACTTGGGATGTGCAGGTAGTGTTTAGGGGTTTCTTCTTGAGGTGGTGCGAAGGTCTGCTGAGAGGAAGTTGGCACAGTTGGTGGCGTCTGTATGCGGTTTTCATTAGAAACACTTTGCTGCTTGAAGAAGTTTCCTTCACTGGGGGTAAGAGGCTGAGTAGACCTATCAGCTACATGTGGCATGCTCTGCTGCCTCAGATGAGCGGTGTTTGGGGGCATCTGGCGCTGTTCCATAGAAATCTTCACAGGACTTTGCATTGCCATCTGGTTCTGTAACATCAAGACTTGCTGAGCATGAAGCTGATGCAAGTTAGGGACAGATCCTGCAGGAGCCCCTGCCATTATATTGCGTGCCTGATGTGAAGGATTCACAGGGCCCTGCCAAGCAAAGGGCATGTTTCCTGGGTTTAACATGCCAAGGTTTAACCCATTCACAACACAGCTTGGTGCTCGCTGCAATGGTATTCTTCCTTGCAGAGCCAGCATTGCATTCCCTTGAGATTCTCCTATCTCATTTAAACGTGCCAGCGACACAGCGAAAGGCCCTTCCATAAGCCCATTCACAAGAGGGGTGGAGGGCACAGACATGGAGCCAAGGTGAAATGTGCCGGGGGCCTGCATAGCTGGGGATCCAGGATTGGCACTGTAAGCACGGGGTGAATCAAGGGAATCTACTGGTGAGAGTGTAACTGAGCTCTCCAGCAATCCTCCATTTCCTGAAGGGCAGTCAAGGGACAGCTTTTTGTTTCTGTTTTTTGCTTCCTTGGCCTCTCCCCGGTTCAGACTTGCTCCGCCAGATTTGGCACCTGCCCGGCGATTCTTCTTACCTTGTGTCTGCTTGATGTTGCCCATGAAGCCATTTGGAGGGCAAAGCAGTGGTGACATGGTGTGCCCTCCCATTGTCCCCTGTGACCCTCTGACTGTGTTGTGTTCCTCCAGGAGCTGAACGATATCATGGTGTAGTCTCTCCTGTGCGATGTCACGTGGGAGCCGGTCCATGTGGTCTGTGATTTCACGGTTGGCATAATGGTCAAGAAGAACTTTTGCAGCTTCGTAACTTCCCTCTCTGGCAGCCAGGAATAATGGAGTTTCCTCCTGGAAGGTAAAACAATTATTTAGAGTGGGTAATACAAATACTAAGTATAACTTGAAAGCCTGTCATATGTGGTAAAACTTTCTAAGATTGTCTGCTGCCATACAAAAACAGGCTCCGCCATCAGTGGAAGGTAACTCCTAGAAAACCCCTTTAACATAACCCACTTTTTAGCCCATTTAACTTGATTAGCTCTACCTGTCTATGCACCCTGCACATACCTTGCTGTCCTGCATGTCTTTATTGGCCCCGTTCTTAAGCAGTGCCACGGCAGCTTCAATGTTGTTCACAGCCGCAGCCCAGTGCAGAGCGGACTTGCCTGTGGATATATACAAGAATGATCATATTGAATTGAAGAAAGCAAACCGGAAAGATCAGATCAAGAAACACATCATGGGCAGGCTCCATTCTACATCATAACAAAATAGATGAATAAAAGCCAATACTAACCAAGTTCATCAACGGCATTGACGTCAGCATGGCAGGCTATCAGCTCCTCCACCATACCCTCCACAGCCAGCCGGGCAGCCAAGATCAGCGCTGTGGAACCATCACCCATTCGAGCATCCAGGTCTGTAGAGCGGTTCCTTATCAGGATCTGCAAAGAAGAAAATGAAAACACTGCTATTTGATTGTGAACGACAGATTTTCCTAGTCAGGAGTTTAGGAGAGCAAAGTGACAACCCCTGTGGGAGCTGCAGCGGATGCCATAGTGGTTGTGACCTAACTTTCCCAACAAACAAATATAACTAAAACAGATGAGGTAGAGGAGATCTAGATCCGGCCTCTGTGTATTGGACTTGCCTGAAAAACTCCTTGGGCGTCAGAAGCCACAGCGGCATGCAGCGGGGTGCGTCCTGTATGATCTTGTGCGTTAGGATCTGCGCCTGCATCCAACAATCTCTTGGCAGCATCTGCTCGGGCATAACGAGCTGCGAGGTGTAGCGCGGTCTCACCGGTCCGATCTGTCTGAGCCCCGAGAGATGCTCCTTGGCAGATTAGATCAGCAATAGCAGAAACCTCCCCTTCTTCCTCCTCTTCTTGTGATTCAGGTTCCAAGCCACCTCCCAGGAAGGAAGCCAGCATAAGCGGGGTGAATCCATCTAGAACAAGGTATGGGGAAGAGGAAACAGTCAGTATTCTATCATTAACCACTTAACTAATTATCGCGTAACTGTATGTGATAAGTGTGAAGGGGGGGGGGGGGGATATGGAGCGAACTCACGGGCTGAGCTCGCTCCACACACAGCAGGTGACAGCTGTGTTACACAGTCGGCACCTCACTGCAACGGGCGGAATCAACGTTCACTTTGATTCTGCCCATTTACCACCATAAATGCCACGGTCAATCACCCCCTCTAACAAGCCATCGCACCCCCCGTGACACGATCGGCCGGTAACAACGGTTGTTATGGCAGTCTGGGGGCCTAACAAAGGCCCCCAGGTCTGCCATCTTTGTACTCCTTTGAAGCTCTGCCTCTGGAAGGGCTTCAAAGGAGACTGTCAGAATCACGATATACTGCACTACATTAATACTACAGTATATCATGCAAGCGATCGCTACTTCAAGTCCCCTAGGGGGACTAATAAAAAAAAAAACTAACGCTATTTTACTTTTTTTTAATGTTCCCCAAAAAATAAAAAAAAAGTATTAAAAGTTCAAAAAACCCCCCCTTTTCAATTTTTTTTCCCTAAATCAATGTTAACTAAAAAAAATAAATAAAAAAAAAAAAAAGTGAACATAACTGGTAATCGCCGCGTCCGTAGAAGTCCCAACTATCACAATATAGCGTTGTTTAACCCGCTCGGTGAATGCCGTAAAAAAATAATTTTTTTTAATATATATATATATATATATATATATATATATTTTATTTTTTTATTTTTTTTAAAGTTATAAGAAAACACGCAAATTGCTGTTTTTTGGTCACCTTAGCGCTCAAAAAAAAATGAAATAAAGTGATCAAAAACTCGCATATACCCAAAAATGGTATGCTGAAAACTACAGCCTGCCACACAAAATGCAAGTTCTCACATCACTAAATTGATGGAAAAGTGAAAAAACTATGGCTCTCAGAAGTTTTTTTTTTTTTTTAAAGTGGTAAGACATAAAAACAAATTTGGTATCGCCCTAATCGTATGAACCTGTAGAATAAGGTGAATATGTCGTTTTTACCGCCTGATGGACGCTGTAAAAACAAAACCCCCAAAAAATTGCGTAATCGCTGTTTTTTGCCCATTTCACCCCACAAATAATTTTTCCCCCAGCTTCCCAGTACATTATGCGGTACAATAAATTGTGCCATGAAAAACTAGATCTTGTCCCGCTAAAAACAAGCCCCCATATGGCTATATAGACGGGAAAAAAAAATTATAGCTTTTGGAAGGTGGGGAGGAAAAGACAAAAATGAAAATCAGAAAAATGCTGAGGAGGGAAAGGGTTAAAGAACAGCGAGTGGACCTTAACCCCTTGGCAAAAAAACATTGTACATGTATGGCACTATGTAGTTAACAGCAAACGTCAGCTGTATATTACGTCTGACAATCTGCTGCACGGCGGATCGGAGAGCACGGATTATGGCTATTAAACCCCCTTAGCTGCGGTGAACCGCAACATCTAAGTGGTTAGACAGAGGGAGGGGGCTCCATCTGTCACCCCATTGTAGCAATTGCAGGGTGCTCATGGGTTGCCATATGTGTATACCTAATCGGCTGCCTGTCAGTCTTACACGTATAGGCATCATACATTTTAATACTTTTGTATTGCAGTGTATTATGTGAATGGCGATACAATCGCATGTCCAAGTCCCCCAGTAGGAGAACAATAATAATAAACATATATAGTTTTCCCTTTACAAAATGCTTTTGACTGAAACACCCCCTACTGGTCTAGACGTGACAGGAAGGAGTGGAAGATATAATCCCTGGTTTTCCTATAAACTTGAACAGCAAGTGAAAAATTAATTCACTGACATCTAAATCAATAATTGTGGCAAATGTTGCTGGACTGGAAGAACCCATTTAAAGAAATGAGCAACAATAAATCTATTCTGCGTGCTCACCTGGCCCTCTAACATTGACATCCATGCCATCACTCTCATAGTCACCCTGAGGTGGTGTCAATGCTGTAGCTGGAGGCAGTCGTATATCGGCAGCTGCCAAGTGGTGTTGGGTCCAAGGACGGGGGTCAACAGGATCCTGACGACACGGTGAAAGCTCCTCAGTCTGTGGAAAAAAAAATATAACAGAATTAAGAACTGTATTTATATGTCCCAGAGTGAATTTATTTCCTTGTTAAGGCTTCGTTAAACATAGGGTCCAACACCTAGAATGACCCATATTTACACACCTTAAGTCTCTTAGTCTCGGGACAGTCTGTCTCGGTCCAGTCTTCAGATGGGTCTTCCATGAGACGTTCAGCTTTGGCAATGTTCCTGGAAAAACATCAACATGATGAGCATGGTAGAAGGAGTGACCATAGACAAAGTGAGCAAGAGGACAGCCCATCCTTACTTGAGTCCAAGAGCATCTTGACCAACAGGCTCCCTGCGGTCTCTGTCCTTCTTCAAGATGAAACCTTCAGGAAACCATAGGGTGCTATGGGCTCTTTTTCTGCGAGATACCAGGACACCCAACACAGCCACCACCAAGACTAGAAGTCCAGCTACCGCTACTAGCGGCAGCAGATGGAAAGCAGATGTGTCTTCTTTCTTTTTATCACCTGAGAAGACATACGTGCAGCCATATAATAAACTATGTTGAAGTCACTAATCTTTTAACGCATTTAGCTCAGTCATCTCATGTCTGGCCTCCACCCTTGTTACATGACTTACTGATCACGGATTTTAGTGGATAAGGAAAATGTAGCATATCCACAGCACTGAGTGCCGCCAAGTAGTCTGCTGCACTCTCTGCATCGGGGAAGCATTCAGACATCTCCTTGTCGTCAACTTGTTTCTTACATAAGCGATTATCAATTTCCAGTGACACCTCCGAGCTGTGAAGCCAACAAAAACACTCAAATACCGGTTTACTTTGACAAGACCACCACACTAAGCACAGCACTGTACTCACCCTATGATATCGTGATCCAGCTCTCTCTTGACTCGCCGTTCTGCCGCCTGACTTTTTCTGTAGGGTTTTATCATGTACTGCCCGTTTTGGTCTACACGAAACCTTAGAGCGGTCCTCAAGATGGCACTGAGCCTCTGCAGGAAGGCCTTGCTCTCCTTCATCAGCTGCTCAGGTGGAAGAAGAACCACTATGACCAACATGCCATCCGCCAGCTGCTCTCCATCCTGACCTTCGGCACAGTCAAGGCCATCCCATCCGCATTCTTCAGAGTTGCATCCTTGATCACAGCGGCCATCTCCATAATGGTCCATGCAGTATTTTGCATAGAGTGGGCTAAAACCAAAAATAAAATTGACTGAAATTAAAAAAAACAAAAAAAAAAACAAACGTGCCTTAAACTACACATTCTAAATATTAGGATTTCTTCTCTAACCCAACATAGATCGGGATGAGATTATATGAATCAACACTGAAGACGTAGAGTGTTCCTTATAGCAATTCCTTGGTCAGCTATCTGTCCCTTCTTCAGGCAGACCTCCACTATTCCCCATCATGTCTTCATAAGAGTCGCCACACACCCCACTATTCCTCCAGAGTCAACCCCAACCATTAATAACACAACTTACTTGCAGCTACGGGCGCTTCCACCTCGACAGTCGAAGTTATCATAGAGGCATTCAGCTATTACACACTGGGGATCACACTGCGAGTTATTGAAGCGGGCTCTGCAGTCTGGTCGAGGACAGTTCTTCCATGGGTCTTCTCTTTGGAAGATGCAGTCTCCGCCATCGTATTGACATTCTTTAGAACTGCATTCCTTATCACAATGGCCATCACCAATTTTATTAAGGCACCGAGCCGGGCTACATTCTGGAGCCTGGGGTGGGAAAGCTATTAAAGGGGGTTTGATATCACACCTTGGTCCTAAAAACCCAGGTGGACAAATGCAGCTGAAGTAAGGAAATTTAGGAGAATTCTCGCATTGTCCATTGTTTTGACATGGGGAAGGGGAACAAGATGATAGACGAGGTGTATGTAATGTAGTATTGAGAAGACGACAATCAATGCCAGGCGGGCAAACACAGCGAGGGCCCTGTGGTGAAGGGACACAAGTGTAGCCAGATGGACAGGCAAGGTCTCTGCAGGACTTTACTGGGTGCTCACATGAGGGCCCGGAATAACCCTATAAAATAAAAGGGAAAAAAAAGGAAAAAAAGTTAGTGTATTGAACTTAAGTTTTGACAAGTATAGTGGAATTAAAAGCAGAGTCTGGCTTGGACAACCCCTTTTTCATGATTGGAAGTTCCACAGCCAATAGAAGGGGGTGAAAGATTTAATAGCTGAAAAGGGTAATGGGGGGGGGGGGGGGTCCCCGATTTCAGTGGATTCCCAGGATAAGATATCATGCTGGCTACATGCAACCACCACAAGGGGGAGATTACTGCATGCACAATAAGTCAGTCTACAGTAAGCTCCCATGCTCCCTCTAGTGGTGGCTGAAGGCAGACATTGTGTTTTGTTTTTTTAAGTTGGTCTATAATGGGATTTAGAGAAATGTATCAGAAAAACAAAGCCCTGACCCCTATAAAAATATATTAGGAAATTAATCAGCGCAGTGTTTGGACTGGAAATTACAGGATTACAAAATACTGCGATTCACTTTATGTGTTACAGGGAGGGAAGGAAAGCAGGTAAAGGACTTGTAGGTAAATTAAGCCAAAGAACAGGAAGTGGCGCTGCTTGATCTAAACCAAGTTGTATAGCAATAATAAGATTTTTAAAACATTTTATAAAAAAATACTAAAATCTTGCATGGGTTCCATGAGCAGAAAGTACGGACAAGTTTGAACAGCTATAAAAAGGGAATGCCTACCGAAGGACAGCGACAAGTGTAGCCAAGAGGGGTGTTTACGGTCACACGACACACTCCGCCATTATGACAAGGTCGGGACTCGCAAGTGTTCACCACACTCTGGCATCGTCGACCTGAAAAATACATACAAGTTAGTCACTCAACCATTCTAGTAGATAACAATATGGCTGCCAGCAAGTGACTAATCCACACACCTATACGGCGTCATTACAGTAAAACTCCTTTAATCTGGCATCAAGGGGGAGTTAAAGAGGCTCTGTCACCACATTATAAGTGACCTATCTCCTACATAATGTGATTGGCGCTGTAATGTACGTAACAGTGGTTTTTATTTAGAAAAACAATCATTTTTGAGGAAGTTATGAACAATTTTAGATTTATGCTAATTACTTTCTTAATGCCCAACTGGACGTTTAACTTTTGACCAAGTGGGCGTTGTAAGGAGGAGAGTATGACGCTGACCAATCAGCGTCATACACTTCTCTCCATTCATGTCCATTTGTACTCAGCACAGCATGATCTAGAGAGATCACGCTGTGCTGTCACATGGAGACCCATCAAAAGTTTGGATCGGCGGGGGTCCGGATACCCCCACTGGTGCAAAAGCGATCAGCTGAGCACTTTTCTCCTTCAGCTGTGATCGGCACACCGTCAGGCTGAAGACTGCTTCCATAAGTTCTATGTAAGCAGTCTTCAGCCTGACGATAAGCTCTGATCACAGCCGAAGGAGCAAAGCGCTCAGTTGAGCGCTTTTGAGCCAGTGGGGATATCAGCACCGGGACTCCCAACGATTCAAACTTTTGATAGGTTTCTAGGACCTATCAAAAGTTTGATGAAAAAAGTGTAGTTCCTATTTAAATATCAACCTATTTGTGCACTTCGAGTATCTGTCACTAGTTAGGAGGTAGAACACTAATAAATTAATCTAATAGTAGCTATGATGCTGATAACTAGTGTGTGATTTTTTTTCTAAAAATGCCAATTTGGCTATAATAGCCAAATAGGAGGTAACTTTTTCACTCTGGGCTGTGTAATGTTTTCTGTAGGACGCTGTCCAATCAGCTTACAGCTTCCCCCTTCTCTACCCAGCAACACAGCATGATCTTATAGTACACAGCTTCCATTCCCGACTGTTTTCAACGGATGAGATCTCTGCTTTCACAGCTAAAACTGCGATGGCATATGAAAGATTAGAATCTCACATGCTGTTCTAAGTGGTGCACAGCCAGAGATATGGCCGTTTTAAGTGATCCCCCTTCCCTCCAGCCTCAGTCTCTCACAAGGTGTGAAGCAGATTCATGCTGATTGGACAGCGTCAGAGGCTGTGAGGCGGCTCCACTTCAAGAGAATCGCTGCTGTTGACGCCCATTTGTCAAGTATAGGCTCATTTGTATATTTAGACAAAAAGCTTATAACTTAGAGAAGTATTAAACTGGTGAGAGCCTCTTTATCTCCTACCTAATCTAAAACGCTTTGATGCCGAGAACTGTTTTTTTTTTTTTGTTTAACCAAGTGGGCGTTGTAAAGTAAAGTGTCTAACGCTGACCAATCAGCGCCATACACTTCTCTTCATTCATGCCCAGCGTGATCTCGCTGTGACGCGACTTCCTCCCGCAGTTCCTTCCCCGGAGCAACAGGAGAATGACCAGACATTGCCTCCAGCCGTGCCAGGACTGCTGCTGAGGATAATAGGTGCTGGAGGAGACGTCTGGTCATTCTGCAGTCGCTCCCGTGAAGGAACTGCGGGAGTACGTGACGTCATAGCGTGATCTCGCGAGATCACGCCGTGCTATGCTGTGAATAAAGCTAGGCATTAATGAAGAGAAAAAAGTGTATGACGCGGATTGGTCAGCATCATACACTTTTCTTTACAACACCCACTTAGTTAAATGAAAAAAACCAAGCACACCCAGTAGAGCATTTAGGAAAAATTTGCATAAATCTTAAAATGATCAGAACTTTGTCAATAATAAACGTTTAAAAAAACAAACAAAAAAAAAAAACAGTAGTTACCGACAATAAAGCGTTTATTAGAGGGGGTAGAAGATAGAGAAGTATTAAACTGGTGAGAGCATCTTTGAAATAAACTTTTTGGGCACAGTTGTCACTGGAATGATCAGTGTGACAGCGCCTATTAGATTAGCTAGGAGATAGGGCATTACTAAACAAGTGACAGTCCTCTAACAACTCTCTTGGGGGGGGGTCACGAAAAAACCCAAAACTCAAATGGCAATTCTAACAAATCCTAAGATGTATTTAAAGGAACAGCGTCACGGAATTTTTTTTTTTACATCAGTTTGATTTTAGTGTTTTATTAAAAACGTTTATATTTGTTTGTTTGTGTTTTACTTTTTTTTATTTTTTAACTTTTTCTTCCCTATGGGGGCTGCCATTTTTTTTTTCCATTTCTGTATGTGTCGATTAACGACACATACAGACATGGAATACGGCAGCTACAGTCGGAACGGGGCCCGTTCCATTCACTATGCTGTACGCTGTCTGTGTGGGAACGGCGCATGTGCCGCTCCCACACAGTCCAAGTTGAACTGTGCGCCGTCCGGCGCCATTTTCCTGTAGACCGGAAGTCGCGGCCGGACAGTAAGATTACTACTTCCGGTCGCGGCTTCCGGACTTGTGCACTTGGAGCGGCGGTAGCAGACGGAGCGGACGGACCGGCGGCGGCAGGAGCAGGTAAGTTATTTCTATGTATGTTCGTGTTTCAGTGTGTTTACTACTGTATGTAAACCTACTACACTGTGTGTTAGCTCAAAAAATGGCGACACACAGTGTAGGAGGTTTGACCGTTCAATCCCCTCGTTTCTCCCGGCACTAGCCAGGATAAAGGAGGGGGGGATTCTGAGAGCTCACTAGAGAGTGAGTTTTCCCAAATTTTGCAGCATAAAGCAATGTGGTTGCTTTACCACATGTAATGCTGCAATTTTGGGAATTGCTCCATCTAGTGACCAGCACTGGGAAGTGTTATAAATTAGAATCTAATTTATAATATTTCCGGACTAGTGAAAAAAAGTAAAAAATTAGAACAATGTTTAATCATTTTTATACTAACTGTTCAATTAAAAAAAAAAAAAAAAAAAAAAAAACTTGCAACACATTCCCTTTAAGGCAACTGGCTTATTTAAGATTATGGTTAAATAAAAAAATAATCAAAGGAGAAATGCAGGTTTCCAACGCCAGACTAATAAATGCTGGATTAGAGGAATTTCACAGCACAAACGGCTTCCATCTTTCATTCTCCTTACCAGTATACCCATTCTTGCATATGCACTGATAGTCATTTGCCATCTGGACGC
Source organism: Rhinoderma darwinii (assembly GCF_050947455.1). Taxonomy (NCBI): domain Eukaryota; kingdom Metazoa; phylum Chordata; class Amphibia; order Anura; family Rhinodermatidae; genus Rhinoderma; species Rhinoderma darwinii. The sequence goes on along the minus strand of NC_134689.1, from coordinate 376,802,075 downwards.
AGTCACGGGTGTTGTGGACAATGCAAGGACCAGATAAGCACTCGTTGATGTCACCCTCACACCTCTCGCCAGTGTAACCAGGTGGACAATTGCAGCGGTAGCCACCAACTTTATCAATGCATGTCCCATTGTTCAGACATTTGGACTGGCCTGTATTAGTGAAGGTGGAACAGTCGTCCTCATTGATCTCACAGAGCACTCCTGTAAAATAAGGGGAGGATTTTAAGAGAGAATCCAAAGTCAGAAAACCTACACTGGTAATGGAGAAGGGTCCTTGAGTATGGGGCCATAGTTATAATTTAACATTAAAAGAACATCCCCACAAATTTAGCTAGACATCCCATAATGCCATCTGACAAAGCAATAGTATTCCCGGTACTAAAGGGTTCAGATGCAAAGAGTTCTTACCAAGGGTGCCAGGAGGACAAGAGCAGATATAGCGTCCAATCAAGTCAATACAAGACCCTCCATTTTGGCAGGGATGGGACTGGCACTCATCTATGTCAATCTCACAGTTCTTTCCTTCATATCCAGCTGGGCACTAAATAAAAAAAAATGGCAGATTAAATTACAGTGAATCATTACCAGAAAAAAAATAAAAAGTTATATGCGAAGTTAGTCAGCTCCACTTACCTCACATACATATCCACCCAGGTAACTATGACAGGAGCCGCTGTTCTGACAGGGGTCTGGGTCACACTGGTTAATGGGGGTTTCACAGTAGTTTCCCGTGTAGCCCCCTCTGCAATAACACTTGTGAGAGTTGCCAGTATTAATACAGGTTCCTCCTGAGTGGCAAAGCTGATCTACACGAACACCTAAGACACAAATACAAAGAATTACAATCCTAGTTCTCATGTACGAACACCTTCCTCCACCATGACAGCTGGCACCGGTCTTACCTTTTTTACTGGCTGCCACGTCACAAGAGACGCGAGGCACATCACAATAAATTCCTGACCATCCTGAAGGGCAATCACAGTAGATAGAGGAGCCCTTTTGTTCACACCGACCACTATTTTTGCAGGGATAACTCTCGCACAGATTCATTAGAGTCTGAAAAATCAAAAGTAAATTGAATAAAAGGGTTAAATTGAGCGCTACAAAGTTAACTGAAGCTGCACTTAAAGAGGCTCTGTCACCAGATTCTCAAACCCCTATCTCCTATTGCATGTGATCGGCGCTGCAATGTAGATAACAGGAACGTGTTTTTTTTGGGGGAAAAACGTTCATTTTTTGGCCAAGGTATGAGCTATTTTATATATATGCAAATGAGCTTTGAAATGGACAACTGGGCGTGTTTTTTTTCGTTATGTCCAACTCGGCGTGTATTGTGTTTGTAACTGGGCGTGTATTGTGTTAACTGGCCGTGTATTGTGTTTTCAACTGGCCGTGTTTACGTGTATGACGCTGACCAATCAGCATCATGCACTCTTCTCCATTCATTTACACAGCACATAGTGTTCTTACTAGAACGATGTGCAGCCACATACACAAGTGTCCTGATAATGAATACACATGATCATCCAGCCTGGACGTCATGTGTATTCAGAATCCTGACACTTCAGAATCTTTTCTGTGAGATTTCCAGCAAGCGAAACAAAATCTCGTTTACCTCATAATCTCGCGAGATTACGCTTGCCTTGCTGTAATCTCACAGAAAAGATTCAGAAGTGTCAGGATTCTGAATACACATGACGTCCAGGCTGGAGGTCATGTGCATTCATTATCAGGACACTTGTGTATGTGGCTGCACATCGTTCTAGTAAGAACACTATGTGCTGTGTAAATGAATGGAGAGGAGTGCATGATGCTGATTGGTCACTGATTGGTCAGCGTCATACACGTAAACATGCCTAGTTAAAAACACAATACACGCCCAGTTGGACATACGAAAAAAAACACGCCCAGTTGTCCATTTCAAAGCTCATTTGCATATATATAAAATAGCTCATAACTTGGCCAAAAATGAACGTTTTTCAAAAAAACAAAACCGTTACTGTTCTCTACATTGCAGCGCCGATCACATGCAATAGGAGATAGGGATTTGAGAATCTGGTGACAGAGCCTCTTTAAGCAGCAAAACCATTCTCAAATCAAGAAGGAAATGTCCCATTTTTTCAGTTGTATGTTCTTATCTATAGGGGGCAGTATTATAGCACTTCATGCTGGCACATTAAAAAGTGTACCTCCAGTAAAAACATCTATGGTCAAGACCCTCACACCCAGTATTCACCTGCAAGAATCAGTGCTGAGGCTGCTGTAAGTACAGGACTTTATTAACTAGCAAGTTCTCCATACAGATGCGTAAACAGTTTGCAATTCTATTTTTGGATAAGTTATTCCAAATTTTTTTTAAGCTACATCTTACTCCACATGTCTATTTGCAAAACACATGGCTCGATACAGTATGCCTCACCTGACATTGCGTTCCTGTGAATGCATTCGGACAGATACAGCGATAGGACTCCACCTTGTCCAAACATGTGGCTCCGTTCTGACAGGGCTGGGAGTCACATTCGTTCACTTCATGTTGGCAATGAGATCCGGTAAAGCCAGGGCGGCACATACAGGTATAGGTGTTGATGCCATCCACACAAGTCCCGCCATTGAAACACGAACTGTGGACAGAAGATCGAAACGTGAAGGTGACAGACAGATGGGAACGGGTCAAGCAATTGCCAAAGACTCCGAGTACTTCTAAATTTAGTCATAGTGAACGCGGATTATTTTATTTATTTTTTTTGCCATAAATCTGATCTTTCATCTAAACAGATACTCAAATAGACACACTGAGAACCTAGAAATGTTTAGGTAGACTAAGCAGTTTCAATATTGTGCATATGATGTTGGATCTCCTCCTTTTAGATGCATACTGCTAGATTGCATCTAACCTATTCTCAAAGGGATTGTATAAGATTAGGAAACCGCACCCCTCTTGCCCATAGTCAGTGCCTGGCAATGCACCTCAGCCCCATTGGGCTAGGAAATATTACTAGGAAAACCGTAGTTTTTTTTTTTCTTCCCTAAAAAGACCTTATAGATGGGTTGTCATCTTGACAACCTCTTACCACATGAACTATTAAAGGCATATATCATAGAGGGGGATCCCCTAATTGAGACCCTATTCTATGAGCCAGATCGAAGAGTTACTAACAAGCAGTGGTTCTCATGGGCCCGGTCTGGCCATGTTGTACATTCAAATGCATGTCAATACTACATTTCCCCTGTAGCGGCCGCTGCAGGGGGATACATTAGCGGTTTGCCAAGAATCTGGGTAGTGGATCGCGGGGGTAACATTCATATTAAAAAAAGAGGTGGTCACAAAAGTAGTCAAAAGGAAATTCTATCTGCTAAACAATACACTCCCTGTAAATGCTACAGAGGCTTGTTTTAGGTGCCACCCACATACAATTGCACAAAAGGCACATGCAGCTTGAAGATTAAAAAAAACGCAAGAAAAGGGGAAGAATATGAAGAAACAGTAAAGATTGTAAGTTGTGCACCACGGAGAGAAAGAGCGAGAACAAAACCGGCCATAGCATGCTGTGAGTGTAGTGAGATAGGATAAGAAGTAGAGACCTATCGGTGCAGTCCTGTACATTGGTCTCGCAGAACGGTCCCGTGTACCCAGGGGCACAGATACACACATAGCTGTTCACATAGTCCAGGCAGCTCGCTCCGTTACGACAGGGGTTACTGAGACATTCGTTTATTTCATTCATGCATCTTGATCCTGTGAATCCAGGCAGACAGGTGCAGGAGAAGGAGTTTATCCCATCTCTGCAGGAGCCGCCATTAAGACAGGGATCTAGGAGAAAGACGACAAAAGAAAGCTTAATGTCTGCCAAGGACGGAATGCTTGCGTCTAGTTTTACTGTAGGATTTGCTGTGTGACTCACTTGGTGCGCAGTCATTAATATCCGTCTCACAGTCGGGTCCGGTGTATCCGGCTCTGCAGGCACAGTTGTAGGATCCGGGGAGGTTGGTGCACTGTCCGCCATTTTGACAAGGGTTGCGGCTACATTCATTTACATCAATGTCACATGAATCACCTGTAAGGGGAAAGGTATTATGAACCAGTTTATTAGATATAAATTCTGGAAATATATTTTCTTCCTTTTCCAATTTTTATTTTTTTTTTAATGAGAAATGCAGGAGAACATGAATATTATGTGAACATCAGTCGAGAGATTAGATATCTAGATATTTTACACTTACCATTCCAGCCAAGGGGGCATTTGCAGGTGTAACGCTCATAGTCTGAGGTAGGTGAGCAGACTCCACCGTTACGACAGGGCTCATGGCTGCAGGGGGCAAGCAGGGATTCACAGGTCTGCCCTTTAAGCAAAAGAGAGTGTTAGTAAGAGCCAACCTCTCTTTAAAGGGTAACGCCACAAAAAAAAAAACAATCATATCCCCACCCCTCATTTGGTAGGCTATGTATGTATGTATGTATGTATGTATATATATATGAAGGATTGCTGCTTTTGAAAACCCATTATCAAATACCCTATTAATAAATTGACTTATGAGAGGGGATCCCGTTTAAGATACTCAACTATAAGCGGCACCCTTACGCATTAAACTTAGGGCTCGCCCATTACCTAGCGGAACGCAGCAGAATACAGTAGCAGCATAGCGGTTGAGATTGAACAAATCCCATCCACACGCTGAGTAAATATTAGAGCAGAAATTTACCTGCAGTGCGTATTTTTCAGATCGCAGCTTGTCAATTCCTGCTGCGGATAGTGGACGGAATTGCTGCGTTTTTCAGAGGCGATGTCACCAATCCCAGCATTGAGAAAAACGCAGCAAAACACGCACCATTTTCTGCAGTAAAACACAAGCTTTGCGAGTGCGTGAATAACACATGCCACTCGCAAGGCACACTGATGCATAACGCAACACACACGCACCAGTATCACATGCGTGAATCAGATACTCTCGTGGCCTTAGAGCCCATTTGTGTCAATGGAATAATGTAATGCTCCATTTCTCCTGTGGTGGCACTGTTGGGTAATTGAACACCTGCCGCCAGGTTCCCTCTCAGATTACAGCTGATCCTGAGGGTCCAGGTTATGGGTCAACCTGTGATCAGCTTATTTTCAGTGGACTCTTCTAATAAGGCAATGTCCAAATCTCACAAATCATTAATAGGACAACTGGCTATTTGTTGTCCAAAAGCTCTTTTGTCCGATGAGGATTAACCCCTTGATATCACACCCATCTCAGAAAACATACCTGTGTATGGCAATGTGCACAAACAGCTGTATCCTGCAATGCCGTCCACACATGTCCCTCCATTTAGACAGGGTCCCGGGGCGCACTCATTAATATTGGTCTCACACAAGTTACCTAGAAAGTAAAAACCCTCAAAAATTACACAACAAAGCCAACGATATGCAAGAAAACAAAATCGTATTGCATTTTTAGTTAGAGAACCTCGACGTAAAAAAACAAAAAAAAACAAACTACATTTGGCCATATCTCAGGGCAATGATTACAGCTCCCATATAGCTTTTCTATGCTCAAATGGCATCAAAGCAGGATTTTACAGTATACGCAGGAACATTACCTATGAATCCATCTCTGCAGCGGCAGACAGGTACTCCAGTGTGGTCCACCATACAAGTCCCTCCATTTTGGCAAAACGTGCCGGAACAGCTGTCTGTGCTCCGCCTGTCACATGACCTGCCATGCCAGCCTGAGTGACATTCACATGCATACCTGAGTAGAAAAGGACCAAGAGGCTTATTGATTTCCTTCCAGCTAATTACATAGAACAAGAACAACTAGTCAATCTTAGCCACCAGGACTCTACACTAATACAATGTAACAAACTATCAGAACAAGAGACGGATTGTTAATACTGATCGGTTTAGCTCACAGAGGATTGTATAAACTGGATACAAGTGCAGCAAAGCCTCAGCTGAGAAGAGTATTAGGTTTGTAGAGGATTTTAAGCTGACACGCAAAGTAGAACTTTTAGTATACAAAGCTTTACGTACATAAAATTGGAATACCCCCTAAATGACATGGCATAGTTCATATTGGAGGAAGACTTGGGAATAAAACCTATATCCACAATGTGTTCTCACCCTTAACTTTCCATCACCCCATTGATTTCTAGTAAAATAGTGCCTTCCAATATAAGGTACTCGCCTTTAAAAGTTCAGGGAGTGACTCCTAGCATCATTGTCATCCATGACGCTCTGAGTCACTGCCTCCTCAGGGGACTACCGTCCCATACTGAAACCATGATCACTGTATAGGACAGTAGTCCCGCTGGGAGGCAGTGACTCAGAGTGTCATGGATGACTATGATGCTAGTAGTCAGACTCCCTGAACCGTGCTCTGTCCAGGGAATAGGGCCAACATACAGTTCATATGTCACAAACCGAAGACGGCTGTCTTAAGCAGGCCTTAGATACAGTCATAACACCACGCACCCTTCGTTGGATTTGCGGCATGATCCGTGAATGCATCCAGGTATGCAGAGTTGAGTGGGGTTGCACAGAAAGTCGCGTGGTCCACCATCCTCTGGGCAGACGCATCGGAAGCCACTTTCCACAACCTGGCAGGAACCTCCAGCTTGGCAAGGGTTAGACGCACAGGGGGACACCTTCACATTACAGTGGGGACCTGTAAGACAAAATTGGGACTTGAATAAAATTTAAGATGTAAAATTGTAATAAAAAAAAAAAAAATAGATTAAAATGAAAGTTTAATTTTTGAAACCTAAAATATTGTTTGTTCCATAGGAGTTATTGGAAAATAATCAATTTCAATACATCTCAGGGGTACAAGGGCATAGCATACATATTACGTGTCTTAATGTATGCGATTGTCTGTCGGGTTTACTAAAGGGTCTGCTCTTGCACCACCCCAGAAACAGCGCCACTCATGTAAACAGGCTGTGTCTCGTATTGCACATACTCACTTGAATGGGGCTGAGGTACAATACCAAACACAGCCATTAGTAAAGAGTGGCGCTGTTTCTCGGGTAATCCTCTTTCAAGTGATACATAACAGTTATAGCAATTTCTGGTGGAGTAAAAAAAAAAAATATTTCAGCTCTCTTTCCTGGACTCTCAAAAAAGGCAAATCTGTCTAAACACCCCCCCCCCCCCCTCCTGTACTACTGCAAAACCAAACAGATCTGCAGTTCAGGGCTAAATTTGGGTGAGGTCTTCTGTATTGACCGCTATTATTTTTGTCACACAGCTTGTCCAGGAACAGAAGAGGTTGACTCATTGACTTCCCCTATCCAACGTCATCTGTCCATGTCCACACACCCTTCACTATCTCAGCTTCCTAAAATGTTATTTTCCCAAATACCATTGCCATCTGCTCTTCATTAGGATGGTCTACTTCATTTACTGACCATTTATGGTCCCAAGCGAAGGCTATGGTCATGGGAGAAAGAAAAAAAAATCCTCCTCAGATCATCCAAAAATAGATGAAAAAACAAAATCAATTTAGTAAAGTCCAAAAAAAAAAAAACAACAAATACCAAGACATCTTGGAAGATCTGCCCCATTATACAAAAATAGCCAAAGTCAGAAGGGGCAGCTGTCTGTGTGTGAACCATCTTTACGAGTACGGTTAGTTACCCGGGCACCTGGTAGCTATAATTAAAAAATAAATAAAAAATACACACAACACCCCCATAAAACGACAGGGGGTAGTCAGACTATACAGTACAGATAATATCAGGTTAGTCATGAGGGGCGCTCTGCATGGAAACAGGCTCAGGATTGACACACACACACACACACACACACACACACACACACACACACACACACACCTTGGGTCTTAACAGAGCAGTAACTTTCTACTACAACTACAATACTGTACATTTTGGGAACAGCTAGGGTTGGATTTTACATGTCAGGGTTATTTTAGGCACCTTGTTATTTAGCGTACAACCACAGAAATCAGGAATACACCAACAGGAAGACAAGACATTCTGGAGAAATACTATTTATATAGCGTCACCAAGAGCTGAAATCAACTACATGCCACATTTTCTTCGTGTATGATTAGGGTTAGTAGGAGTAAATGTTATGATGTATTTGTAGTAGTATATTCAATTAGTTGTAGAATACTCTATTCGTAGCAGATTTTTCTATTACTAGCAGTAGTCTATGGAGGGAGGGAGTTGAGCGGCTGGCAGACACAACTTTATCTTGTGGAAAATAACAGGATTGCATCCTGCCCGATCCCCCTGATGGACACAAGACAATCAGTGCTCTCCTCAGCCATGAGAATGTCAGCCGATCCCGTTGAAGCTGGTGGGATCTCCCGACAATCTCAAGTCCTGTTTGTGACCAGCTCTAGAGTGAATGTACTTATATAGCAATTCTCTACAAACAGATTCTCCTACATCCTATATAGTGTAAAACTTCATTCAAAATGGACATGCATTTTAAATCCTGCTCCCTCCAACCTGAGGCTGGAGTAATCCCTGCTGCTTAGACATGGTTGTGGCCATCTGTTTCCAGCTGGATAGAGATGTCCAGTCTCCACCTCTACAAAGGTCTTATTGTATTCCAGAGGCCGTAAAATCACATTAGACTACGCCAACATTCCTTACATGTTTCTGCCAGCTCCAAACTAGATATTCTAAAGGCATCTACAGCACTTACTGACCATACACAGACCTCCGACTAACACCAAACCACAAAATAAAAGAAAAAGAAAACGAAAAGAAAAAAAAAGAAAAAAAGGGAGGAAAGAAAAAGAAAGAATTTTTTAAAATGACAAAACAAGCTGGAAGCCATTACCTCTTCCATGGGAAAGCTGGGTGACAACGCTACAGGAGCTGTAATATTAAACTAACATAGCGTTGCCAGAAACAAACGACTTTAAAGGGTATCTCAATGTTGTTCTTTTATCCACAGGATATTATGTTATAAATGTCCGATAGATGCGGGTCTCAGCTCCGGGACCCTCACCTATCTCTAGACACCCATCCGGCCTGGTGAGGCATCTTAGTCTGGGACCTGCATCAGACATTTATGGCATAGTCAATGAATATGCCATGAATGTCTAAAGTGGGATTAGCCCTTTAAAGACCAAAACAGAAGAGACTATTATAAAATTAATGTATGCTTCATGCCCAGAATTTTCACCTATTTGGATCATATTTAAAAGGTCCTAAGAAGCGTTTGAAGTTTTCACATACATAGATTTAAGGAAAGAAAAAAAAAAAAAAAAAAATTATTTTTTTTCTAGAAACAGGGCCACTCTATGGAAGTGTCTGGTATTGCAGCCCTGCCACACGGATGTAAATGCTGCAATACTAGACACCGCACATGGCCAATAGTGGTGCGGTTTCTGGAAGGAGAAAATAAAAACTATACAAAAACACTTTCTAATTTCGTACAACCCCTTAAAGCCCGTCATACCCCACCCCCGAAACAGCATGACTCCTTACCTGTAAATCCTGGTTTGCACACACAATCATATTTGTTGACCCCATCTTTGCATTCACCATATTCACATGGGTTGCTGGCACAGTCATCGTAATTGTATTCGCAGTTAACACCTACAAAGCACAATAGATTACTCACAAGATGAACCTGTCGTACCCGACTCCCTCTTCTGACCTGGATATGATCTTGCCTCATAGTTCTTTCATGTTATATAAAAAGACATTATATGCACTGAACAGAGCTCCTTCTGTTGAAGGAGCTGAAAGGGACCTGTTGTATGGAAGATGTTGGCGAATCAAAGAAATGGAAGGGCTAGACATGGGTACTAGGCAACCACAAGTTATTTGTGACAGGATCAGGTCCCCAAGCTCTAACCTGAGGTTCCTGGCTGACAGTAGCACAAGTACTTGTTGACCAGGTCAATGCATTTTCCTCCATGGAGACAAGGGTTACTGTGGCATTCGTTAATCTGGTTCTCGCATCGATAGCCAGTGTATCCAGGATCACATGTGCAGGTGAAGCTGGCGATGCCATCGCGGCATTTTCCATGGTGACATGGGTCAGGAGAGCACTCATTAATGTTACGTTCACAGAGAGGACCTTCAAAACCTGAAACAGAAAAGGAGACAATTAAAATTGGTATCAAAGAAAAATAGGGAAGCAGGCAAGGGGTGAAAGGAAGCCAAGACAAGCAGCACATGCCAACATGGTGGAGCCAACACTGAGCAAAGCCACGGGAAAAGCCAAAACCGGCATTGAAGAAGCACAAGATGAAGAAGCATGAAGAACAGAAAGTTGGGTCCAGCGGATTGGAGAAGCAAATGGAGCAGGCAGATGGGAGAAGATGGAAATCTAGAGATAGTTCGAGACTTACCTCCCTGAATATATAAAGAGAGACATCCAGAGAGCGTGAGAGAGAACAGGATACTGCATCAGAGACAGACCCCTGGCGTAAGGTTACCCTCAGTCAGTCAGTTAACCTGGACCGAAGAACTCACCCTCCGCACAACAACATTCGTAACCGTTGGGTCTATCCATACATTTGGCTCCATTCTTGCAGGGTGTACTGGCGCACTCGTCAACGTCAACCTGACACATGGAGCCTGTAAAACCTGAAAGGAAAAATTCACACCATTACTCCAACATTTATTCTCAAACTTTTTTTTCCCCAAGCATATTAAAATTCATATTTTGGCTAATCCTCCCCTGGGATCCTAATAAGAATGCAATGTGAGGTCATCAACTTGGTCAGAGTCTAGAATTCAGTGTAGCGCTATTGTTTTTGGTTCCCACCCAACTTCTATGGACCGTCTGTTTGTGTTGCAGATGGAACGTTTTTGTTCATAAATGGAAAAGGAAAGCAAATGAACTCAAACCAAGAGATTAGTCCTTCACTTGAACCCAAATTCCTTAATTCTTCTGGTAAATCGAGCACTACTGCGGACAGGACGAGTCCACCAAAGGTAGCAGATTTCCAACCTAGTGTTGGTGCTCGGGGCAGTCCTGTAGGCCTCACCTATTTGGACAGGGTACCACCACCACTACTTTCCTCATTCCTATAAATACTCTGCATCCAGAGATAACATGCTCCCATTTCAGGAACAAGTCAAAGGTCACCACAGAACTTCGATATGTATTTAATTGTAGCGGGTCAATGCAAACAGCTGGGGAGAGAACCATCAGATTACGCCAGCTCATGAGAACAATTTAACAGAAGTCTATTTAAAATGGGTATTTCGCACCAAAAGACCGGATGTATGGGGGTCCTAATGCCAGAGGCCTTCACGTTTTCTCCCTGCATGGAATTGCTCTCATCCACCTGCTGAGAGGTGTGGGGGGTGGGTGGTACCCGCGTTCTGCATAGAAAACGCCCAAAAGACCTCCCGTCCCTTCGCTCTCAGGATCTACAGGTTTCCCATCGGTCGTCTCCCACCAATCATAAAGTGGTGACATTGCCAAGTTATGTAATCGCATTTTAAGATTTGAATACGCCTTTAAAGTGCACCTATACTTTCAGAAAACTTTTGGCATGTCATAGTGACAAGTCAGAAGTTTTGATCAGTGGGGGGGGGGTCAGAGAACGGAGACCCCAACCGATCGCTAAAACGAAGCAGCAGTAGCGCTCGGGTGGGAGCTGTGTGAAGCCGAACGGTGTACGGGCTCAATAGAAAGTTTAAATAAGTCTACACTCCAGGATCGGTTAATACCCAATGTGAATGTGTAGAATACCAGTACATGTATATACGGTTATTAATACAGACATGATATATAATGTCTACTAACAATACTTACCAGCTGGACAACTACACGTAAATCCATTCACCACATCTTTACAGACTCCACCGTTAACACATGGGCTGCTGTCGCACTCATTGATGTTGAGCTCACAGAATGTACCAGTAAATCCTGACAGTACAGAGGAGAAGAGAACAAAGATTTACAGACCCAATAAACCATATACCACATGGATAATAAGCACAACGTCCTGTACAGAAGTGTGGGTTGTAATGCTACAAAGTGTCTCACCAGCCATGCAGATACAAGTGAACTCTCCGATACGGTCCAGGCAGGTGGCGTCATTCTGGCAGGGGGTGGACAAACACTCATTGACGTCCGTTTCGCAGCGCGGTCCGGTGTAACCACGACCGCACTGACATTGAAAGGAGCCTTGAGTATTTACACAGCGCCCAAAGTGTTCACAGGGGTTGGCACCTACGGAAAAAGAATGATATTTCAGCATCAGACTGGTATATCGATCTATCTAATCCCAACCCTATCTCCAGCACTCCATCCATCTTGTACATCTACGGTCAACCCTCCATAAGCCAGTCGAAATCAATCATATTGATTACCTATTGAGCACTCATCCACATCTTGGTCACAAGCTCCCCCTGTAAAACCAGGAGGGCATGTACAGATGGCACGTCCGTTCACTGGGTTAGTGTCACACATGGCATCCTTATGACATGGGTTACTAACACACGCGTCCTCCAAATGACATAGGAGACCTGGCAAAATCAATAAGATATATTAAATGAGGCTTAACTTCATTTATCACCATCGTTGTACGGATCACTGGTTAAACTGGACTATGCAGGTGTGAATGTCCAGAACTGAAGGACACAACTGACCGGTTACATAATACTTACCAGTCTTGCCCATGGGACATTCACAGTAGAAGGAAGCCACTCTATCATGACAGGTGGCACCATTGAAACAGACAGCAGTAGCGCAGTCATCAATGTTCTCGCTGCAGCTTTCCCCTGTCCAGCCATTGACACAAACGCATGTGTGGCCACCCTGGGTGTTAAAGCAGGTCCCTCCATTGTGGCAGGCATTGGGCTGGAGCTGACATTCATCCACATCTTCTGTACAGAACTGACCTGTGGTGAGGAAGCCAAAAGAGTTCAAGAAACACTCCAAGGATCATAGAAAACGGACACATCAGAAATCACTCCGATACCGCTATATGCGTCAAGACTAGACATTGCCATAATGTCCGATAGATTTTACAACCAGCGCAGAAGATTTTACTTGGTGGAAAACAATTGATTTGAAAGAGGCACAGATTGTCGGACCAAGTTTTAATAGTCCACTTAAAAGGATTGTTCAGTCTTAAAGAGGCTCTGTCACCAGATTTTGCAACCCCTATCGCCTATTGCAGCAGATCGGCGCTGCAATGTAGATAAGAGTAACGTTTTTGTTTTTTTTTAAAACGAGCATTTTTGGCCAAGTTATGACCATTTTTATATTTATGCAAATGAGGCTTTCTAAAGTACAACTGGGCGTGTTTAAAGTTAAAGTACAACTGGGCGTGTATTGTGTATGTACATCTGGGCGTTTTTACTTGTTTTACTAGCTGGGCGTTGTGAATGGAAGTGTATGATGCTGACGAATCAGCATCATCCACTTCTCTTCGTTACCACCCATCTTCTGGCAGTGCACAGACACACAGCGTGTTCTCGAGAGATCACGCTGTGACGTCACTTCCTGCCCCAGGTCCTGCATCGTGTCGGACGAGTGAGGACACATTGGCACCAGAGGCTACAGTTGATTCTGCAGCAGCATCGGCGTTTGCAGGTAAGTAGCTACATGGACTTACCTGCAAACGCCGATGCTGCTGCAGAATCAACTGTAGCCTCTGGTGCCGATGTGTCCTCGCTCGTCCGACACGATGCAGGACCTGGGGCAGGAAGGGACGTCACAGCGTGATCTCTCGAGAACATGCTGTGTGTCTGTGCACTGCCAGAAGATGGGTGGTAACGAAGAGAAGTGGATGATGCTGATTCGTCAGCATCATACACTTCTAGTCACAACGCCCAGCTAGTAAAAGAAGTAAACACACCCCGATGTACACACACACACAATACACGCCCAGTTGTACTTTAGAAAGCCTCATTTGCATAAATATAAAAATGGTCATAACTTGGCCAAAAATGCTCGTTTAAAAAAAAAAACCAAAAAAAAAACAAAAAACTTTACTCTTATCTACATTGCAGCGCCGATCTGCTGCAATAGGAGATAGGGGTTGCAAAATCTGGTGACAGAGCCTCTTTAAGTGCATAAGGCAAACATTGCATGATATAAAAAAACACAAAAACGTTTACTATCCAATTCACACTTGTGCGTTAGTTCCTCGCCATTTTAAGATCATTGCTTGCATTCAGCGAATGGAAACTTAAATGGGCTCATTTATAAAAACAGACAGTAGAATGGTTTCTTTGGGCAAGAGACCAATCAGAGCTCAGCTTTCATTGTTTTCCAGAGCAGTTACAGAAACAAAAACGGAGCTCTGAATGGTAGCTATGGGCGACTATTTTAATAAATGAAGCGGAACCTGAAAATGCTGAAAACTCATCCCAGCTTTAGAACGCTAAGTGATAATCTGTGAGCTAAAGACAGCAGAATCCTCTCTACTGTCCATAAGCTCTATACATGGACATCAAAGGTGGGCCCCCCCCCCCCAGTTCCCTACTCAGGACCCCACTTTATTAGCCAGGATGGAGAGCTGCTAAGTAACATTGGCTTCAGCTCTGGCAGACTCGGCTTGGCTATTTGCTTGAGCGCCATACAATGCTACAGCAGCTGCTGCCCGCAAAACGTGTGGCCAGTCCAGTACATTGTTTAACTAGTCAGCGGGGTTTCCAAGAGGTTTTGCTGCATTGTGTCAGTGTAAGTAAAGAATATCCACTAAGAGTCCAAGCAGTTTAGAGGCTTGCCTAGACTGACACATTGTAACAAATGCTCGCAGGCCTGATTATGAAAAGGAGTTTGCTTTGTTATATTCGTCTCGATACTCGTGTATTTGCAACGATGCCGGTACAAAGCCCAACGCAAATTAAGGAAAGACTGAAATTCTTGCAGCAGACGGTGGAGATTGCTAATCCAATAAATCGGATTTGAGGAAGTACTCTTTCGGGATACAATATCGCTAGTTGTAATTGGATGGATTCTCATGTCCACTTTCTACAAAAGGAAATTTTACCCTCAGATTGGATTAGTAATTCCTATGCTTGGTAGACCAAGGTAAAAAGATTAAACCTTTCATTAGGTCAGCATCAGAATATAAAGCAAGACTGCTCCATCCCACAATGTCACATACCGCACCATTTTTATTTCTAGCCGAGTAAGAATTATAGCTTTGTTCATCCTGATCCTCCTGGTTTATGAATACAATATCAGGGGGTGTAATGCGGCTGGTGACGGAAGATGTGGAGAAGACATATTGGTGCTCACCTGTCCACTCTGGAGGACACTGGCAGTTATAGGTGTTCACGCCATCTACACACGTGCCACCATTCATACATCTGTGGTCAGGACAGTCGTCCACATTTACCTCGCAGTTTGGTCCTTCAAATCCTGCAGGACAGAGAATGACGATAATAAAAGGCAACATTGGCCAAAGGTAATTGACTGCATTTATAGGAGCACAGGTTATGAACCATCTCCTTACCTGGTAGGCAGACACACTGGTACGTGAGGTCCCCAGTTGGTCGGCAGGTGCCTCCATTTTGGCATTGTGAAGGTGAACATGGCACATAGGGTACTTCACATATCTGTCCAGTAAAACTGATAGGGCAGCGGCAGCGAAAGGAACCAGCAGTGTTAATACATTGGCCTCCATTTTGACAAAGCCCAGGGGTTCGGCATTCATCAATATCCACTCTGCAGCTTCGGCCCTGGTATCCTGGGGGGCATGTACAGTTATATCGCCCATTCCAGTTTGTACAGCGAGCCCCGTTCTCACAAGGATTGGAGGCACAGGCATCAATAAGAGAGCAATCTTGCCCTTCGGAGAGTAAGAGTAGAGATTAGAAGAGGCATTGACTCCTACCAAGAAAAAGTGTCGAAATAAAAAAATCTTACCTCTGAAACCCTTGGGACAGCTACATTCATACTGTACAGTTCCTCCTTTGATGGAACTCTGGCAGGCGCCACCATTAACACAAGGCGTTGGCACACATGGATCTTTAAATTTGCAATATTCCCCTATCCAGCCACTCAAACATCTAGATAAAAAAAACAAACAAAAAAAAACTGAAATAAGTGACCCCTAATGTAGACTTGGCACAGATGCACATCAAATCGATAACCTTCAACCAATGCCAGGCTCCAGTACATGAGCTGGAATACCAGAGACGACCCATCTCTATTGAAATAAATGGGGCTGAGCGGCAATACCACACAACCTGCAGACTGGTGTGATGCAGTTTTTAGAAGTAAACCTGTTTTTCTAAAACATCTTTAAAAGAAGGTACCCATACACGTACGATAGCTGTCGCCTATTCATCCCAACTCAACCATCTACACTCAGAAGAGTGCGAATATTTCCTTCAATGGGGAAAAGGGAATAAGCGAATCATCTACCACAGGAACAAAGGATCGGGCATGTTGAAATTCAACATCCTCGATCCAACTTTCTACCGACATCTCCCAGGGAAAGTCGCGAGACCCTCATACACATTATTTCGACTGATCCCGCCAAAATAGACATTTCAGTCAACATTTTTCTAATGTAAAAAAACAGAGTACATTTATAAACAATTGATTGACTTATTTTATACGGAGTTTAAGTGACAACTCAGAACGCAAAACCCATAATTCTATCGATTTGCTGTTTCCAGAGAGCAGTGCATTGTGGGAGCTCAGATGACAGTAACTAAGTGAAAGTTAATCAATAAGGTCACGTGACTGACAGTGGAGTAGAGGAACTGCTGTCTGTTTCCAAGGGCAACCAGAAGAATTTTGAGAACTAGGTGTACGAATGGAGAAAATGGCATGAAATAAATGGAAAGCTGTACAAAAACCATATAGCAAAGTATTTATAAACCAATTAGGTAAACGTAAAATAGTTAGAGGATTTATAATTAAGGTCTTTTACTGGTGAAGTATTGGCTAGTAAGTGACAGGGCATCTCTTCAAGTTTCCAAGTCGCTTATGGAGTCAGGGGTTTCTTATCGCTAGCATAGTACATATAGAAATATATAAAGGTGCGTCCGTCTCCCTTCGGCTAGGGCTCCACAGTGATATTTGGTTACCCACGAGTCACAATAAAATTGTGTCATCTTCTGTGGCCTTGAGGCTCCCCTTAGGTCAGATTTATTGGGATCGTCATAAGTCGTCTGAAGTTTCTCATAGACAAAGTTTGAGGCTGCGGTAATTTTACCAAGACCCACGGATGACCAAAAGTAACTGAAGCCCTAGCACCTAAACGAGCTGCGGAAAATAATCAATGACTCCTGGCGAAAAAATTTTCTTCAAAGCTGGACCTGCCTCATGCACGCCAGCGACTAATGGTGGTTGTACGTCGTAGGTGATTCATTGAAAAAAAACACGACAGGCAGAGATCAATGACCAAAGGTGCACGATTTCAACCCGGCAGAGGTTAAAGAGATTATTTTCTGTAGAAACTTCTATGCTTAAAGCAAACAAAAAGTGAGCAAACCGGGAAATACTTGGAAAAAAAAAATAAAAAATTAAATAAAATACAGTGCGCAAATTCAGAAATGATAAACGTGTGAAAAAAGATAGATTTAAGTAAACAGGAAAGGACACGGAGGAAGGGGGGGGGGGCAGATTCAAGAACTAGACATGAAACAGCTGGGATGTGTTAACAGAGCGCGCAGTAACCCTTTCCAGGATAGAAGGCTTAGATAATATTTTATAGAGAAAACCCAGAAGGCCTATTGTTCTATGGATGCCAAAATAGCGTGCCAATAATGGAAAATGTTAACCGGTTGCTAAATATTGGCATTATTGCGAAGTCAATGTTTCCCCAAAAAAAAGTCATGTGAATTACAACATTGGAATTCTTGCGATTATCGGCCTCACAACTTTTCCCACATAAGGAAACATGGAAGTTGTACCCAACTCACAGGAAACTAAGTAGTTAAAAATTGAGCGACAATTCAATTGTTTTGACAATGGAAATTTAGGTAAGCCCGAAATTATAATCAGAATATTCAGCAATCTAAAAAGGTCAATCTTAATTTAAAATCATATATATAGAAAAACGGGCAAGAAAATGTTAACGAATAAAGACGACAGTTATGCAAGAATGTGCTGCAGCCCTTTTATAGGAGAAGAAACTTCTAATTAAAAACTAGAGAAACTGGGTAGAAGAACGCCAAGAAAAACATCTGCCAAAACCTCAAAAAGGGGAAAAAAGGACAAAGAACTCCCAGAATCCATTGCAAGCCTGGAAAATCGCTGAGATTGAGTTTCTTAAACTCATTGCCACCCCAGGCCTCTAACTCACGGGTGACTACAAGATCAAAAATACACAGCTACGGACTGGCAAGGACAGGTGGATATATTAATCCAGCTGAAAACCAGATGTTCCTGCTCTGTCCCGAATTCCCACGATCCCCCTGCCTTTCCCCCCTTCGTGAGACAGCTGGACTTGAGAATAATTGTACAAGAGGGGGATAAATATTTTAGTTTCACCCTGCTCTCTGCTTTTCCTTCTTTCCAAGAGACTACACACATCCGGAAAGACCAAAAAAAAACCATAAAAAAAACGTAATAAAGCATAAGTCATCTCAGCTGCCTTGAGACAGTGTCAGTGCCTAGGGCCAAGCATGGCATCATCATAGCTTAGTGTGGGCTGCTGAAACATGACCCAACTATGAAAGTCACTCCAAAAACAAAAAAAAGAAAATCTTGCCCAATAAAGGTATAAAAAGGCTGAAGGAACAAGATCGTAATAAACGGGGAAACGGGTGCGTCCTCCTATAGGAAGAAGCCGAAGTGGTATTACGGGACATAGGTGTCCTTATTCGTCTGGCATATAAGATGGGTTTATCTGCGCTGGCATGCGTACAGCACTCCGCCCCACGCTCTTGTTCTCCCGCACCAGTCAGCTACTAACCAGACCCGTTTAGCAAGTTCTGTCTGACGCTCGTTTCCCACGATATGCTGGTTTTTTTTTTCAGGCCGTCTTATACGGGTCTTTAAACGAAGATTTGTGTGTGAGCATTTGCAAACATTGACAGTGTTTTAAGATCATAGGGTCCTCGGCGAACGTAGACGTACAGACAAAAGGAACGGAACTCCTTAACATATAGATAGACATAAATGGGCCCTGCTCCCACGCTCCTTTCCATGTACGGTGTGGAAAAAACAACAATTGTGTCTGTAAGCGGTTAAGCCCATTGATCTCTAGAGTGCAGGGGCCATCAGCATTCGTGCCCCTTTGGCTTTTAACGAGGCTCTGTCACCACATTATAAGTGCCCTATCTCCTATATAAGATCGGCGCTATAATGTAGGTGACAGCAGTGCTTTTTATTTAGAAAAACGATCTATTTTAAACCACTTTATGAGCGATTTTTGGCTTTATGGTAAAGAGTTTCTTAATGTTCAAGTGGGCGTGTTTTTACTTTAGACCAAGTGGGCGTTGTACAGAGGAGTGTATGACGCTGACCAATCCGCGTCATGCACTCCTCTCCCTTCATTTACTCTGCACCTAGCGATATAGTTATATCGTTATGGGCAGCCACATACACAAACATTACTGCAGTGTCCTTATAATGAATATACATTACCTCCAGCCAGGACGTCGTGTGTATCTTGACACGTCTGTAGCGTCTCTGAGATTTACAGCAAGGCTAGCGTAATCTCGCGAGATTACAATGTAACCTGTCATTTCAAACTGGAATCTCACAGAAAAGATTCAGAAGTGTCAGGATTCTGAATAAACATCACGTCCTGGTAGTAATGTATATTCACGGTCAGGACACTGCAGTAATGTTAGTGTATGTGGCTGCACATAACGATATAACTATATCGCTAGTGCAGTGCAAATGAATGGAGACAAGTGCATGACGCTGATTGGTCAGCGTCATACACTCTTCTGTACAACGCCCACTTGGGCATTAAGAAACTCATTAGCATAAAGCTAAAAATCACTCATAAAGTGGTAAAAATAGATCATTCTTCTAAATAAAAAGCACTGCTGTCACCTACATTATAGCGCCGATCTCCTTATGTAGAAGATAGGGCACTTATAATGTGGTGACAGAGCCTCTTTAAGATAGGAGATCTCCAAATAATTATTGGTTGACAACCTTTCACACTAGACATCTGTTGTGGTCCCAGGTTATGGACCCTTCAAGGATGAGACGTTCTGATATATCAGGAGAGAAAAGTTTAAAAACAAAAACTCGAAGGCGAGCTTTTACGTTTTCCATAGACATTAGATGGAAATTGACGGAAATAGCGGAATTCGGTTGGGCAGATAGGTGACCAATACTCCAAACAATTTTTTGCTCATTGATTTCAAACATAACAGAAATTGGGTGCTGGATTTGTTAGACCATTTACCACCTGCAGAACCAGTTGTATGGTTTGACTGAACGCCCAATGTGGTCTGAAATTTTTTCTTTCTAATGAGGGGTGGCATAGTAGACCCAAAGTCCCCATCATTCACTGGGGTGCGACAGTTCCAAAGAGTGCCAAAAAAGGAGTTGCCTTTGCTATGACATGGTGTTCTGGAGTAATCAAGTGCTGCAACAACCTGGGCATTGCAGGTCATAAGAAGCCATCTAATTCTATATG
Organism: Rhinoderma darwinii; assembly: GCF_050947455.1. NCBI lineage: Eukaryota > Metazoa > Chordata > Amphibia > Anura > Rhinodermatidae > Rhinoderma > Rhinoderma darwinii. Next base: position 376,781,576 of record NC_134689.1, on the reverse strand, counting down.
CTAAAATCTGCAATCTGATAATCCAGAAATTCTGCCCAACAATCCAGAATATACGCAATATCTTGTGGCTCGTAGATAGATTATCTATTCAGACTAACATTTCAGCAATTCCAGACTACCAAAAGGATAAAAGGCAGCAACACTTAGGCCTAGCTCAATGCCGTTTTTTGTCGCAGTTCTTGACACGGAAACCACGCCAAAAAAAAACCAAAAACGGCCAAAATCGCTTCCCATAGATTTCAGTCGGAGGCAGAGATGTTTTTTTCACGCAAGTGGGAAAAAAAAAAAAAAGTGACATGCTCTCTTCCCCTGAAATCAATGAGGCACAGAAAGCCTTTTTCGCTGCACTTTTTTCCTGAAGGAATTTTGAGGCAGATTTTTCTGCCTGCAAAAAACTGTGTGAACATGGCCTTATGGTTCCAGAAAAGGTTAATCTGGTGATTCATTGTAGAAATTATATGGTGAAGAACACATGCCAGACATTGCTTAATGCAGCTTGTTTTACAGAGGTGGAGTCGTATTGTCAGGTCATGGATGACTATAGAGTACATTGTGCTAGTTCTGACTATTGTAGGAATACATGATACTGGAAGTTTGGGGGCCCTGGAAGATGGTCGCCATTTTGAGTTGGGTTTATAGACACCGTATAGCATAGATTTGCTTTACATGGATACCTTAGGACTCATTGCCAAACATTGGGCTATGGATGTCGGAATCCAATAGGCACACAACAGGGAAGTCGGGACTATAGCAGTCTGCAGGTAATAGAGTCCGCTCCTCTGGTTGCACGCCGCTGTATACCCGAAGAATACCCTCTCCACCTTCACAAAATCTTTCAGCCTTTGTTCACTGCACCTGTCAGGCACTCCCTGGTACTTAACTTTCCTCCCCGCGTGCACACACCCTGAGAATACAACCGGTTCTACTCCTTCTGCAGAGGTTTGCCCTGCGGTGTGCAAGAGACCCATCACTTGAAAACAAAAATACAGAGAACAATCGGCATCTGTGCCATCAACAGGGCCAACCGTCCCCTAGTACACCACCGTTATGCAGTATGTCAGACACAGCCAAGCACAGCACACGGTCATCCTCTTCATTATACAGCTACACATCATGTACACAAATCATACCTCCACCATCATCCTCCTATCAGTCTTTCATTCAATCTCTGCATTGTGCCTTTCCTCGGTTATGCCTCCTAACGTTTTATGAATAAATAGACAATTGGGTGTTACCAGTTTGGGGGGGGGGGGGTGCCTACACAGTGACAATGTCCAATTAGTGTTGACAATGCCTGACTGTAGGGACACACCCATTTAACAAGGAAAGTGTGAACACCCAGTTGTAATTTTTTCATACATTTCCAGGAGGAACAACAAAGGAATGGCAATGCAGAGCTTTAAGAAAAAAAAGCTCCCAGATTAGGACTTTATGGGGAATGTAAGTGTTTACTAAAACAGACGTGTCAGGAAAGGTGGCAAGCCTTCTTTAAAGGCTACAATTCTTCTCACTAAGCATATCCACTCATGTGATGAAGCAGATTTTATAATCTCTTGTCATTTTAACCTACTTCTCGGAGGTTCCTGCCCTAATACTAAACTGGTAGGAACACCCACTGAACGGAGCCCTAAGATCAAATAAGGGGACAAAAGGCAGAAGACCATGTGTGTAGTGCAGTGCACCCTTGAGGTTTCATAGGGTCCATGGTCACTTGCCTACAAATAAGTACGGTGAAGCACGTCTGGTGACCGAATAAACCAATAGGGATGTGCTGCTTGGCATTCAACATGTCCTTCCTTACAGCCCTCTGGATCAGATTTGTGGGGTGTTGAGGGGCAGACGTGATGGTTCAAGAGTTCTACATTTGTTAAAACCACTAGGAGTGGCATCTAAGGCCTCATGCACACGAACGTATTTTTTCCTGCCGTAAATACGGGTCCTTTGTCACACGTATTCGACCCGTATTCCACCCGTATTTACGGAACCGTTTTCTCTGCACTAATCGGCAGCCCCTTCTCTCTATCAGTGGTGGAAAGAGAGAAGGGGCAGCCCTTTCGGGCAGAGTTTCCGCAGCGATTGAAAGTAAAAAGTTCATACGTACCGTTGTCTTGGTGACGCGTCCCTCTTTTGACATCCAGTCCGACCTCCCTGGATGACGCGGCAGTCCATGTGACCGCTGCAGCCTGTGATTGGCCTGTGATTGGCTGCAGCGGTCACATGGGATGAAACGTCATCCTGGGAGGCCGGACTGGAGGAAGAAGCAGGTAAGTGAAGTTAATACTTTTAACTCCAGCGGTAGTCACTGTCCCGGGTGCTGAAAGAGTTACTGCCGATCAGTTAACTCTTTCAGCACCCTGGACAGTGACTATCCCCTGACGTCGCCTAGCAACGCTCCCGTAATTACAGGTGCACACACGTAGCCACCCGTAATTAAGGGAGCCCCATAGACTTCTATGGGCCTGTCCCTGCCGTTATTACGGCCTGAAATAGGACATGTTCTATATTTTTCAACGGCACGGGCACCTTCCTGTAAGCATACGGGGAGGTGCCCGTGGCCAATAGAAGTATATGGGCCCGTAATTACGGCTCGTTTTTACGTTCGTGTGCATGAGGCCTAAAAGGTTGACTAATTTAAACAGTCTGGGAGACAGATACCTATTAATACATGGTGCCATCTACTATTTATATCTACCCTTATATAAGGGCTTGTGCCAGCTGTATGATATCTTCTTGAAAGCAGGGCACACTGACGATCATCTAATCACTACGGGTCGAGCTGCTGAAATCTTTGATAATCAGCTGTGATTTCTAAAAGAACATGCCGCACATTTATGTAGGTTGTGTATAGGGCATTAAATTGCACCCATTCAAGTAAAAAAAAAACAAAAAAAAAAAAAACCACACACTTCTTACTAAGCGTGCCCTAAACCTTTAGACATCACCACTATAACCATAAACCCCTGTAAGTCATCCACTCTAATTTTGACTGTGGAAACTTAGACTTGATGGTGCAATCACAGTACTTGGGACACACGGCTAAAAGAACAGGATATGGGGTCCAGCACCCACTAGTCATCCGGGTAGGACTGATTTAGGTTTATGATACATAGTATAGCCTACTCCAGCTTTAGTAATTTCTAAACAAGTTTAATCGCCAATGTTACTACTTACATGCAGGAGGCTTCTCCATTAGAATACAATGTACATTTCGCTCCATTGAGACACGGCCTGTAGGTATCAAGACACTGGAAACCTGTAAATAACAATAGAAATTCAAATTTAGAATAAATCAGGAAAATTATTGTTACATACATACACCAAAAACACACACAGAAAAATAATTAAAAAAAAAGCAATAAAAAGATAATAAATAGATTGGATCTTGGGTAAATCTGCGCCCCTACGACACCATAAATTGGTTTTCGTGTATCTATCAATTATTGCTGCAAATAACTGATCCAATAGGCCCATTCTCAATTGACAAGCACTCCTTTCATCATGCCGGAAATCAACCAGAAATGTTTAAATTGGGTTTGTCAGACAGGCAGTAATGTGGTGATCACCATGTCTAAATAGACGCCTTCAGCCAGTCAAAATCATTAGCACCCCGTAAAAATAAAAAATAAAAAAAGGTAATTCACTCGCACAAAATTTTGCAATCATAATGATCGGATTCACAGAACCGGCTTAAAGCGAATGCCAACTTTTGAACACTTTTATTTTACAAAAATAGGTCCAAAATTTGTGCCGATTTAATTCTTAATATGTCTTTATAGCTTTTGGAGCTCGGATTCAGAGCTCTAAATTATAAATCCTGGCTGTCTGCAGCTACCACCAGAGTAAGCACAAGAGAAAGAAAGAGTCGGAAACTATCAATAAATGTAAATTTGCCAGATGGCATAGAAAAATATATATTTTATTGGACAATACAAGTAACACGATTAAAAATAGACTACAAATCAAAAAAGACTGTATATCTCCAAAAGTATGGGAGAGGAACATGGGTCATAGAGGTAAAACAATACAAACAGTTTATATCGGTGGTTGTTAGTTTATAACAGTGGTTCTAAACAATTTGCAAACGATAGATACAGAGAAAATGAGGGTTAATTATAACCGTACACAATACCGATACATATCAGCCAAGAGCGATTGGTCTAGTAACAGGCATGAAAAAGATAAGGAACCTAGTAGTTAGGCATAGAAAGTCTCAGTACGACAAAACCTGTTGTCTAAGTAGACATTAATGGACATAAGTGTTTAGCAACTAAACCTATCGCAAGCTTAAAGAAGTAAATGTATCAATCAATAGTCATATTGACTCCACTTCTGGGAGTCACCATATTCCTGGAACGATATGGGTCAGTACTAACGGTGTTTCTTTTGCAACCTTAAATATATGACTATTGATTGATACATTTACTTCTTTAAGCTTGCGATAGGTTTAGTTGCTAAACACTTATGTCCATTAATGTCTACTTAGACAACAGGTTTTGTCGTACTGAGACTTTCTATGCCTAACTACTAGGTTCCTTATCTTTTTCATGCCTGTTACTAGACCAATCGCTCTTGGCTGATATGTATCGGTATTGTGTACGGTTATAATTAACCCTCATTTTCTCTGTATCTATCGTTTGCAAATTGTTTAGAACCACTGTTATAAACTAACAACCACCGATATAAACTGTTTGTATTGTTTTACCTCTATGACCCATGTTCCTCTCCCATACTTTTGGAGATATACAGTCTTTTTTGATTTGTAGTCTATTTTTAATCGTGTTACTTGTATTGTCCAATAAAATATATATTTTTCTATGCCATCTGGCAAATTTACATTTATTGATAGTTTCCGACTCTTTCTTTCTCTTGTGCTTAATCTGATATTTGGAGTTTCTATCATTACTGGGGAGTCGAATAAATTTAACCGCACTTGCTGGTGACTTAACCCATAGACTGTATAGTCCCATGAGACATATGTTTGACAGCTACCACCAGAGGGAGCTTAATACATTGAACTGAAAAAAAAAAAAAAAAAGTCTGCCCAATGTCAGTAGGCATGAGAGTTTCAGGTCTGAAGACGCCTGGCTGATTATACTGGAGAAAATCCAAAAATTATATATTTAAAGTGACAGCATCTAAAAATACTCCAGCAGATCAAATACTAAATTTCACATGTTCTATTTGAGCTGAAACGTTGCCCTATATGCAATGTGTCTGGACAAACGGAAGAGCAAATTTTGGATGCTGTCACTCATCTCGCTTCCTTTTGAGTCAAGACTAAATGGGTTGTTCAGGATTAGAAAGACATGGCTGCTTTCTTCCAAAAACAGCAGCACATCTGTCCATGGATTGTCTGGTATTGCAGTTCAGCACCATTGAAATTAAACTAGTCCATCAACCTGGGACCAGTGTGGCGCTGTTTACGAGCAGAAAGCAGCCATGTTTTCCTAATCCTGGAAAAGCCCTTTAAAGGAGGTCAAAGGACCGCTGGTTAGGCTTCGCTCTGTATTTCCGTTGTTCTGCTTGGTCATAGGAAAAGAGCATGAAATTACAGAAAGCACCAGAGCTGTTGAATGACAGACACCATCGGCGCCCGATGCAGCCCATTCACTTTTAACGGTTCCGTCGGGTTTCTGGCATGGCGTCCGTCGTGTTACCTGACAAAACAGCTCAGCATGCGGTGCCTTTTTGACTAGAGCCCAACGCCTCATGCACACGACCGTTGTGCCACTCTAGCAGTTTTTGACGGCATTCCGATAGTAGTCACGGACTCATTCACTTTAGTGGGTGAATCAGGTCCGTGAAAAATTATCAGAGTCTCTGATCCGAGGAAAGATACGACATGCTCTATCTTTCCTTGGATCACTGACGGGACTCGGCCGGCGCACACAATTGTGTGCAGGAAGCGGAAGTCTTCATCAATTTCTGGATTTAGAATAGGAAAGAAGAACTAGATAAAAAAAAAAAGGCACGTGGAATCATCTTAAAATAAATTGTGTACCATTACAAATTTTATTAATGAAAAATATAGTTGCAACCTAGAAATTAGGAACTGGCGACATAAAATCTGCAGTGTAAACCTCTTCCCACCCACAATAACGATGACCAATATATTTTAAGTAGCTGTCAACACTAATAAAACTGCAGTGAGTCGTGCTGGGACAGGGTTAATGGGACAATACAGTAATCATTTTTTTTTCTGTTTTGTTTTGGGGTGGGGAACCGTGGGAATGTTACACCTCCTCGGATTATTTACGGGGATACAAAAATTACGGGTGGGGTTTGGTTTTGTGGTTTGTGTTAACCTGAAATCCTAGACACATACCTACTATTGAGACGGGACAAAGGCTGCGTCAAGCCTATTGTGATCCTATTAGATTGGGGTGGTGTTACTCTATCCATAGGTTTGTTTGACATAGGGTTGTGCTTTTAGGACTGGCCTCTAGCACAAGCCAAACAAAATCTTACTACATGGGACATCCAACACCACCCCCTGCTTAATAACAACGCGCCAGTAATACAATAAAATACAGTGCCACACGACGAGGCGGCGGCAAAGTAAATAACTTTACCACAAAATTTTGTAACATTAGGTGTCTTTTTTTTAAATAAAATTTTCCTAATTATTAATTTCCTATTCATATAAAAGCAAGATTATGTAAAAGCAAAAAAAATATATCAAAGAAAATTTTATAAGATGAGGTGCGTAGTGAAATTGTAAACGGAGAAAGCCAGGAAACTTGAAAAAGGGAGGAGGTATAAGTGTGAACATGTTTATGTGCATTGATGTATGACAAGAAGTTGCAGAGATAAATATAAGGCAGAGCTATATTCAAAGTGGTTTTCATGCATCCAAGAATATATACTGGCAGATCCTTTACCATCAAAGAAAATGACTATTTTTGGGACTATAAACCACATCGGGCTATAGGACACACTCACGTTTAGGCAATAGAAAAAAAGAAAAAATATTTCTTCCCAATTAAAAACTTCCCTGGTAGTCTAAGGTAGTGGAGGGGTAAATGTGACGAGTTCTAGTGGTCCAGGATAAAAGTTGGTTAATAATTGGTGGTCTAGACTAAAGGGTGTGAAAGTTTTTTTTTCTAGAATCCACAATTGTCACCTATCAACAGGATAGGTGATAATGGTCTGATCACTGGGGGCCTGAGCCAGCTGTTCCTCCTCACAGCTTGACAGCAGTGTGTAGGACATAGAATGGAGCGGCTGTTGAGCACGCGCACTGCTACTCCATCCAAAGTCTATGGGAATGATGGAAACAGCCAAGTACAGCGATTGTCTGTTTCAGTCAGTCCCTTAGACCAGCGGTCCCCAACCTTTTAAGCACCAAGGACCAGTTTCGCCACTGGGGGGTGTTAGGTTCAATTCACACGTTGAAAAAATTCTGCAGATTTTCCACAACAGAATTCGGTGCGGGAATCCGGAGCATAATACAGTAGCAGCAAAGTGGATGAGATAGAACAGATCTCATCCACGTGCTGCATAAATAGTGAGCGGAAGAACAGCTCAGAAATTGACCTACGGTGCAGAGTTTTATTCCGCAGCACGTCAATTGTATTTGTGTAAACGCTGCTTATTTGTTGCGGGTTTTCCCCATTAAATTCAATGGGAGGTAAAACCCACAACAAGGAGCAGTTGTTTCGTTTATTGTGGCGGAATCGCAACGTTACCATGCCACAAAAACGCAAGTCAGAAAAAAAACAAAAATAACAAAAAACAAAAACTTATACTTAGCCAGAAGTCTGTGTTCTTCCTCCAGGCCAGCCTCCTGGGATGACGTTTCATTCCATGTGAAAAGACATCCCAGGAGGCCAACCTGCTAACAGGCCGGCTAAATGCTCAGCAGTTTTCCCACAGCGGACATTCCGGCCCAAACACTGCACCACAGTTTGGTGCGGTTTTTCCCTGCGGCCACTGGGCGGATACAAGATACAGCAGCCCGGTACCAAATGACCCGATATTGGTCCGCAGCCCTGTGGTTGGGAATCACTGCCTTAGACAATAAATGGAGCTGCAGCGCGCATGCTCGACAGACGCTCGAATCAAAGTTCTCCTTGCTGCGGTCGAGCAGTGAGGAGGAACTGGGAGTTTGTAACCCCCGTTCTCTCAATCAGCAAGGATCCCAGCAGTGGGGCGCCCAGCGATCAGGCAAAGACCACACACCCAGTGGGTTCTGGGACAGCCCTTTTAATATTTTGTTCCTTTGTAAAGTAGGGTAAAATAATGAGGTTAATACCTGCTGGTCTATTTGTAGAGCGAGATAGAAAGAGAGTCTGGTCTCTGTGTTAAGGGGTCTATATTCGTTTTAAGGCCAGATTCACACGAGCATGTGCGTTTTGCGCGTGCAAAAACCGCGGCGTTTTGCGCGCACAAAAGTTCCATAAAAGCTCCGTGTGTCAGTAGCATATGATGTGTGGGTGCGTGATTTTCGCGCAGCCGCCATCATTATGACATTCTGTTTGTAGGTTTGCAAACAGAAAAGCACGTGGTGCTTTTTTGCTTTCATTCATAGTTTTGAATACTGTAGCGCGCGGCACACGGAAGTGCTTCCGTGTGCCATGCGCGGTTTTCACGCGCCCATTGACTTCAATGGGTGCGTGATGCGCGAAAAACGGGCAAATATAGGACGTCGTGAGTTTTACGCAGCGGACATACGCTGCGTGAAAATCACTGACAGTCTGAACGGCACAGACGTTGCACGGACGTATTATACGTTCGTCTGAATAAGTTCTAAGTGGGATGAACGGGACCATATGCACTTTTTGGAATTTAAATGCATAAATTCGGGTTGTGCCCTACATAAATAGGTAAGTTAGAAGGCTAAAATGTTGTATGAGTATGACTATACGGCACATGCTCACTTGCCACGCCAAGAACATTGATAGAGACCAAGCCAAAAATAAATAAATTTAAAAAAAAGTAAATAAAAAAAAAAAAAGTCAGGTGAAACTTGAAAAAAAAAAAACATGAAGAAAACAAAACCACAAGCATACTTTACGTAAAGGTGGGGGGGGGGGGGGGGGGAGAAATTCATTTTTTTTAATAATATATTTATAATTTTTACATATCTCTATGATACGAATTACGGCGGTTCAAAACTGGCCTTCGTCTTTACAAAGATTCAGGTTTCTTCAAAAAGCGAGAAAAAAAAAGGAAGTATAGAAAAGAAAACAATAAAAAAAAAAACAAGGTTACAGTTATGTAGGATCATAAAAACAAAAAAACGCATTCTCCCGTTGTTTGCAATGGGTATTCTAACAATCCTAGTTTAAGGTCTTGTGTGATGCAAAAGTACAAAAACTGTACTGTATATCCGCGCTCTTTAGAAAGACATGAATAGACCGTTTGTGGTGGCAGCCCGACTAGAGTCCTTCATCCCCTAATGAGTGTCCGATGCCATCGTTTGAAGGCATGGAATAGTTACACTTTATAGAAACAATAAGGGACATGGAACACGTAAAAAAAAATGGCAATCACGGTTTAGGCGGGAAAGTGAAAATCTTATAAAATGGAGAATAGGGAAAAGAAAAATCTGCAAGCCAGTCTAGTAACTGAGAATACAAAGACACAAGTGATCCTAGGGGCCAAGAGGACTCAGGCGGAGGATGAGAGACAGAATGCAAAAGTGCAGGTGGAGGAATGAGCAGGAAAAGGGAGGGAGGGTTCGCTATTGAGAGGCAAAAATAAATAAATATATGAACATCAAGGGAATGATAGAAATTGGAGCAGACAAAGAAGAAAAGGAATAACTTAAGATAAAAGAAAAAAACGTTTACTGACTGGCATTCAATCTAAATAGTATTTTTTAGTCCAAGTTTTACGTTTTCTGTTAGCGACATCAGCAGAAATCCCATAAAAATGTATCTGAGGCTGTTAACCCGATTGGTTCTGAAGGGATTTACGGATGGTCTGAATAATGGTTTCATCCTTTTTTTGTAACATTTCAAGTGCATTCTTTAAAAAAGCAAAAACTAAAATTTTTTAAATTCTAAAAATCACTAACATATGCGGGCAGCGGGTGTCTTAAGAAGTGTTGGCTACAATTGAGATTTTAGTACAAATATTAAATTGAAAACATCTTGAAATTTTCCTTTACCAACTCAAGTGTCTTGTGAAAACAAAACCCCCCAAAAAAACTAAAAATGCTGTTCATAAAAACAATAAAGTGGATGAGTTTGGGGATTGGCTTAATAGAAAATATTGTAGCACAGTAAAACTCCATTAATCTGATATTCCAGAAACCATAACCGTCACAGCAAGATATAGGCTTCCCTCTGTAAATTGGAGAAGTCTCAAAAAGGTACAATTGAAGTAGCCATTTTATCCTGCGTGGTGTTCCTGTTGGGTCTTGTTCAACCTTTTAAATTTTACATCGGATCTGGATTAGATAAGTTTGACGTCCCATTAGTGCTGGACTAAAGATCATTAGAAGACTCCATAAAGCCAAGTATGCTTTACCATGAAGGACCAGGTTATCCCCCACAACAATGCCATCTAAGGACGTCAAATGTGACGAATTATCTTTTGCTCACAATAAATCTTTTAGACCATATTCACACGTTCAGGAATCGGTCAGGATTCAGGCCTGGTTGTCGCAGAAATACGTCACCTGCCGATTTCTGCTAAAGATTTTCTAAAAATATTCCTTGGTGGATATGCTGGTGGCAAATCCTGATCGTGTGAACCTAGCCTTAGAAAAGGATTGGGCCAAATCACTTATGTCCACAAGAAGACAAAAACAGCTAGCTTGATCGCCTTGAGATTCAAAAATGCAACGCAAATCTTTACGTGGGGTACTATACACGGGGCAAGATTTTAGCACATATCCCTTTGATTATATAGCACCAACATATTCCACAGAGATTGTCATCATTCGCATGACTGCTTGTGGGCCTACAAATCATTAATGACCTTCTTGGCCACTGGGGCTTTGCAGAGCGAGAAAACTAGGGGATAGAAGTTTCCATTTTCTGAAAAGAGTTGACAGTGACTAAGGCCCCATGCACATGCCCGTAAAAATAGTCCGTAATTGTGGACCACCATTATAGACCCATTCACTTCTATTGTCCACGGACACCTTACGGGAAGGTGTCTGGGGCATAGAAGTGTACCGCAAAAAGATAGGGCATGTCGCAGGCCGTGATTACGGGCACGCCCGTGTGCACAAGGCAAAAAACTGTGCCTGTGTGGCCAATTAAACAATAAAATCGCCTCATTCTTGGTACTGGTCCTAATAGTCAAGAGGCAGCCATACATTTTAAGTCAAATGCCGGTTCTGCCAAAAGTGAATCCTTAGGACTCCCCACTAAAACATCTGCTGTGGGTGGAAGGAGTTGAATAGTCGGGAAACCTCCATACGCATTAATATGCCCATGTTTATGGCCACGTTATCCCCCAGTACAGACACTTTGAATTTTTTGTGTTGTGTTGCTGCAGTCTACAAGGCATCACTTACTATACGACCACTAAAAGTAACCAAACACACTAGATATTGTAGACTTTAGGAGCCAGTCAGCGGGATTCAGTAGCCGGTGTGACATATAAACTTCCACAGATTGAAAATTTCTAGGCACATTCACTAACCCAGCTATTAGCATCTATTGAACTATTAGGCTATGTTCACACGTAGAGTCAAAAACGTCTCAAAATACGAAGCTGTTTTCAAGGGAAAACAGCCCCTGATTTTCAGACGTTTTTTGAGCCACTCGCGTTTTTCGCGGCGGTTTTTGGAGCGGTTTTCATTGGAGTCTATGAGAAAACGGCTCCAAAAACGTCCCAAGAAGTGTCCTGCACTTCTGTTGACGAGGCTGTCATTTTACGAGCAGTCTTTTGACAGCAACGCGTAAAATGACAGGTCGTCGGCACAGTACATCGTAAAGCCCATTGAAAGTAATGGGCAGATGTTTGCCGACGTATTGGAGACGTTTTTTCAGACGTAATTCGAGGTGCAAAACACCTCCATTACGTTTGAAAATAGGTCATGTGAACCCAGCCTTAGGCTCAACGAAGCATCAACGGGCCGGTTACGTGAATACAACAGGGGAAGATGGGCAGCCGCCAGACATCACTTACTATCCCGAGAAGCACTGGGATCCAACTTTTCCAAATGCCCGTCTCCCATGACTGTGACCCTTGGGAGAGAGGCAGCTTAAAGTCAATCTTACCACCATTTTCAACACATCCGAATACCATCTATTGTTACCTGAAATCAGCCACTTTAGGCTAGTGCGAGGCTGACCACGTTCTTAAATGGGATTACAATAATGTAACTTTTTCTCCAAATTAAAAATAAAATTGCTGCACCTTGGATATATATATATTATTTTTATTTTTAAGCATGCTTGAAAAAGGTCCTAAAGTTGGACAGAAACGTTGCATCCTGTTTTGCCGTATAAAATAAATCACCTTTATTTGCCATACCGGAGTGCTGCGGGATTTTTTTTATCAATTCTACTGGGATTTTTATCCTCAAGATTTTCACAGCGTAACCTTCACCACTTGAACTTTTTTTTTTTCCTGTCCTGGATCACATTACACACCCCCATGAAACGTACCCTTAGCGCCTCGGAAGAATTGTTTTTGAACTGTGAAAGTAATAAAGATGAATGTACAGCAGAGAGAGGAACGCAGAGTGAAGGGTGGTGACTGGAAAGAAAGGCAAGTAGCCAAGAAGAAAGCTCAAGAGAAGGAGGGGGAAAAGAAATGTGAGAAATTTTTGTTGAAACCTTATTTTCCCCAAAAGTCAGAAATAAAAAAGGAAATTCCAGTTATACGTAAAAAAAAAAATGTGCTAAATTTTTTTAGCACTTCTCTTTTTATACATTTGTGCAACTTTGAAAAAAAAGCCATTACCCGTTTAGATACTACTAAAAGATTGAGAATACCCCTCCCCCCAATATACTTGTCAGCCATTTTAGACAGTGCTGTAATTGGTCAGAGGCTGAGATGGCCTCAAGAAAAAAAAAAGCAGCGTTTTGCAGCTTTCTTTGTCTTCTGTTGTAATGATCCCAGAGCAGAAGGAGGAAAACTCCAACATCCACTTTGCTTTTATTTAGGTTTCAGTTTCTAACATTAGAGACATTTATTTAAATTCAATTTAAAAAAAAAAAAAAAAAAAAAAAAAAAAAGGGGGGGGGGTGTTAAATCTTAGCGAGACGGTAAAAACGAGAGTCCCCTTTTCCTCTCCCCCATGCAACAAGAAGCCCTGTGGTTTTCAGCAACTCGTGTTCTGCCTTTCGGATACGTTTTTGCGGGTTTCAGGACAGCCTTCTAAGCCAAACAATAAGTTTCTCTTTTTACAGAATTAACCGGATCAAAACGTTGTGCCCTTCTAGGCTTTCAGTTTCCACGAAGAAATGCCATATTCAGCTAAAATGGTCAGCGCATGGGGCAAAGGCAAAAAAAAAAAAAAATGCTATAAATCACGTCCTATTCCCGCCGTCTAAGATTCATTACCTCAGAAGATTATACCAAAGTCTCAGCTATCGGATTTAGCTTTTACAGGGTTTTTTTTTCCCCTCCACGACCTTTGCCGCCTCATGGTGTAGATGCAGCTTGCTGCAGAGCTCCTTTTCCATCTTTCAGATTTTTCTCTCCCCTCCTCTCTCCCACATCTTTCAATAGGGTCTTTTCTTTCCCCCCTATACCCATGGTCCTCATTAAAATGCCAGAAGGGGAGAAAAGGACTTTAAAAAAAAAAAAAAAAAAAAAGCCATACATAAAAAAAACACATCCACTGCTCCATGAGAAATTTGAGTCCCTCTCTCCCCTCCTCCTGCTTTCCCAGACAGGCTTTTATAGGGGAGGGAAACATTCCCATAGAAGACGGACGTGTGTATTGTTCCCTATCAGACTATAGGGGGGGGGGGGGGGGGGGGGGGGTTTGAATTAATAAGGGAATACAGCTTGAAATTATTTAACTCCATGTCTGCCAGACATTTTCCATCAGGAATTTGAAGGAATGTGTTATAGGGGTGAAGTGAAAGCAAATCTAGTTAAGGGCCAGTTTCCCATGAGCGGAATACATTTCTGCATCCGTATTATGGCTGGCAAATCCTGACATGACCACAGTGGTCCCTACGATGCAGTTAGTTCAGGTCATCAGACCCACGGTTGGGCCGGGATGTATGGCCATAGTACTTGTGGGAAATTTGCCTAATTGCTTTACGCACACTTTTTGTGCCGTGTTTTATGGAGTCTGGGTTTGTTTGTTTGTTTTTTTTCCCCCCTAAAAAAACCAAAAGGTACATTCCTTTCATCATCATCATATCTATATATAGCTCTCTCTCTCTCTATATATTTATTTTTTATACAAAAACACATTGAAGGCCAGTTCACACTTTTTGACAGAGTTTGATGCGGAAACAGCGTCGGAAAACGCGCCAAAAAACTGTTGAAAATGCCTCCGATTGATTTCAATGGGAGGCAGAGCCGTTTTTTTCCCGCAAGTGGAAAAACGGCTCCCGGTAAAAAGGGAGACGCCCTATCTTTGGGCGTTTACGCCGCCGACCTCCCATTGACATCAATGGGAGGCAGAGAAAGCGTATTTTGCGGCGTTTTATGCCCGCAGCACTCAATGGCCGTGGGCGAAAATCTGCGTGCAGGCAGAGTAAAATCTGCCTGCAAAAAACTCAGTGTGAACCCAGCCTAAAGGCTGCGTTCACAGAGCTTTTTTGCAGGAGGAAAAGATTTTGACCTTCCTGAACAGCGTGTGCTGCGATTTTCGCTCGCGCCCATTGAGCGCTACGGGCAAAAAAAAACTCTGCGAAATACGCTTTCTCTGCCTCCCATTGATGTCAATGGAAGGTCAGAGGCATAACCGCGCAAAGATAGGGACACGTCCTTTCTCCCATGAGGAGGTTTTACCGCTCGCGGGAGAAAACTGCCTCCGCCTCCCATTGAAATCAATGGGAGGCATTTTCGGCCGGTTTTTGACGAGTTTTGCAGAGCGGTTTCCGCGACAAAGAAAATCAAGTGTTAGGCCCTGTTCACACTGAGTTTTTTTTAAGAGGCAAAAAAAAATTTTTTTTTTAAATAAAAACAAGCTATGGTCGAAAATCACCGCTAAATGATGAAAGAAAACCGCCAAAGCCAGCCTTGCTGTAACTTTGTCAAAACGCCTGAACCAAAAAAGCCACAAATAGGGAGTGCAGAATATTTAAAATATATATTTTTCTGCAAATCCAGGGGGCATTTTAGTGCATGTTAAGAAGAATTTATAGTAATGATTAGAAGTTAGGATTTGCGAAGCAATACTAACTTTGGAAGAATGATCCCGTTCCTAGCCGGGCCATGTGAACCAAAACTCTTGATGTCACTGCCCCTTTCCCTACTACTGTGAGAATTTGGTTAACAGACCTGGCCTCCATTGTAAGGGTATGTTCACACACTTAACAAAAACCGGCTAAAAATACAGGAGCGGTTTTCAAGGGAAAACCGCCCGATTTTCAGCAACTAACGTTTGCAGCGTTTTTTACGTCCGTCTTTGGAGTGGTTTATCTATGGAGTCAAAAATCAGCTCTAAATACTCCTCAAGAAGTGACATGGACTCCTTTCTACGCTGCGTTTTTTTTTGTTTTTTTTTTTTAAACAGCCGCGTAAAAAATGCCCCGTGGGAACAAAACGCAGGTTTTTCCATTAAAATCAATGGCCAGATGTTTGGAGTCGTTCAGCCCCCGTATTTTTAGCAGTTTTTCGGGGCGTTTACGGGCCGAAAATAGGCTGTGTGAACAAACCCTTACAAAACTTTTCCAAGTAATTCCAAAGAAGCTGTCAACAAAATAATGTTTTCTTCTGGTTGCAATTGATGCACAAGCTGGAGTGGTTTAGCACTGGCCCAAAGGGTCCAATTGTTATTCTAGGAAGAGGTAAACTACTAAAGCTTGTACCCTAAACCCTCCACATAGCATTGGAGATGAATAGAACACAGAAATGGGCTAAAAGAGGCAAGATATTTGAGAAGGATCAATTGGAAGTAGAAATCTGACTTATGAGGACATGATTTTGGACGAGATGAAGGATTAATAGGGGTAATAAAAGAGCTAAAAGGTCACAGGGGTGAAGGGGGTAAGGTGAGGAGTGGCACCAAAAGAACAAACTGAGGTGTAAGAAAGGTCAGAGGCAGGATGGAATTTATTTATTGGCCATTGCCACAATAGTGACAGAAGGGTGATGACAGACATTCGGCCAAAAGACCCGAGGGTGGGAAGAAGATAGAAAAGATAGCGTCAATAAATGAACTAAAAAGACGACCGACACACACACACACACACACACACACACACACACTTCACTCTGTATGAATAAGGCTGGGTTCACACCTACATCTTTCTGTTCTGCTCCATCAAAAGAGAACGAAAATAACAGAAGCGCCGATTCCGTTGTACAACGGACACCACCAGCGGTTGACAGAACCCATAGACTTTGTTCGGTTCAGTCATGGTGTCCTTGGCTTTAGCTCGCCATTTTCAAACAGATCTGCGACAGAGTCCCCTAAAAGGAGCCTCCAATGCAGATATAAAACGGAGGCCTAAGGCTGGGTTCACACGAGCATGTTACGTCCGTAAAGGACGGAACGTATTTCGGCCGCAAGTCCCGGACCGAACACACTGCTGGGAGCCGGGCTCCTAGCATCATAGTTATGTACGATGCTACGAGTGTCTGCCTCGCTGCGGGACAACTGTCCTGTACTATAATCATGTTTTCAGTACGGGACAGTAGTTCCACGGAGAGGCAGGGACTCCTAGCGTCGTACATAACTAGGATGCTAGGAGCCCGGCTCCCTGCACTGTGTTCGGTCCGGGACTTGCGGCCGAAATACGTTCCGTCCATTACGGACGTAACATGCTCGTGTGAACCCAGCCTAAGGGTGGTTTCACACGCTTTCAGAATGTGCTCAATTTGACAATTTATTTCGATAGTCTATTCCAATTGTCTCAATGTGTAAAGACTTGTAGACAAATCATACGCATTATCGAAGCCTAGCAAACCACCCCAAGGCCCTGTTCACACTGACTTTTTTTGTAGGCAGAAAACTCTGCCTCAAATTTCCGTCTGGAATTTTTGTCAATGGGAGGTCACAGGCATAAACTCCCGAAGATAGGGCATGACGCTCCATTTTCCTGCGAGACAGTTTTTCCGCTCGCAGAAAAAAATTAAAAAAAACAAAAAAAAAAAAACACAAACACCTCCGCCTCCCATTGAAATCAATGGGAGGCATCTTCGGAGAGTTATCCAACACTGTTACCGCGTCAAAAAAAAACAAAAAAACTCAGTGTGAACAGGGCCTAAGAATTTATAATCCCTATTTTAACAATTAGCAAAACAATGAAAGGTAAGCGACCAAAATATTTTTAATGGCTGACAAATTTAACCTTACATTGTAAGGGAGTTAAACATTCTGCATGTTATGTATAAATAGTATCCATAGTGTATGGTCACAGATATGGCATCAATACAAAAATCCAAACAGTTTTGCAATTTTTTTTTTTAGGCTTACGCCTCATGCACCCGACCGTGTGCGCCGTCAGAGTCTCGTCAGTGATCCGAGGAAAGATAGAATATGTGCCATCTTTCCTCGGTTCGGAGACTGTTAATTTTTCACGGACCCGATTCACCCGCTAAAGTGAATGGGTCCGTGAAGACTATCAGGTGCCACTCTGATGCCGTCAAAAACGACCCGAGTAGCACAACTGTCGTGTACATGAGGCATTACAAAAGCAGTTCTAGAAAATGGTCCTACGTTTTTCTCTATATAAAAAAAAAAAAAAAAAGTGTTATCGCAGTATAGATGGCTTTTTTTTTTTATTTTTTACGCTGAATGCATGGGTAAAACACAGCTGCAGTCAATAAGCAACAACGACCGTATGTACGACTTCGGCGGGATTCACACAAGCGTGTTCAGTCCGTGATATACAGTCCGCAGGTCGATTGCATTTCCCTAACTAAGCACACTGCAGGGTGCTGGGCTGTATACTTCATACTAAAGACAATTAGCCAACAAAATGGCCGCTCCCACCGTTCACTCCCCTTTAAACTTACATTGCTTCTTCCTTCCACTCATTTATGAAATAATGTTGTAATAAACCTGTACAGGGTGGTTACCACTATAATAAGCTTTTACCAGCGACGAGTCAACGACTCACGCTCTACCAAGACATAAACCAAGCAGCCTAGAGTAAAGAACATTGCAAAACCAAGCAGACCTGTCACCTGCACAAGAGGACGACCATCACCCTGTGGGATAAACCAATATTCAGAACTGTAATTTAGCAACTGTTCTAATGGGACTCTCCTACATTTTTCCAGAAATCTATTTAATAAGTCACGGAGATAGAAAAGTATCGTGCAAGTACAGATCCGCCACATTGCCCCTTCTCTGGCTTCATCTAACCGGAGACAGACTGGTTGCTAGGGATACGATGTCCGATAAACCTATATAACAGGCTGTAGTTATTAGGCAGAGTGCGCATAGCAACCAGACTAATATTATTGCCTCTTGGGGGGCCCCAATACAATTTTTTGTGTCTCCTCAGGTCCGACCTTCAGTCTTCTCTCTAGCACAGCTATGCATGAAATGGCGCATAGGAGGAGGATGGGTGGAGTTTTCATAGCCCTTTTGGAAGAACAACCTCCAGAGGGCTTTCTTTTTAAAAAATGCCTCAAAAACCGCGTGTTAGTACAAAAATCGCCTTAAAAAAAACGGAGGGGATTTTCGCAAGCAGATTTATCTCTGCCTGCAAAAAAACTTAATGTGAATTGACCCTTACATTTTTCTCAGATACTCTGTTCAAATCAGGACTGGCACTATATATTGACAGCAAAGAAGGGCAAAGTAGAGGATTGTCGGAAATCACGGCCATGTCATCACCATCTCAAACTGCAGTATTAATCTGATTTTTCAAAAACCAGGAGGAGAAACTTTAAATTATTGCCACAGAAATACCAGACCTTGCCACAGTCCATTTCTCACATTCCTTTCCATACTGGGTTAACCCAAGATTAAACAACAGAGGTGAATCAGAAAAAAAAAAAAAGTTTAAATTCTTTAAATCCGGCATCACTGGGACTGGAAAGATGACAGATTATTAAATATTCTATATTACTGGATGACCATAGAAACTTATATAAAACTAAATGAGCATTTTTTTTGGTCTACCATAACCAGAAAATTCTATATACGTTTGACTGTATAATAATCTGGAATATTTGACAATCTGGCCCTTGTCACATACAATTAGTGCTGGATTAAAAGAATGGGACTATAAAAGTTTGCCAACCTATACATTTTTGGATAAACATCTGTGGCTTTCACCGCAGTCTTCTCCATATGAAAGGTACACATTCTGCATTCTTGCGGTGTATATGGCTTAACAAAAAAATAGGCCGGTGTCTCTTACTCAATGCGAATTGTTCTTTTCTGCTCAGCTGTAAAACACCAGTCTGGCATCACCCTCGCCCCCGGACCCGCCCTCCATCCATCTCCAAGCTGCGTGCAACAGTCCCTGACTGCTTAAGAGGACTGTTGCTGCACTGGCCCCAGAGACTGGCATCCTATGCCCAGTGAATGCCAATATTGTAGAAAATAACTGGATAATAAATGCGATCGCGTAATAAAAGTGCTCGCTGGTCTGTTACACAATGAGGACGGACTGTAAAAGGAAGGCAGCTGTTACTCAATTTCCAGAAGGCCCCCCCCCCCTTGGTGATGGTTATTGTCAAGAACTGATGGGGAGTGATTAAAATTAAATAGGATGACTAGATTTCCTGAAACGCCAGCTCAGATATTAGCACTTACTGACGGCCTATTTCCTCTGAAGGCAGCAAGCTGGGTGCTAGGTATATAGGAAGTGGTGATAAGCAGCACCGCGGCCCTAAGGCAACTCACAGGCCTGAACTATGAGAAGACTTTTACCCCAGAACATAACAGTAATATGATCTACACTGACCCTTTTGGGAGGATCACCAAAACGCCCATGAAAATTGGTCAACTCCAGTGCCCAAGCCTCCGAAAGATCACGATTTGAGGATATCCCAGAGCGAACACATGACTTATGTACTAAGAATTTGGTCACCTGTGCAATACTAAAAAAAAAAAAAAATCCTAAAAATGTGACGGAAGGGGGGGGGGGGGTAAGTACATGAAGAGTAGAGTTAAGAAACCCTAGAGGGCCTAAATACGTAGTATATAGATTAATTGAAGAACTTCACAGGGGTGGTCTTCTCAAACAGGTGGTCTTTTGGAGACAGCTTTGCTTTATCGTGGAGATACCACACACTCCATTGTCTATATTTATTACTAACCACTATATTGCACACATGTACCCAGCATGACTTTCCTATATGTACCCTGACCACACACTTCTTTTTACTATCTAGGTCATAAATGGAATTGTCAAGACTTTCCATTCATCCTTTTCGGGACCGTTATCAAGAATAGGGTAGCCTTAGGGATAGTATCGCTGAATTGGATTGGACGAATGCAGATATTCTAACCACAAATGATTTACACCCATATGTATTTTCGAAACCAACCAGAGTCATCCTTTTTGGTTATTTTAAGAACTTGGTATAAAATGGTAAAATATGGAGAAACCTTGAGTAAGCTCAGTTCTAAGCCGATCATTTCCGTCACATTTTGATGTCAATATAGCATTACATACAGTCACGGACAGCATGACACGTCACATACAGTCACGACAGAACTCCACTGGTCAGACACTGCTGGCATATGTGGTTCGTCGGATCCGGCAGAGTGCCAGGACTTCCATTATAAACCGTAACGCAGATATGAACAGAACCTGGAAAGATAGACTGGAGATCCTTTAAGGCAGCCATAAATATAACAATTGTGGTGATTTGAAGACTTAGCATTAGGTGCAATGATCTTTAAAAGGGTTTTCTGATTTGGACAATCACTACGTTAGAATGGTGCCTTAACAATAAGCTGATCACGAAGTGTCCCTGTGCTGGAACTCCCAACCATCAGCTTTCATCTTTGGGGAAACCTGGCAGAAAGTATTCCCTTTCCCTGCAGCGCCACCACAGGTAAAATGGAGAATCCCATAGTTGGCATTCAAATCAGAGAATCATCTGTGTAATGCACAATAGGACAAGACAGTGAGAGACGCTCTTTGTAACGGTTCTGGTTAGAAGATCCTGAACAAAGTACTCACCCCCCCTCTAAGAATGCCTAATAGAGTATATGAAAATGGGTTTTCTAAACTGGACATCCCTTTTAAAAAGGGTTTCCTACGACCGGACAACTGATGACCTATCCACAGGATAGGTCATAGGTATGTAATCAGTGCGGGTCCAACACCGGGACCCCGCACCGATCAGCCGCTCTGGATGCCTCCGGGCTCTGTATGTTTTGAAGAGTATGCAGTAGTTGGAAGCAGATAGCTCCGACCACTGCATAGTGGCCGTTCTGAGGAACTGCAGCTCCTCTCCAAATCTCTTGAGTAGGAGTAGAGCTGCAGTATTGCACGGACGCTATTCCGTGACCGGAGCCATCTGCTTCCAGCATGTACGCCCGATGCCCGGAGGCAGCTCGTCAGTGCGGAGTCTGCGTGTCGGACCCCTACCGATTATATATGGATGACCTATCCTGTGGATAGGCCATCAGTAGTCCGGTCATGGAAAACCCCTTTAAATCTTTGGGAACAACTCAAGGCTATAAAAATCCATAGAAATCTGTTCAACTGGTCCTACAACTAAAATAGATTTTCTGATTCAGTAGAAAGAACCATTTTATTAGTCAGAGAAAGAAACCCACCCATGACCACCTTGTTCCCTCCATGTCTTAAGAGGTGACGGGGCAGCTCTAGTGTGAGGAGCCACCAAACTGCTCCCTGTATCACGTCTTCCTGGACCCCAGTGTGACATGGGACAAGTGAAATATTGGGGTGAACGGCAGTCAAACTTGAATTTAGATTTTGAGTGAAGTTACACTTTGGAGGGAGTCAGTCAATTAATACGTTTAGTCATGCATGTTATTGGTGTTTTCAGAATGACTAGTGGGAAGTAAGATTGAGTTGCCCTAGCTGAGGCCAAGAAGTGTAGTCATGGAAACTAATGCTTAACGGAGCGCTCACTGAACAAAACTAAAAACGTGGGGCGCCCATGCTACATTAGATGAGCTGGCACCGGGCAACCATATGGATCCCAGCCAAGATGGTCGAATACATTACTTTTATTCTTTCAAAAGGAATTGGGGGGAGGGGGTTTGCACAAAACAACCTTTCCTCGGGCACATTCTGATCAATGATTTAGACGACGGCCCACAGGGCGCTTTACTTGGGGCCCCAACATACGCCTACAGAAATTAGTAGCCGGAACATCGAAACCGATCCTCTCAGGAAATAAGCCAGCTGCTCCCTGGCATGAAAGATCTGATTTACAAAACACGTGCTCATGAAAACGCTATCACCAGTAAATATACCCTTAAAGGGGGTTATACCAGAATCGACAGTTATCAACTATTCACGGTAGAGGTGATAATTGTCTGATCGCTGCAGGCCTAACTTCTGGGCCCCCCCCACAAAGAGAATGGGGGTCTCAAAGCTCCCCTTCCTACTCACTAAAAACCCCAAAGTGAGGAGGAGCTTGGATTGGAACTGCAGCCGAGCATGGGCCCGCCACTCTATTCAATGTCTATAGGACTGACAGAAAAAGGAGAGAAGTGAGGAAGAACAGGGGATTCGGGACTCCCTTTCTTATGATTGGTGGGGCAATCACAGTGATCACCTATTCTGTGGATCAGTAATCACAATTAATTCCAGCAATACTTCTTTAAAAGGGATGTATTAGCAGACATTGGTGGTATTTCACTAAGACATGCCACTAATGTCTGATCAGCAGGGGTCCAACTGCTGTATCCCCCACTGATACCACTTTGTCTCCTGTCAACTTCAAATGCTTTTTTGCGGGCAACCACATGGGCAGACTATGCGACCTCAGAAGAAATCTGAGCAGGACCAACAGAAGACTGTGGGGCATGGTAATTCCCAGCAACACTGCCACTTCTTCTAGCAATCAGTGGGAGTCACATCAGTCGCACTATTAATGATCGAAGTTTGGTGGCATATCTTAGTAATAGGCCGCCAGTGTCTATCCTGAGACCCCTTTAAGTTGTCCTCTATTCAGCAGGGGAGTATTAAACAATCAGGTGTCTGGGAAATCAGCACGACAGGTTCTGTGGAAGTAATTGTAACGGCCATACGGGTGGTCACTGTTTCAGGGGGGAAATGAACAAAAAAAATTTATGTAACATAAATTGGCATAGAAAAATAAAACAAACACACACCTTTACGAAGGCTTAATAAAGTTAAAGATTTTTAGGCGGCAACTTGTCCAATGTCCAAACCCCTATTAGATATTAAACCTCCGCAGCATACGAAATCCAGCAGCAGCTTTATTAGCATGGTTAATTTAAGGTAGTTCTGCTTTTCTTAATATACCTGCTATATACCCGTCAGTCAGGGCCTGGCAAAACATATGTATAAAAAGCCAAAATAAATTATTATTACCCCCTTTATTGTATTTACCAACCAAAAAGGGGAAGTACCAGTGCCCAACTGTTTTCTCCCGAAGGGATACCGATCAGATGTATATACAGAGCAGTTATTTTTAGAAACGCCACGTATATACATGAATATATACTTTCATAATCTATAACAAGGCAACCTTGGGGCCAGCGATAAGATCTTCAATAGAAAACCACCAACAAAGCAGCCAGAACGTCACTGAGGCACCACAAGCTCGATGAAGAATACCAGTGTACCCGCAGCCCATTAGTATTCTGTGCCAGTCAACAAGAAAGTAGGACAGCATCTGGCACCTGCCATTGTGTGGCTACCAGGCAGGGAATAGTGTGTAGACTTGGCCATAGATGTAGACATTTACCCTTGATTGAATGCATTTCAAGATTTTTCACAATGGAAACAATCAGGAAAGGGGTCGGACAAACACACATGAACTTCTCAAAATTTTCTAATATCATAGATCTACCAACTATTATCCTTGGACTCTTAGGGTATGTTCACATGACATCTCCAAATACGTCTGAAATTACGGAGCTGTTTTCAGGAGAAAACAGCTCCTGAATTTCAGACATTTTTTTACAAGTGCACGCGTTTTTTTAGCGGCATCTTTTTCGGACGTAATTGGAGCTGGTTTTCATTGGAGTCTATGAAAAACGGCTCCAATTACGTCCCAAGAAGTGTCCTGCACTTCTTTGATGTGGCCGTCATTTTACAGCGACGCGTAAAATGACAGCTCGTCTGCACAGAACATCGTAAGACCCATTGCAAGCAATGGGCAGATGTTTGCCGACGTATTGGAGCCGTCTTTTGAGGCGTAAAACGCCTCCATTACGTCTGAAAATAGGTTGTGTGTACATACTCTTAGGGCATAAGGACCTTGTAAAAGGAGTTTTGAGCAGAGAACCATCCTCTATTGGGGCTTGTTTAGAGGAACCTAGATTTAGTCTGTGTGACGGCCGTTTTTTTTTTTCAACGGCATTTTTAATGGGGCTATTCACATGGCCATTGATTTAACTGACCATGTAAATGGCCCGCAAAAAGCTAGGACACGTCCTATTTTTGTCCGTTTTCACGGATCCCTCAATAGACTCAAGTTTATGAGGGATCCGAGAAAACAAGTCCTACACAGGTGCAGTGAAACACACTGCATGTCCTATACTGGTGCGGAAACTACCTAGTCGCCCATTGAAGTCTATGGGTGCGTGAAAACCAGACAGGACAAGGTGCAAATCGGTAGTGAAAACTGCAGTTTTCCACAGCTGATTTGACACGTTCATCTGGCCCTTAGGATACATTCACACTTCTTCATTTTCAGCCGTTTGTCGGGCCGTAAACAACTCGAAAAGCGGATGAACATATGGAAGTTGAACGCCTCCAAACATCTACCCATTGATTTCAATGGGAAAAATGGCGTTTCGTTCTGACAGGGCGTTTTTTTAGGCGGCGTGAAAAGAAGTGCAGGTCACTTTGAGACTTTTGTAACAGTTTTTCATTGGGTCAATAGAAAACAGGCCGCAAGAAACGCTAGATGCTTAAAAAACAGCTGAAAATCAGAGGCCGTTTTCCTCTGAAAACAGCTCCGTATTTCACATCCGTTTTTTTGTTTAACGTGTGAACATACCCTTAGCGATAGCGGAGAGCCACTGCAAACAGTATCTCCAGGAGACTCGGATGGACCATATATTACTACATTTGCTTTGCAGAAATGCATACGTGCAGGTTGGTCAACTTTAAAAAAAAAAAAAATAAAATTATAGACTGATGACTAGAATTTCTACATCCATGGTCATTTTAACACTTATGGATATCCACGGTTATCCATGTATGGTTGGGGGGCTACATAGTGACATTCGGTAGCACAGTTACCTCGACCTCAATGTTTCCCTATAGGACACAGGATTGTTCAACCTTCACACTAGAGCTCATTAAGACGAGCGCAATACTAGTTTGCGTGCTGTGCGTTGAAATAACTGACAGCACACGGACCCATTCATTTCAATGAGGCTATTCAGACATGCAGTGAGTTTTTGAAACCCACCGCATGCCCTATATTGGTACGTTTTTCCGCACCTAGTTGCCCAATGAAGTCTATGGGTGCGTGAAAACCAGACAGGACAAGGATGACATCTGTGTGCGGTATGTGTTTCACACATCAGTTATGTGGAAAAGCAAATAAAAAAAATAAAAATTGCTTGCACGGACGTGAAAAACGCATGCCACACTGATGCCAATACACACGCACACTGACATGAAATGTAGGAAAAATGCTAGGTTTTTTTTACGTGCACAAATCGGACACGTTCGTCTAAATGTAGCTTTTTTAAAAAAAAAAAATAATAATATTTGCAATTCACCTTTCGACACCACAAAAAAAAGTTGCATTTTACAAAAACAAAATTCCCCTTTTTTTTTTTTTTAATTCCTATGTTTTCTTCTCCATTAACAGATAAAGCTGTACGTTTCCCTTTGCTAGAGAGTAATGAATTGCAAAGAGCGTATGTGATGGTTATGGCTGAGCCCACACACGGCAGACAAATTTCCACTGCGGATTGGGCAGCAAACCCGCATGTGTTACATTGCACAGGATGAAAAATCAGAGACAAATCCACAACAGAATGGACATGCTGTGGATTAGGATATCTGAGCATTCCCTTTAATCCCACACAGATTATTTCCGCTACACATGGAAGGTGCGTTTAAAACCCCATGCACACGTATTGTACTGTAAAATGCTGCAGATTTTCAATGTGGAATCTGCACGAATAATCCACAGCACGTGAAAATACCCTAAGGCTGGGTTCACACGACCATGTTACGTCCGTAAAGGACGGAACGTATTTCGGCCGTAAATCCCAGACCGAACAGTGCAGGGAGCCGGGCTCCCAGCATCATAGTTATGTACGACGCTAGGAGTCCCTGCCTCTCCGTGGAACTACTGTCCCGTACTGAAAACATGATTACAGTACGGGACAGTTGTCCTGCGGAGGGGCAGGGACTCCTAGCATCGTACATAACTATGATGCTAGGAGCCCGGCTCCCTGCACTGTGTTCGGTCCGGGACTTGCGGCTGAAATACGTTCGGTCCATTACGGACGTAAGATGCTCGTGTGAACCCAGCCTTACAGTTAGGGGGCTGTTTACATCTTTCATCACAAGAGTTAATTGGCTTTGCCAGACAAAATTGTGCAGCTGGCTGCGCTATTACATTCGGAAAAATTACTAAATCAATGTCGGTGACCCGACAGAACCCTTTAAAGTCAATGGGTTTCACTGGGAGCCGAAACTCTCCGTCATGCAAAAGATACCGAGACTCCGGGATTTTCGTTGTTCTGCTCCTATGACAGAGCAGAGCAATGAAAACACGAACGCAGATACGATGTCACGCCTGACAGCAGAGTAGTAAGAGACAGCTGTCTGTTTCCAAGGGCAACCAGCAGAATTCTAAAAGTTGCTCTGTACAAAAAAGGAACAAATGCTATGAAAGAACTCAAAAACTATGCCAAAAAAAAAAAAAAAAAAAGTTATTCAACCTTTGAAACAGAGAGAGAGTTTAGCCGTAGGATCCCCCCACTGATATGGAGATGCGCCATAATTCTCCATTGAAGTCTATGAATGCACTAAACGTCTAGAAGCGAATCATAAACTTCAACATAAATGATTTTGCTGGTGCATCGTCTACCTGGACCCTGGGTAGAACACTAGAGTAAGATTAGTCATTCTATAATTGAGGTGCAGCCCAGGAGAAGTTTTTGAAATTATATTATGAAGAGGCCAGGAATGTAGAATAGATACAGAAGCTTATCCAGCTCGGAGGAGAAAAAGAAAAAGAAGAAGAGGGATTGCGATGTGCGTGCGGTCATTCACAGAAACTTTAACAAAGTGTCGGGAGTGTGAATAGACATCGCATCCTGGCTGGAGGCGATGTCCATTCACCCCCAAGACACATCGGTAAAGTCAATGTGGGAGTAAGTGACAGCACAGCGTGATCTCGCGATATCACACTGTGTAGAGAGTACTGCTAAAAATGAAAGTAGAGAAGAGTAGGACGCTGATTGGTCAGCGTCAGACACTCCTCTCTCTTTACAACGCCCAGTTGGTCAAAAAGTAAAAACACGCCCAGTTGTCGATTAAGAAACTAATTAGCATAAATCTAAAATTGTTCATAACTTGGCCAAAAATTATCGTTTTTCAAAATAGAAACCACTGTCACCTACATTACAGCGCCGATCAGATTATGTAGGAGACAGGGCACTTATAATCTGGTGACAGAGCCTCTTTAAACATGGCCGAATCGGAGGATCCAGTCATTGAGTACGCAGATAAAAAAGGCTGAAGGCCACGTTACCACTTGAGTAATCTCACCAAATCTCAAGGCGTGTAAGACGCACACATCCTATTTTTAATTTTAGCAGAATGCAATGAAATGATGATATTATTTGCCCCTGTCAATTAAGTCAACCGTGATATCAAAACCCACAGAGTATACGGGCACCTACAGACCGGGTAGGACTACACAAAAGTAGAGGAAGAACACGGACCGAGCTCAAACATGTTTTTTTTTCCAGGATAACAAATGACCATTTCAGCCTTGTCTGGCTATGCAAACCCCATGAGTGATAAGTTTAATGTATGCGGTCATTTAAGTAAACAGACAAATACCAGATAAGAAACTCTGGGAAAAGAAAAGCAGCAGCCATACAAACACAAGGAGTATCTGCTCCGTGATTTATCAGCCTCTTTAATAAGCTTAATATGAAAATCACTAATGGGTGCACAAACAGCGACAGGAAATGCCACGGGGCAAAAAAGGCAAAATAATGGTCGAATTGACCCCGTTCAATTTAGAAATGGAATTAGTTGAACGTAGAAAGATAAAACGTGAACTACGAAAAAGTTAAATTTTACATTACGCAATTATATGAGCGGAAACGCTTCCGTACAGAAGGACGAGGGGGCAACTGATCAAAACCTGATGCCCACCGAGACCATATCACACACAGACTGCAACAATCCTCTGTTTTATAAAGCCCTAATAGGATAAGCAATAACTTAGGTCCGCCATACCCAGATAGAGGTTGACCGATGCCCCCATACACACTCAGTTGAGTGTACATGTATTTTGAATGGGGAGGGGGTGTAAGCCGTGGCTAGACACCTCTGGCAACGACTTATCACCCCTGAGAACAAAAGAATCGGCAAGTTGAAATCCAACTGCCTAATCCTTCTCACGTCCTGTGCCGTTAGGGAAGAGTCAGAGACCCGATAGACATTAGATGGTCGGCCGATCCTACAGAAATCAGCAGGTTCAGTCAACATTAATCTAGTGTGTATGGCCACCTTCACATTTATTGGGGAAAATTTACTATCGATGACCCGGCCCTACCCTTTTCTCAAAGACAGGGAAGGATCAGATGCATACATGGTGGGAATAGGAGGAGAATGGGCAGATGTTTATTGGTAGGGTACCCTTCAAGATCCAAACAAGAACCATGCCTTCATCATAAGTTTCATCTTCGGGGGCTCCTATATAAGCTTCCTAATGGGATTATCTAATATTTATTGCAACTGGTTTTCCAAGAGAATATCAGCAGAGGACGTAAGAAAATAAAAACTGGGAGGGATAGAGAAATATTTCATAATGGGTCCAGACAAAAAGTAGGCCAAAAGGGACACGAGAAAACCAACCGAGCACAGTGTAGGCGGACTTTACCAAATAAATAGACACATACATACGAGAAGAGTTCAAGAATAAAATAGAGAGGACACGGCCATAAGGAGCGCAAAATTTATAAATGGTGGAGGGGGGGTAGAGAAAGCAAGGAGACCAAGAGGGTACGGAATAATGAGGAGCCCAAAGACGAGACAAGAATGAGACAGAGTCAGAATAAGGAGGGAGGAGAGAAAGGGAAAGTGTGAGAGGAGAGAGAATAGACAAGAGGAGGCCAGCGAGGGTGAGACAAGAGGGGGAGCTACGGGGTGCATAGTGATAGATGTAGACAGTGGTGGAGGAAGGGGGGGCAATGAAGATAAGAGACTCAGTGGGAGCGGGCAACTTTAAAGAGGTCAGAGGGCAAAAAGACAGAGGCGGCCCGCAGGGAATAAAATTGTTAAAAGCAGCAACTAAGTAGGAGTGTAACCTGGCGGAATGGGGGTGGGAGATGGAAACAGGCAGTAAGGAGTGGGAAAAGTAGACAGATTGATGTGAAGCAGTGAGGGCATGGTGACAATACAAAGTGGATGTAGATACGATGGATGAGTGGTATGGTCAAGATAAGGTTTCAAAGCTGGCCGCAGACCCTCCGATGACTAAGACCACCGATAACTACCCAGGTCCCCGATAATCGGAGTCTGTGCAACTACTTGAGGATTCCTAAACTACGGTGGAAACTTTTTAGACTTTCTTCAGAACTTTTCTAAGTTGATGGCCCTTTTTGTTGTGGAAAATTATCTTCGGGACCAACATCAGGTCGAGGATACATCGATGACCAGCTTAAGAGAAAGTTGGCACAGGAGAGAAGTACCGTGTAGAGCAGCTGGGTAGCGGGGAAAATGGTGGCACTGGGATAAGGATGCCAAGGGAGGGTGAAGGGGTACTAGAAAGGAAAATTCTGCAAAGAAAAACAGGGGTCAGAGAGGAGGCAGAGACACAAGATAGACAGGCGGGCAGACAAGTATCGAGCAGCTGAGAGAGAACAAATAGGTGAGGGATGGGGAGGAGAGAGGGGGAGAAGAGAGCGGCAGGAGGTAGCAGACAGATTTGTGGGGGCAGTTTGAGAAGCGTCTACCCCCCTCCCCCTTGTCCCTTATCCCAATTGTTATCACACAAGAAAAGTCCCTTCTTTCCCTAACTACGCTCAGCCCTCCTCCCCCTCTCCTTCCCTCTGCCCTGAGGGAGAAAGAGGAGGGGGAGGACGAGAGGGGGGATGGGTGGGAAAATTCAGAAAATGGGATTGAAGAGGGAAAAAAAAAAAATCAGTACGGATTGAGGAGCAGCCTCATGTATAGAGCACAAAGGATCATACACATCCAGCTGCATCCAAGCCTTAAAGAAGTCACAAAAAATATTCACAAATCCACAACGTAAACACTATTAGTGGATAGCAGTGATTGATCCAAAAACATCCTCCATTGTCTAATTATCAGTTCTCAATAGCAATACAACATGTAGCAGAGCAGAGTTTGTTTGATGTAGCAGAGCTGGGTTTGAGTTCAGTTGCTGATGTGTGATCTGTCATTTTTACATAGGACTGCTGGTCAATTTGCTCAATTATCTTAACCCAGAGAGTTAACACAACGGGCTAACCACACTGCTTTAGCTCTGCTACATCTTTACGCCAATAACACTGGAGAGAAACAATCAAAAATTCCTCTACACTAAACGCCCGTAAAAGTAGACGTGGCCACAAACGGTCCAATATTGGAAACCCAATAAGAACGGTTCCAAAAAAATCTCACCATAGACTCGTCAATTATCGTTCCATATAACCAGCAGGTCTAGTGCCAATCCACAGTATGGAGTGGCAGATACAACATCCCATATACCACAAGTGCAGATGTACAAATATGACATGAATATATTATATACCGTATAGTATCAATGGTATGGAAGGACCTAAAAGTACCCGCAACGGATG
Source organism: Rhinoderma darwinii (assembly GCF_050947455.1). Lineage (NCBI taxonomy): Eukaryota > Metazoa > Chordata > Amphibia > Anura > Rhinodermatidae > Rhinoderma > Rhinoderma darwinii. The sequence goes on along the minus strand of NC_134689.1, from coordinate 376,750,381 downwards.
CAAGAGGGCAAATTCCATCAGCCAAGGGTTAAAAGGGAAGGCAATAAAAGAAAGGTTAAAAATAAATCAAAACTAAATATTGTATAAGATATTAAAATAAATGGGATTATAAAGAAAACTTGTCAAACCAGGGTTAGTCGCAGCCTAATAGTTGCATTTACCGCCGACTTGTGGCAAAACTACAACTCCCAGCGTGCCCTGGCAGCCTTTGGCTGTCAGGGCATGCTGGGAGTTGTAGTTTCGCAATAGATGGGGAGCCACAGGTTGTCGATGGTTCCTTCTACGCCGCAAAATCAAGACACTTAAACCGGAGGACTTGATTGGACGCAGGTACTGACCCCTATGACACATGGGATATACACAGCAGTCCTTATATACAGTCCTTAATGACTTCCTGCCCATAGGGTCCTGCAAAATCTCTGCACCCTGTCATCTGTGGGAAATGTAAAACGCTAGAGAAAGTCACCGGCATCGCAACGTAGAAGCGGTGAACGCGTTACAACAATATAAACGCATCGTGCACCGTTGGCCATAGACCAAACGACTTCTCATACGTTAACGGATCGTCACATGGGGCGTTTATTGAACAACCCACAGGGCGCCTTTCAAACGATCAGACACAATTTTAAACTTTAACAATAATTACGTTGCGGTGGCGATTAATGGATACATTTTTACAGTCATGCATTTTCGTCAATCGCATCGTTACAATAAATCGTAGGGTTTATGCGATTCAGGCCAATTTAGACGACTTAAAAAAAAAACTTCTGATCATAATAAAAAAAAAAACAACAAACAAAAAGTCACTACATAGCGCAGCAGAGACGTATACTCAGTGACAACTTCTATAGATGTCATACTCCCTATAGCCACAGTACAGTATACACACACAGTACTATTACATGGGGAGACAGACATACCAGCACATGATGGTGCCGACTACGTGGATACGAGGGCACACATCCCCCCAACACACAGCCGGGACACCATACTTACCATAGATCCCTCCGCCTCGACTCAGCAACACCGCAGTCATCCACAAGAATCCGTATATCCCCGGCTGCCCCATGTTGCAATCCTCCGCCGGGGAGCCCTCCAAATCCGGAGCTCTACTTTCGTCCGGTGACTGAGCCACACTAATGTGTGGGAGTTCTAGAGGCAGCCGAGCGGAGACTAAACCACGCCCCGCGAAGAACGCAACACCAATCATCAATTCCTAAGAAAAGGAATATATCCAATCGCTGCGTTGGACATAATTTAGACCACGCCTTCTTGTCTGTGCTTTTTTTCACAGCGAAGGAAGCTCCGCCTTCTTTGTTTATAACCTTTCTATCACTTTACGCATATTTTCCCAGTAACTACAGTCTGGGAGGGGGCGGAGTTACAAATCACAGCTTAGACGCGCCCTCTATATTTGCCTGTCCAATGAAAGCATAGATGCTACTTCGGAATGCGTTTGAGAAGGGGGAGGTGATAGCGTCTCCTAGCAACGTGGGAGGAGGGAGCTTAGATTCCAGCACAGTACCACGTGGGGTGGCTAGTCGGTGCAATGGATCAGTCTGGGCTGCATTGTCCACTAGTGTGCTGGCCTGAGTTCGGACATTCCCGCCATGGATAATGTCAGGAGAAGCTTTGTTTCAGTGTAAAGTAGCCGGATAAGGATTTAGGTGCCAACCATAGAGTGGCATTCATTGTTATTCTGTATATTGAGGTGTCAGTGTGGGTTAAATATTAATCTCCAGTTTTCATTCTAATATTGATCTTCTGACCATTGATGTCATCTCTTCCTAAGCTGGATTTACCATTATAACTAAAGTACACGCTGCAGGAATGTTCATTTTGTAGCGAGGGGTTAATAAGAAGTTTGCCTTTTTAAAAATATTTTTCCTCACCATTTTCAAGATCTCTGCTTGTTGTCAGTTAATAGAAACCTTAATGTTTGCATCCAGAGGTTAAAATCCTTTACAGAACTACGTATTTTCATCTTATAAAGTAATGCTAGGATATGTCATTACTTTATGATCAGTGGGGGTCCGCTCCCCACCGATCCTTAGCGTCCGCTCCCCACCGATCCTTAGGGTATGTTCACACGCAGTGAGCAAAAACGTCTGAAAATACAGAGCTATTTTCAGGCGAAAACCGCTTCTGATTTTCAGACTTTTTTTTAACAACTCGCGTTTTTTGCGGCATTTTTGGAGCTGTTGTTCAATGGAGTCAATGAAAAACGTCCCAAGAAGTGTCCTGCACTTCTTTTGACGAGCCGTCTTTTTACGCGCTGTATTTTGACAGCGACACGTAAAATAACGGCTCGTTGGAACAGAACTTCGTAATTCCCATTGAAAGCAATGGGCAGATGTTTGTAGGCGTATTAGGGGTGTTTTTTTATGCGTAATTCGAGGCGTAAAACGGGGGGAGTGGGACATTTTATAGGCTTTGCTTTCTGCACCGATGGCGCTTGTCCTGGGAGTGGAAATTAAGAGGTGTAAATAATAATTTCTGGCTAAGGCTGGGTTCACACGAGCACATTAACGTCAGTAATGGACGGACGTATTTCGGCCGCAAGTCCCGGACCGAACACACTGCAGGGAGCCGGGCTCCTAGCATCATACTTATGTACGACGCTAGGAGTCCCTGCCTCGCTGCAGGACAACTGTCCGTACTGTAATCATGTTTTCAGTACGGGACAGTAGTTCCACGGAGAGGCAGGGACTCCTAGCGTCGTACATAACTATGATGCTAGGAGCCCGGCTCCCTGCACTGAGTTCGGTCCGGGACTTCCGGCCGAAATACGTCCGTCCATTACGGACGTTAATGTGGTCGTGTGAACCCAGCCTAAATGATTAAAGTCCATGGCCTGCTTGCATCACCGCCACTGCCTTGTACCATTCCCCCATATGAGTGTTCTGTAATCCCATCTCCACCCTCTGTCCTCCAGAGATTCCCCTGTCTCTGTCCTCCTCTTTATTGCCACAGCACCAGCTTCTCCTCTCTGAAGAACCAAATCAGTATTCCGTATTATTCTCAGGCCCCCACTATTACACAGTGAAACCTTGAACTTCTATCTCTTCATTAGTTTACGGCGTTACTTTTCCCCTCCCTCCAACACGTCCTGGGCCATTCTCTAGTGTCACTGCACTACCTTTCCTCTTCCTCTTTCCACACAGTACACTGCTATCTATTCTCCAGTGTCACTGCACGACCTGTCCTCTTCCTCCTTCTCCACGGTGCACTGCTATCCATTCTCCAGTGTCACTGCACTACCTGTCCTCTTCCTCTTTCCACACAGTACACTGCTATCTATTCTCCAGTGTCACTGCACGACCTGTCCTCTTCCTCCTTCTCCACGGTGCACTGCTATCCATTCTCCAGTGTCACTGCACTACCTGTCCTCTTCCTCCTTCTCCACAGTACACTGCTATCCATTCTCCAGTGTCACTGCACTACCTGTCCTCTTCCTCCTTCCCCACAGTACACTGCTATCTATTCTCCAGTGTCACTGCACTACCTGTCCTCTTCTCCACAGTACACTGTTATCCATTCTCCAGTGTCACTGTACTACCTGTCCTCTTCCTCCTTCTCCACAGTACACTGCTATCCATTCTCCAGTGTCACTGCACTACCTGTCCTCTTCCTCCTTCTCCACAGTACATTGCTATCCATTCTCCTGTGTCACTGCACTACCTGTCCTCTTCCTCCTTCTCCACGGTACATTGCTATCCATTCTCAAGTGTCACTGCACTACCTGTCCTCTTCCTCCTTCTCCACAGTACACTGCTATCCATTCTCCAGTGTCACTGCACTACCTGTCCTCTTCCTCCTTCTCCACAGTACACTGCTATCCATTCTCCAGTGTCACTGCACTACCTGTCCTCTTCCTCCTTCTCCACAGTACACTGCTATCCATTCTCCAGTGTCACTGCACTACCTGTCCTCTTCCTCCTTCTCCACAGTACACTGCTATCCATTCTCCAGTGTCACTGCACTACCTGTTCTCTTCCTCCTTCTCCACAGTACACTGCTATCCATTCTCCAGTTTCACTGCACTACCTGTCCTCTTCCTCCTTCTCCACAGTACATTGCTATCCATTCTCCAGTGTCACTGCACTACCTGTCCTCTTCCTCCTTCTCCACAGTACACTGCTATCCATTCTCCAGTGTCACTGCACTACCTGTCCTCTTCCTCCTTCTCCACAGTACACTGCTATCCATTCTCCAGTGTCACTGCACTACCTGTCCTCTTCCTCCTTCTCCACAGTACACTGCTATCCATTCTCCAGTGTCACTGCACTACCTGTCCTCTTCCTCCTTCTCCACAGTACACTGCTATCCATTCTCCAGTGTCACTGCACTACCTGTCCTCTTCCTCCTTCTCCACAGTACACTGCTATCCATTCTCCAGTGTCACTGCACTACCTGTCCTCTTCCTCCTTCTCCACAGTACACTGCTATCCATTCTCCAGTGTCACTGCACTACCTGTCCTCTTCCTTCTTCTCCACAGTACACTGCTATCCATTCTCCAGTTTCACTGCACTACCTGTCCTCTTCCTCCTTCTCCACAGTACACTGCTATCCATTCTCCAGTGTCACTGCACTACCTGTCCTCTTCCTCCTTCTCCACAGTACACTGCTATCCATTCTCCAGTGTCACTGCACTACCTGTCCTCTTCCTCCTTCTCCACAGTACACTGCTATCCATTCTCCAGTGTCACTGCACTACCTGTCCTCTTCCTCCTTCTCCACAGTACACTGCTATCCATTCTCCAGTGTCACTGCACTACCTGTCCTCTTCCTCCTTCTCCACAGTACACTGCTATCCATTCTCCAGTGTCACTGCACTACCTGTCCTCTTCCTCCTTCTCCACAGTACACTGCTATCCATTCTCCAGTGTCACTGCACTACCTGTCCTCTTCCTCCTTCTCCACAGTACACTGCTATCCATTCTCCAGTGTCACTGCACTACCTGTCCTCTTCCTCCTTCTCCACAGTACACTGCTATCCTTTCTCTAGTGTCACTGCACTACCTGTCCTCATCCTCCTTCCCCACCTTACACTGCTATCCATTCTCTAGTGTCACTGCACTATCTGTCCTCTTCCTCCTATAACGGTTCTCATCGGTTTGTTTGTGGATCCTCAGTGTCTTCTGGGAGATGGTGCTTGGAACCCAGGGCAACGCTTGGCACAGCGGGTAGAGGCGGTCGGATGGTAGGCAGAAGTCAGGACAGGCAGCAGACGTCGTATCGGGTATGGATAGCAATAGGTCAAGGCAGGCGGCAGGCAAGGATAGTCAAGTTCAGGCAGAGGTCAACAACCGGAAATCCAGACAAAGGCAGAAGGGAAGGAAACAGAGAACCAGGGCACAGGGAAAGTCACGGGGAACTTGGTTGAACAAGCATGGATGAAAGGAAGGAGGATCCTTAAATAGGAAGTCTTTTGAATTAAGGCACGCGCTGGCCTTTAAGACAGAACGAGTCAGCGCGCGCCCTCTAGTCCCTGTGGGCAGCTGCCCCGTTTCCCTAGCTTCTGTGTACCCTTGTCTGTTTGTCTGTCTTGCACTTACTGAGCGTAGGGACCGTCGCCCAGTTGTACCCCGTCGCCTAGGACGGGTCGTTGCAAGTAGGCAGGGACTGAGTGGCGGGTAGATTAGGGCTCACCTTTCTGTCTCCCTACCCCGTCTATACATAATCACAGGCCCATATACCTAGTCTACCCTGGTCCCTGACACATCTATGGACCCCCTTGAGACCCTGGCTCAGCAGATGCAGGGCCTCTCCCTACAGGTCCAGGCCCTGGCTCAGAGGGACAACCTGCATGATGCTACCCTGGTAGTGCCCCCCACCTCACCTCTTGAACCCCACCTCAAGTTGCCTGACCGGTTCTCAGGGGACCGGAAGACTTTTTTCTCCTTTCGGGAGAGTTGTAGGCTCTATTTTTGTTTAAAGCCCCACTCTTCAGTTTCTGAGAGCCAGCGGGTGGGTATAATTATGTCCCGGCTCCAGGACGGGCCCCAAGAATGGGCCTTTTCCTTGGCTCCTGACGCCCCTGAACTTTCCTCCGTTGATCTTTTCTTTTCTGCTCTCGGGCTCATTTATGACGAGACTGACAAGACTGCCTTTGCCGAGAGTCAGCTGGTGACCTTACGTCAGGGTAAGAGACCTGTAGAGGAGTATTGTTCTGACTTTAGGAAGTGGTGTGTAGCTTCTCGGTGGAATGACCCTGCCTTGAGGTGCCAGTTTAGATTGGGTCTGTCGAACGCCCTGAAAGACCTGCTAGTTAGCTTTCCCTCTTCTGACTCCCTAGATAAGGTTATGGCTTTAGCGGTACGACTTGACCGACGTCTCAGGGAACGACGACTTGAACGTTTTTGTGCCTTCTCCTCTGACTACCCCATGATGCCTCCCGAGGTTCCGTTGCTTCGTTCTTCCACGGAAGACTCGGATGTACCTATGCAACTCGGGGCCTCCGTGTCCCCCAACTACGTAGAGAGTTCCGCAGGAAGAATGGTCTCTGCTTCTACTGTGGGGATGACAAGCATCAAGTGAACAACTGTCCTAGGCGTAAGAATAAGCAGGCGGAAGACTTCCGTGCCTAAGTGATCATCGGGGAGGTCACTTGGGCGCACAGGTATTTCCCGTAAAGATGAAACCTAATAAAATCTTGCTTCCCTTTCAGGTCTCTTTTGGTGGTAGGTCTGCTACCGGCAGTGCCTTCGTGGATTCAGTGTCTTCTGCTAATATTATGTCTGTGGAATTTGCTGTGTCTCTAGCTATGCCATTTATTGATTTGCCTAAACCTGTCCCGGTAGTGGGTATCGATTCCACTCCTCTTGCTAATGGTTATTTTACACAGCATACCCCTGTTTTTGAACTCCTTGTTGGCTCCATGCATTTGGAGCAGTGCTCTGTACTGGTGATGCAGGGATTATTGTCCGATTTGGTTTAAGGCCTTCCCTGGTTGCAGTTGCATAATCCCACATTTAACTGGAATACTGGGGATCTTACCAAATAGGGTAATGAATGCATGACGTCATGTTTTTCTGTTAATTCTATTTCTCTCCCTGAGGAGGTGAACACTCTACCTGAGTTTATTCAGGACTTCGCCGATGTTTTCTCTAAAGAGGCCTCCGAAGTGTTACCTCCTCATAGAGAATACGATTGCGCAATCGATTTGGTACCAGGAGCTAAGCTCCCTAAGGGTAGGATATTTAGTCTCTCTTGTCCCGAACGTGAAGTCATGAGAGAGTATATCCAGGAATGCCTGGCCAAGGGTTACATTCGCCCCTCTACTTCTCCGGTAGGTGCTGGCTTCTTCTTTGTAGGGAAGAAGGATGGTGGTCTTAGGCCGTGCATTGACTACCGAAACTTGAATAAGGTCACTGTAAGGAACCAATATCCCCTTCCTTTGATTCCTGATCTCTTCAATCAGGTTCAGGGGGCCCAATGGCTCTCTAAGTTTGATCTACGGGGGGCGTATAACCTTATCCGCATCAAAGAGGGGGATGAGTGGAAGACTGCGTTTAACACGCCCGAAGGTCATTTCGAATACCTCGTCATGCCCTTTGGGTTGTGTAATGCTCCCGCGGTCTTCCAGAATTTCATAAATGAGATTTTAAGAGGCTACCTGGGGGTATTTCTAGTAGTGTACCTTGATGACATACTTGTGTTTTCCAAGGACTGGTCCTCCCACATTGAGCATGTCAGGAAGGTGCTCCAGGCCCTTCGGGAAAACAAACTGTTTGCTAAGACCGAAAAATGTGTGTTTGGGGTGCAAGAGATACCATTTTTGGGTCAAATCCTCACTCCTCATGAATTCCGCATGGACCCCGCCAAGGTCCAGGCTGTGGCGGAATGGGTCCAACCTGCCTCCCTGAAGGCGTTACAGTGCTTCCTGGGATTCGCTAATTATTACAGGAGATTTATTGCTAACTTCTCGGTCATCGCTAAGCCTCTCACGGATCTCACTCGCAAAGGTGCTGATCTCCTCCACTGGCCTCCTGAGGTTGTCCAGGCTTTTGAGGTCCTTAAGAAGTGCTTTATCTCGGCCCCAGTGCTGGTTCAGCCCAACCAAATTGAGCCATTCATCGTGGAGGTTGACGCCTCCGAGGTGGGAGTGGTTGCTGTCTTGTCCCAGGGTACCAGGTCCCTCACCCATCTCCGTCCCTGTGCCTACTTCTCCATGAAGTTTTCACCCACTGAGAGTAACTATGATATTGGCAACCGCGAACTCTTAGTCATTAAATGGGCATTTCAAGAGTGGCGCCACTTCCTGGAGGGGGCTAGGCACCAGGTAACGGTCCTTACCGACCACAAGAATCTGGTTTTCTTAGAATCTGCCCGGAGGCTAAACCCGAGACAAGCTCGATGGGCGTTATTTTTTACCAGATTCAATTTTTTGGTCACCTATAGGGCTTGGCTAAAAATATTAAGACTGACGCACTGTCGCGTAGCTCCATGGCCAGCCCTCCTTCGGAGGAAGATCCTGCTTGTATTTTGCCTCCGGGTATAATCATTTCCTCTATTGATTATGATTTAGTCTCCGAAATTGCGGCTGATCAAGGTTCAGCTCCCGGGAACCTTCCTGAGAACAAGCTGTTTGTTCCCCTGCAATTCCGGCTAAGGGTACTTAGGGAAAATCATGACTCTTCACTATCTGGCCATCCAGGCATCCTGGGTACCAAGCACCTCATTGCCAGAAACTACTGGTGGCCTGGGTTGCTTAAAGACGTTAAGGCCTACGTCGCCGCTTGTGAGTTTTGTGCTAGGTCCAAGACTCCCACGTCCCGACCAGCGGGCTTACTATGTTCTTTGCCCATTCCCCAGAGACCTTGGACCCATATCTCCATGGATTTTATCACCGATTTGCCTCCATCTCAAGGCAAGTCGGTGGTGTGGGTTGTAGTAGACCGCTTCAGTAAGATGTGCCACTTTGTGCCCCTCAAGAAACTACCCAATGCTAAGACGTTAGCTACCTTGTTTGTCAAACACATCCTGCGTCTCCATGGGGTTCCTGTCAATATTGTTTCTGACAGAGGGGTACAATTTGTTTCATTGTTTTGGAGAGCCTTCTGTAAAAAGTTGGAGATTGATCTGTCCTTCTCCTCGGCTTTCCATCCTGAAACTAATGGCCAAACGGAGAGGACTAATCAGTCTCTAGAACAATATTTAAGGTGTTTTATCTCTGACTGTCAATATGATTGGGTCTCATTCATTCCCCTCGCCGAATTTTCCCTTAATAACCGGGTCAGTAACTCGTCATGGGTCTCCCCCTTTTTCTGTAATTTTGGGTTTAATCCACGGTTCTCCTCCGTTTCACCTGGTAGTTCCAACAATCCCGAGGTAGAGGTCGTTCATCAGGAACTGTGCACAGTCTGGGCCCAGGTTCAGAAGAACCTAGTGGCGTCCCAGGGCATACAAAAGACTCAGGCAGATAGAAGACGTTCTGCTAACCCCTTGATTGTGGTCGGGGATCTGGTGTGGCTATCTTCTAAAAATTTGCGCCTTAAAGTCCCGTCCAAGAAGTTTATAGGGCCGTACAAGGTCATTGAAGTCCTTAACCCTGTCTCCTTCAGACTGGAGTTGCCCCCGTCTTTTCGAGTGCACAACGTCTTTCATGCCTCCCTCCTTAAACGCTGCTCCCCGTTCTTGGCTCCCTCGAGGAAACCTCCGGTCCCCGTTCTCACCCCAGAGGGGGTAGAATTCGAGGTGGCCAAGATTGTGGACAGCAGGATGGTCCAAGGCTCCCTCCAGGACCTGGTCCATTGGATAGGATACGGGCCTGAGGAGAGGACTTGGGTACCTGCCCGGGATGTTCACGCTGGGGTATTGCTCAGGAGGTTCCACCTTCGTTTCCCCAATAAACCATGTCCACCTAGAAAGGGTCCGGTGGCCCCTCATAAAAGGGGGGTACTGTAAAGGATTTGCCAGACACAGCTTCTGTGTCGACGCCCGTGGGCAATCAGTCTGCACCTGCTCCTATGTCTGTGAGACTGACTCCATCTTCCACCACTCAGGATGGCAGGCTTAGGAGTGGGAGAGCCTATCACAGCCTGGCCAGATGACGCTAGCTCCCGCCCACTGTCTATTTATACCTGCCTTTCCTGTTCCTCCTTTGCCTGTGATTCTTGTCTGCTTGTTTCCTGGCCTTGCTGCTACTGCTTGTACTACTCATCCTCTGCTTGTTATAGACCATGGCTTTCTGACCACTCTCCTGCTCAGCGTTTTGTACCTCATTCACTCCAGGTTTGACTCGGCTCGTTCACTACTCTTGTTGCTCACGGTGTCCCCGTGGGCAGCTGCCCCGTTTCCCTAGCTTCTGTGTACCCTTGTCTGTTTGTCTGTCTTGCACTTACTGAGCGTAGGGACCGTCGCCCAGTTGTACCCCGTCGCCTAGGACGGGTCTTGCAAGTAGGCAGGGACTGAGTGGCGGGTAGATTAGGGCTCACTTGTCTGTCTCCCTACCCCGTCTTTACAATCTCTTTAATTTCAAATTCGGTGTCAGCCGCAGGAGCAGGATGGACAGGAATTTTTTTTGAAAATCGGTTGAGTATAGTGGGTTTCAGCAGAGAAATGTGGAAGAAATTAGAGATTTTCAGAGCCTGAGGAAGGCGAAGTCTGTAAGTTACTGGATTGATTTGTTTTGTTATCTCATAAGGACCCAGAAACCGAGGAGCTAGCTTGTAACAAGGGGTCTTCAGATATATGTACCGGGTGGACAGCCAGACTTTATCCCCAGAAAGGAGCTGCGGGTTTGTGGATAGAGTCCTTGGCCTTCTGCGATATCCGTACAAAGTCACGGTGGACCGTGTTAGCAGCTGGAACCTCAGAATGCACAGAGACTGGTAGGGGAATTCCTGGGTGCTGGCGATACACCAAGAATAAAGGAGAAGAGTGGGTAGATTCCCCCGTATGGTTATTGTACGCAAATTCGGCCCATGGAAGTAGACTTGCCCAGTTGTCTTGTCGTAGAGACACAAAATTCCTGAGGAAACTTTCAAGTATTTGGTTTATCTGCTCTACTTGACCATTGGATTGAGGATGGTACGCAGAAGAGAAGTCTAGTTTAACCTCCAGCAGTTTGCACAAGGCTCTCCAGAACTTGGATGTGAACTGTACTCCTCTGTCAGAAACAATATGCTCAGGAAGACCATGAAGGCGAAAGATGTGCTTGATAAACAGCGTTGCCAGTCGGGAAGATGACGGAAGGCCTGAGTGGGGTACGAAGTGCGCCATCTTGGAAAAGCGATCCACTACAACCCAGATCACGGTACACCCAGCAGAACTAGGCAGATCGGTGATGAAGTCCATGGCAATGTGCGACCAGGGAGAGTCAGGCACAGGTAGAGGATGCAAAAGGCCAGCAGGGAGACTTTATTCTGAGAGCAGGTGGAGGAGGCTGAAACAAAGTCTTTAGTGTCTTGGGACATGGAAGGCCACCAGTACTGATGGCCAATCAAATTGAGAGTCTTTTTGATGCCAGGGTGCCCAGAAACCCTGGAGGCATGACCCCAGTGAAGAACACAATCCCTATGTTTAGGGGGTACGTAGGTCTTTCCTCTGTGGGGTCAAAACAGCAAGATAAAGCGTCAGTTTCGGCATTCTTTGCAGCGGGTCTGTAGTGAAGCTGAAAATTGAATCTGGAGAAGAATAATGCCCACTGAGCTTGACGATAATTTAGGCGTTGAGCAGTCTGAAAGTATAGGAGGTTCTTATGATCTGTGTAGATGATGATAGGATGCCGTGCACCCTCAAGCAAATGTCTCCGTTACTCCAGGGCCAATTTAATAACTACAAGTTCTTTATCTCCAAAACCATAATTTTTTTCAGCGGATGTGAATGATTTGGAGAAAAAACCACAGGCCACCAGTCTCCCTCTACAAGTCTTTTGTGAAAAAATAGCTCTGACTCCCACAGATGAAGCATCGACCTCCAGAACAAAGGGTTTGGTGGAATCCGGTCTATGTAGGACTGAAGCCGAAGAGAAGGCGATTTTAAGGGCTTGGTGTAAAGGATCTGCCTGACACAGCTTCTGTGTCGACGCCCGTGGTTACTCACTCTGCACCTGCTCCTAAGTCTGGTCGAGTGACCCCTTCTTCCACCAATCAGTCGGGGAGGCTGAGGAGTGGGAGAGCCTATCACAGCCTGGCCAGACGGAGCTAGCTCCCGCCCTCTGTCTATTTATACCTTCACTTCCGGCTCCTCCTTTGCCTGTGATTCTTTCAGTCTGTTTCCTGGCTGTGCTGCTGCTTACTACTTGTCTTCTGCTTCATATTGACCCTGGCTTGACTGACTATTCTCCTGCTCTGCGTTTTGTACCTCGTCCACTCCTGGTTTGACTCGGCTCGTTCACTATTCTCCTGCTCTGCGTTTTGTACCTCGTCCACTCCTGATTTTACTCGGCTCGTTCACTATTCTTGTTGCTCACGGGGTTGCCGTGGGCAACAGCCCCATTTCCTTTGGCTTCTGTGTACCCTTGTCTGTTTGTCTGTCGTGCACTTAGTGAGCGAAGGGACCGTCGCCCAGTTGTACGCCAAGCAGAAATTGGGGAGATGTCTCCAGCTCACCTTTTGACTGGACTTGTGTTTTTTAGTAGTAGTCCTAGCGCTCGGGTCCTCGTGACGGCACACGATAAACTTGCTGTTTGTAGAAAAAGAGTGGGTGGATCCAGCGCTGAGATAATTAAAAGGAAACTTTTTCCAAGTTTTAATCTTTCTTCATTGAAATTTCAAGCCATGAATAAGAATGCAGACAGCCTTCGAAACGCGTAGGCTATTCATCTTTATTCAACATTCCCAGCATTGCAGGACATCATTACCAATATGCTATCTAATCTATTTTAATGAAGAAAGATTAAAACTTGGAAAAAGTTTCCTTTTAATTATCTCAGCGCTGGATCCACCCACTCTTTTTCTACAACCAGTTGTACGCCGTCGCTTAGGACGGGCCGTTGGAAGTAGGCAGGGACTGAGTGGCGGGTAGATTAGGGCTCACCTGTCTGTCTCCCTACCCCGCCATTACACTTGGAATGCGGCTTCAACCTCCATGGTCCAGTCTTTGGCATTAACCCCCTTTTTGGTCAGTGCAGAAATAGGAGCTGTCATAGAGGAGAAATTAGGAATAAACTGGCGGTAATAATTTGCGAATCCCAGCAGGCGTTGGACAGCTTTGAGTCCTTGCGGACGAGGCCAGTTGAGAATTGAAGATAGCTTGGCTGGATCCATTTGAAGCCCCTGGTCGGAAATGACCTACCCCAAGAAAGGCAGGCTAGTTTTCTCAAAGAGGCATTTTTCTAGTATGGCAAACTGTAACACTTTGCGCACATGCACATGATGAGTTTGAATATTGGGAGAAAATATTCAAATGTCATCTAGGTATACCACCACACAGCTGTACAACAGATCCCAAAAAATGTAATTAACAAAAGCCTGGAAAACCGCAGGAGCATTACAAAGTCCAAATGGCATGACGAGGTATTCAAAATGCCCATCACGAGTGTTGAATGCGGTTTTCCATTTGTCTCCCTCGCGGATACGGATGAGGTTATAAGCTCCACGAAGGTCTAGTTTGGTGAAAATTCTCGCCCCCTGTAGGCGTTCAAAGAGTTCTGAGATCACTGGTAACGGGTACTTGTTTTTTAGCGTAATATTATTCAATCCTCTTTAATCAATACAAGGATGCAGGGAGCAGTCTTTTTTCCCCACAAAGAAAAACCCTGCGCCAGCAGGAGAGGAGGACTTACGGATGAATCCTCTCTCCAGATTTTCTTGGATATACCGAGACATGGCCTCCGTCTCGGGCAAAGACAAACGGTAGACTCTACCTCTGGGAGGCGTGGTGTTGGGGACCAGGTCTATGGCACAGTCGTATGGCCTGTGAGGAGGCAGCGATTCAGCTTGTTTACAGAAGACATCAGAGAAGCTCTTGTATGGAGTAGGAAGTCCCGCTGAGTTAGGATCTGTAGACTGAGGCATGGGTGGGCGAATAGATTGTAGACAATGTTGGTGACAGAAGTCACTCCAGCGAGAAATTTGACCTCCAGTCCAGTCAATAACAGGAGAGTGCTTCTGCAACCACGGTAGACCCAGTATCAAAGGGTTCAGAGAGTTCTTTAAAACATAGAAGGAGATACGTTCCTGGTGCAGCGCCCCTGTTAACAGGAGAATGGGCTCAGTGACAAGATAGATAGTCTCCTGTAGAAGCCTCCTATCTACAGAAGCAATGGACAAAGGTTTGGTTAGTTTTTGCACTAGGATTTGGTAGCGATTTACCAAGGACTGGCACAGAAAATTCCCAGCGTTTCGGGAATCTAGGAAGGCTTGAACGCAGAAAGTGGTTCCTGCAAAGGACAGTTTTGCTGGTATGGTCATCTTTTGAGAGGAAGGTATTCCACCTAGGGTAGCCTCTCCTACTTGCCCTAGGCTTTGGAGTTTTCCGGCCTCACTGGACAGTCCTTGAGGAAGTGCGTTTTACCACCACAATACAAACATAAATTCAACTTGCGTCTATTCTGGCGCTCCTCAGGCGTGAGTCTTGTTCTCTCCACCTGCATGGGTTCATCCGACCGAGAGGAAGATGAGGCCTTTGGAAGGTTGGTGCCAACCGTGATGACCGATTGCCTCGAGCAGATTCTTGTTGTCTCTCACGGAAACGTATATATCTATTCGATTAGCAAGAGTAATCAATTCATCTAAGGATGGTGGAAGGTCTCGGGCAGCAAGTTCATCCTTGATTCGGCCCGCCAGACCCTCCCAGAAGGTAGATACCAAAGCATCATTATTCCACTGGAGTTCTGTAGCCAGGGTGCAAAATTGAATGGCGTATTGGCCTACTGTGGAGGTTCCTTGCTGGAGCTTGAGAAGAGAGGAAGCTGCAGAAGAGGCTCGACCCGGTTCTTCAAAACACTTTTAAAAGTGGAGAGAAAGGGGCGTGGCTAGCGGCGGAACTGGACGGCGGCATCTGTAGAGAGCTCCTGACCACCGAGCCTCATCCAGCGCCATCCACACTTCTTCCATCTGACAGCTGGGATATCATCAGCGGCACTATCCTCCTCGCCTCCCGCTGATCAGTTTGAGACCGGGCTCGGCTGTTTCGGCCGTGTCCCGGGTTTGAGACCTACCTGCGGGAGTGAAGGTGAAGCCGCGGCCTCGATTTTCCTTGCAGCCGGACGGAAGGCCCGTTCGGCGGCGTGCCCGACGCTCACTCTACTGGAACCTCGGAAACGGAGGAGCTCCTGTCTGAGAGCGTCACCCTGCATACCACCGCAAAGAGGCTTCTCTCTGATATACAGGGACCCAGGGGCACGGCTAGTGCTGGACCATGGCCGCCATCTTGGCCGCCCTCTTGGGCTCATCTCGGCCTTCACGTGAGGACGTTCTTGGGGGTTGGTGAGTAGCCTCTATGAAGCAAGTGAATTGGGCATAAACCCACTGAGATACCATCTACACGACCCTCACCCTGCCATAACCCCACCACACCTGTCACACCTGCCTGCCACACCTGCCCTCACTGGAAATTGGTGCCCGCCATTTGCAAGTTGCTCTGCTGAGCATTCATTACCTACGGGTATTCTGGACAGGCTAGGGTTTTGACCCCAATTTTTCTGGACCTTGCTGCAGGGGTCTACTCTACTGTGTCTTCTGGACTATAGAGCCCCCCCTCTATTAAGGGCCCGGCCCTAATTTTTCTGGGATAGCCGTCCGCTTCCTACCTCACTTCTTCATTGATGTCCACCCTATGGGTCTGAATATATATTGATCCTAGACCTATGTAGGGCAGCCTCATGATCCTTTGAGTATAAGAAACATATATACGATGGTCAAAATTGGTCCCAGCAAACCCAGCGATTCTGCTGCCTCTACCAGACACGGTAACCTCAATACCTTCTTAAAAAAGAACTCTGCTTCAGACTTAGTTATACCTCCCTCAGCAGCCTCCGCAATGGGCTCTACAAAACCTCCCGCTAGTTCGCAACAGGACTCGAGCAGTGACGACGATGATCGATAGTCTTCCTTAAACTTACCCATATCCAGATCTTTCATCAACAGGGCTCTGCTTAAAGCTCTAGACCCCGTGATACGGGACCTACAAGACATCAAACAGGAGGTTAAACAGATTGGCTCTAGGGTTGAAACCTTGGAATCCTCTCACTTGCAAGTCGTTGCCTACACTGCGGCTTCCACTACCTCTTTCCAAGCTTGCCAAACCCACCTAAACTCATTGATGGATCTCATAGAGGATCAAGATAATAGAGGAAGGCGGAATAATTTGCGCATAAGGGGCTTACTGGAGTCCATAGAGTCGGAAACCTTGACTTCTATGGTTAAACAACTGTTTATTTCAATACTGGGTGACAACTTCCCGGAGGTAATTTCGATTGAAAGGGCCCACAGAGCGCTCCGAGCTAAGCCTGCACCTACCGAGCCTCCTAGAGATATCATTTGTAGACTCTTCAGCTCTCAAGTTCGGGATGCTATTTTCCGAAAGTCCAGGGATATGCACCCTCTCAGTTTTGAGAATTCTTTCACTGCTATTTTTCAAGATCTTTCCACTGTTACGCTTACAAAACGGAGGATTATGAAACCCCTGACCGATGAACTGCGTCGCTAACGTATCATATACAGATGGCTCTTCCCGTTTGGTATCACGTTTTTGGCTTCGAGCCGACGATTTTTCATCCGTCACCACAGAGATCTTCCTGACGCCCTGGCTGCCCTTAACCAACCGGATTTATCCATACCTGATTGGGCGGGAGTTCAAGATCTAGCTTCTCTTCCTGCTCTACAACCACCTACTCCTTGGGAAGTTGTGGGTCCGAGCAAATCCAGCCACTCTAGTAAGTCACGCAGAAGGTCTGGGAAATTTACATCTCAGAAGATCATCACGGACACCACTTGATCTGTGAAATATCCTTTGTTTGCCATTACATGCTGTCACTAACCCTTTGTCTGGAGGTTTCAGCTGGGACATGTGATATTTGTTTGCACTGTTGACCTTCGTGTATACCGTTTGTTTCTCTTCTTATATTTTTGAACAATGTTTGATTATCTTTGCATTTCCATTGGATCCGGGTGTTCTGCCCTGCCCCACCCCTGATATACAATATATTATGACTGTTTTAGTCTATACCCCTCCCTTTGCAATACCTGTATTTCTGTTTTACACTCCTCCTTCCCTATATGGTCACACGTGGACCCAGATGTCTCAACTGGGTGATTCTGGTACTATAGTGTATAGTTCTGGTTCTCATTACTTGTTTCTGTCTTTGTCCCCTGTTCATCAGAGGTTTACTGTGCTCATTCTTCTCAGTCTTACATGGTTGGGTGGCTCTGGTCCTCGGAGTGGAGTCGTTACTCTCTGGGCATCTCCCATGGTAGGAAATACATTTCATGGCTAGTCAGGATGTTTGTGTTACTTCATATAATGTCAAAGGGTTCAACGATCCTAGGAAGCGTAGTCAAATCCTTTCCCTTTTAAAGAAATCTGGTTCTGATATTCTTCTACTGCAAGAGACTCATTTTAAATCCCATAATATCCCCCAGTTGTCACGTCCCTATTATTCGCAGTGGTTCCACAGTACACACCCTTCCTCCGCTTCTAAAGGCACTAGCATTGCTATTAAAGGGTCTCTCCCCTTTTCTCCCTCTCTGACTCAATCTGACTCGGAGGGACGTTTTATTTTTGTTAAGGGCCACCTTGCTGGGACTATGGTTACGATAGCAAATTTGTATGCCCCGAATGTGAACCAGGTTAATTGGCTGCTGGAGGTGATAGATAGTCTATTCGTTTTTGCAAAAGGCATGATTATTCTGGGCGGAGATCTAAACCTAGCGATCAATCCCCTAATTGATTCCTCGACCACAAGTTCTGCGCAAGCCTTTTCTTCGCTTAAAAGATTGACTGCTAAATTCCATTCGGCCAAATTGGTAGACGCGTGGCGCCTTCAGCACCCAAGTGATCGGGATTATACATTTCATTCAGCCGTACATAACACCTACCATAGACTACCTTTTAGTGTCCGATGCTCATCTCCCGTTAATAGATTCCACGCAGATTGGACATATCACACTATCTGACCATGCACCTATTCACATACGACTTGCTGTTACTTCCCTCCCTCCTCGATGCTGGTCATGGAAACTTAATGAGACTCTTCTGGACGACGATAGGGAGGTTGCTCGACTAGAGGAAGCCTTATCTGACTTTTTTTAAAGGAATGAGACTCCGGGCGCTTCCCCTCATTTAGTGTGGGAAACACATAAGGCCTTTATTAGGGGCGAGTTCATTGCCTTAAGCTCCAGATTGAAAAAACAGAGACAGTCCAAACTAAATTCCTTACTAGCCCAAATTTCTTCTATGGAAACTATAGGTAAGAGATCCTTAGCGATCTCACTGCAAGACGACCTCTGTGCATTGAGACGCCAACTTAGGGACCTTCTCAATTTCAGATCAGCCAAACTATATCAACGTAGTCAATTTAAATATTATGCGCACGGTGATAAGGGCTCTAAAGTTATGTCCTCCCTCGTTAATAAACGGGTGGGGGTGGCTCATATATCGGAAATTATAACTAACACGGGTTCTACCGTGTCGGATATCGGCGATATTACCCGGGAATTTCTGTCCTTTTACACCTACCTCTCTCTGTAATCTGCCAGCAGATGCACAATCCTCCACTCACATCGAAAATTTCTTGAGCTCTTTGAGTCTGCCTTCTCTTTCCGAAATGGATAGAATTGCTTTACTGGCCCTGTTTACCCTACAGGAGCTGACCCTCACGCTGAGTTCGGTACCCAAGGGAAAAAGCCCAGGTCCTGATGATTTTCCAATCTCTTACCTTAAACGATTTCAGGGTCTCCTTCTTCCCAAATTTCTTACTGTTTGCAATGACTTACTCCGGGGCTCCCATTTGTTGCCTCAAGCCCTCGAAGCTCATATTACCCTTATCCCCAAAGAGGGGAAGGACAAGGCTGAATGTGGTAGCTATCGTCCTATCTCACTACTGAATGAAGATCTGAAGCTTTGGGCTAAGTTACTTGCAAACAGGATCAAACCCTTGTTGCACAACCTGATTGGTCCGGAGCAGGCTGGGTTCGTCCCGGGACGGGAAGGCAGACACAATACTACCCGCTTAATAAATCTTGTACATTATGCTAGAAAATCACACGTCCCTTTGGTATTCTTGAGTACTGACGTGGAGAAAGCTTTCGACCGCGTCAATTGAGAATACATGAGAGCCGTTTTGTCAAAATTTGGTTTCCCTCCTGGGTTTATTCAGGCTATTTTCTCATTATACTCTTCCCCTAGGGCTAGATTGAAATTTAACGGCACTCTTTCACCATCCTTTCAAATACTTAATGGCACCAGGCAATGATGTCCCTTATCCCCTTCCCTTTTTATACTAACCATGGAAACTCTCATTCAGAAGATCTGGGGGTCAGATGAGATCAGGGGTCTAAGGGTAGGAAATTTTACACACAAGACTGCTGCCTTTGCAGATGATTTATTGCTCATTATCAGTAACCCTGGACACGCTTTCCCGGTGATCCTCCGGATCTTTGCAAACTTTGGCCTAGCGTCTAATTTCAAAATCTATTTTACTAAATCTGAAGTTCTAAACGTGTCGGCTCCCCTTACGGTTGTAGATCCTATTCGAAGAGGCTCACCCTTTAAATGGTCAGACACTGCGATTAAACACCTGGGTATCCTCTTACCTAGAGATCCGGCCCTTTTATACTCTCTCAATTTTAGCTCGTTCTTACAACACATTCAAACACATTTGGACGGTCTCACCTTACCCTTTGTGGCCTGGTTGGGCAGGAAAAACTTTCTTAAGACCTACATTCTTCCCAAATTCTTAAGGTATGTTCACACGCTGAGCCAAAAACGTCTGAAAATACGGAGCTGTTTTCAAGGGAAAACAGCACCTGATTTTCAGACGTTTTTTGAGCAACTCACGTTTTTCGCGCCGTTTTTCGCGGCGTTTTCGCGCCGTTTTTTTGGCCGTTTTTGGAGCTGTTTTCAATAGAGTCTATGAGAAAACGGCTCCAAAAGCGTCCCAAGAAGTGTCCTGCACTTCTTTTGACGAGGCTGTAATTTTACGCGTCGTCTTTTGACAGCTGTCAAACGACGACGCGTAAATGACAGGTCGTCTGCACAGTACGTCGGCAAACTCATTCAAATGAATGGGCAGATGTTTGCCGACGTATTGTAGCCCTATTTTCAGACGTAAAACGAGGCATAATACGCCTCGTTTACGTCTGAAAATAGGTCGTGTGAACCCAGCCTTATACTTAATTCAGGCAGTACCCATTTTCCTGTCCCTGTCCTTTTTTATTAAATTAAGGAAAGTGTTCGCGCGTTTCTTGTGGTCCAAAAAACATCCCAGGCTGTCGTATCGTTCACTGTCTCTGCAACTGCACCAGGACGGGGCTGGTCTGCCGGACCCGTTTGATTACTATCAGGCAGCACATTTAAGTAGATGGGTTTCCTTGTGCAGAAGAGGTGAAGACCCCCCCCCCCCCCCCCATGTCGCGCTTGAACGCCACTTATTATTAGGTGATCTACACTCCCCGCTGTTGTGGGGATTGTTTCCGCACCTTCCTGTCCCCAAAAACATTAGTCCACTGTCCAGAGGCACTATAATAGCTTTTCGCTCCTATCTTGCTTCTTCAGATCCGCCCACACAGTTTTCGCCGCACGCCCCCTTGCGTATGGTCCCTATTATATTGGGCAGTAAACCGCCACTGGAGGGCATCTGGGACTCATTAGGGAACATCCCTATTTCAGAGGTCTTTGATGACCTGATTTCCGCAGATGTCTCATCCATTTTACCATCGCACCATACTAACTCTTTGCACTTGTTGGGTTTTCGCCATTCCTGTAAAACTGTCAAAAATAGCTTCCCTGTTTTCCCTGCAGCCTCCTGGCTAGATGTTCTCACCCGCTTCCCCTCACCCCCTAATAAACTATTGTCCAAAATCCATTCTGATATCATGATACGTAAAGTCCCTGCAGGCGGAAAACCGAATTTCATTCAGGCGTGGGAAGTGGAATTGGGGATGATTATAGATGAACCCGACTTAACCCAGATACTTAGGGGTTCTCATGGTTTCACTAGATGTGTGAGAGTTCAAGAAAACTCCCTTAAAACCCTTACTCGGTGGTATAGGACCCCGGGAATTTTTGTTCAAATTAGGTTTCTCCCCGGATGATCTCTGTTGGCGTTGCAGAGCCCACACCTGTTCACTCTCGCACATCTGGTGGAGCTGTCCAAAGATTATTCCTTTCTGGGGCGCAATCTCCTCCTCCATTCTAGCTGTATGCAACAAACATGTGACTTTGTCAGCCGCTTTAGTTCTCTTGTGGAAACCTGATCCAACACTTCAACCTGCAAAACATGATCTAGTGACTTTCATGATTACCGCGGCAAAATTACTTATCCCCTTTAAATGGAGGTCTGTTGACCCACATTCTATTCGAATGTGGGTTGATAAGGTTGACCACCTCTGTAGGATGGATTAGCTTACTAGTTGGGAAGATAGGAATCATGCTAGATTTGAGAAGACCTGGGGTCTTTGGAGAGCTGCCAGGGACGCTATTGCTTTGGATTGATTTACCCCCCCCCATGTACCTAGTCCATTCCCTTGCTTACTCCCTCCGTTTCTCTACCATTGTCTCTCAATCCCTTAACTTGCATGGACTTTAATGAGCACAGTTCTCACTCTTTCCTTGTACATAGTTTTTACATTTATGTTATGTTTCTTCTGTACTCCATATTGCTGTATTTGCTTATTACATCTCTGGTGTATAATTTGTGTATGTACCTGTTATTTGCTGGCATATGACTTGTAGAGCTTCTCTAAAATGTCATTATCTCATTTGCTATGCAAAATATTGTGAATTTTTCTTTCTATAAATAAAGAATTGATAAAAAAAAAAATAATGTGGAGAGAAAGTTCTGAATGTTGTACATGATGGGGTCGTTTCTCTCCCAGCAGGGACAGGATGTAGGCCACTTTAGCCCGGTCTGAGGAAAAATGATGCGCCATGACTTCGAAATGGATGGTGCAGTGGCTAACAAATCCCCTGCAGGTCTTGGGGTCTCCCTCATAGTGGGCAGGCGTAGGTAAATGTAGTCCAGGACTGTAGACAGGGGCTGGCTGTAGTGGTGGTGGTGGTATTGGAGGTGCCAGAGGCGCTAGTTCGTTCAAACGAGTTGACACATTTTGCAGTAGCTGAAAAAGCTGATCTTGGCGGACTCGTTGTCTAGAAAGCTCCTGTGCCATATCAGCCAGGGCTCTGTCAAGTGGATGCATGGCTTGTTCAAACTATAACGGTTCTCATCGGTTTGTTTGTGGATCCTCTGTGTCGTCTGGGAAATGGTGCTTGGAACCCAGGGCAACGCTTGGCACAGCGGGTAGAGGCAGTCGGATGGTAGGCAGAAGTCAGGACAGGCAGCAGACGTCGTATCGGGTATGGATAGCAATAGGTAAAGGCAGGCAAGGATAGTCAAGTTCAGGCAGAGGTCAACAATGGGAAATCCAGACAAAGGCAGAAGGGAAGGAAACAGAGAACCAGGGCACAGGGAAACTCAGGGGGAACTTGGTTGTACAAGCATGCATGAAAGGAAGGAGGATCCTTAAATAGGAATTATTTTGAATTAAGGTGCGCGCTGGTCCTTTAAGACAGAACGAGTCAGCGCGCGCGCCTTCTAGTGACTGCAGCCGCACATCGAGGATGACGGCCGCGGAGGGAGGTAAGGGATGCACTTACCTGACGCCGCCCAGGTTCAGCAGAGCGTCCGGATCTGGTAAGTGGAGCTCGGGATGAGCATGAGGTAAAGGAGGGCGCAGGAACCGGAGCAGAGGCCGTGGGGATTACGGGGAACGGCGCGGCAGCCGTTACACCTCCTTCTCCACAGTACACTGCTATCCATTCTCTAGTGTCACTGCACTACCTGTCCTCCTTCTCCACAGTACATTGCTATACATTCTCCAGTGTCACTGCACTACCTGTCCTCGTCCTCCTTCTCCACAGTACATTGCTATACATTCTCCAGTGTCACTGCACTACCTGTCCTCGTCCTCCTTCTCCACAGTACATTGCTATACATTCTCCATTGTCACTGCACTACCTGTCCTCTTCCTCTTTCTCCACGGTACACTGCTATCCATTCTCAAGTGTCACTGCACTACCTGTCCTCTTCCTCCTTCTCCATATTACACTGCTATCCATTCTCCAGTGTCACTGCACTACCTGTCCTCTTCTACGGTACACTGCTATCCATTCTCCAGTGTCACTGGACTACCTTTCCCCTTCCTCCTCCACAGTACACTGCTATCCATTCTCCAGTGTCACTGCACTTCTCGTCCTCTTCCTCCTTCTCCACGGTACACTGCTATCACTGCACTAACTGTCCTGTTCCTCCTTCTCCACGGTACACTGCTATCCATTCTCTAGTGTCACTGCACTACCCGTCCTCTTCATCCTTCTCCACGGTACACTGCTATCCATTCTCCAGTGTCACTGCACTACCTGTCCTCTTCCTCCTTCTCCACGGTACACTGCTATCCATTCTCTAGTGTCACTGCATTACCTGTCCTCTTCCTCCTTCTCCACAGTACACTGTTATCCATTCTCCAGTGTCACTGCATTACCTGTCCTCTTCCTCCTTCTCCACGGTACACTGCTATCACTGCTATCCATTCTCCAGTGCCACTGCACTACCTGTCCTCTTTCTCCTTCTCCACAGTACACTGCTATCCATTCTCCAGTGTCACTGCACTACCTGTCCTTTTCCTCCTTCTCCACGGTACATTGCTATCCATTCTCCAGTGTTAATGCACTACCTGTCCTCTTCCTCCTTCTCCACGGTACACTGCTATCCATTTTCCAGTGTCACTGCAATACCTGTCTTCTTCCTCCTTCTCCACGCTACACTGCTATCCATTCTCTAGTGTCAATGCACTAGCTGTCCTCTTCCTCCTCCACGGTGCACTGCTATCCACTCTCCAGTGTCACTGCACTAGCTGTCCTCTTCTTCCTTCTCCACAGTACATGGCTATCCATTCTCCAGTGTCACTGCACTACCTGTCCTCTTCCTCCTTCTCCACAGTACACTTCTATCCATTCTCCAGTGTCAATGCTCCACCTGTCCTCTTTCACTACGGTACACTTCTATCCATTCTCCAGTGTCACTGCACTACCTGTCCTCTTCCTCCCTCTGCACCGTACACTGCTATCTGTTCTCCAGTGTCACTGTACTACCTGTCCTCTTCCTCCTTCTCCACCGTACACTGTTATCCGTTCTCCAGGGTCACTGTACTAACTGTCCTCTTCCTCCTTCTCCACCGTACACTGCTATCTATTCTCTAATGTCACTGCATTACCTGTCCTCTTCCTCCTTCGCCACAGTACACTGTTATCCATTCTCCCGTGTCACTGCATTACCTGTCCTCTTCCTCCTTCTCCACGGTACACTGCTATCCATTCTTTAGTGTCCTGTTCGCTACCTCCTTTTCCATCCACATTGATATCCATTCTCCACTGTCATTGCCATTTTTTTCTCTCTTCTCATACACAGGTATCTGTTATCAATTTATACTTCAACCTTTTCCTCTTCTTCATTCTGCACAAGCTAAAAGGAGCAGCATTGATTCAAAGACTAAAAGCTATTTTATCGAAGAGGACAACAATAAAGTAGTAGTTATATATGGATTGTGGATGTGGACTGTGCTTGTAGTGGCAGAAAAAGATTCTCCTGTGTCTAAATACTCACAAGGTGGAAGAAAAGTTGGAAATGGATCACTACAATTTACCCCAACAGAGAGATGCCATTAGGAATTTGTAGAATCACAAACCCTCGAGAGTGGTCAGGAGTGTAGTCAGTAAAGTCAAGAGTTAAGTCCGATAAATAAAAACAATTTAAAAAAAAATCAGACTGGAGCACAGGACCAAGGCAAGAACCAGGTATGTACATGGGAATGTTGACCAGAATCTGCAAACACATGAGATATCTAAAAGGTCCACTATCAACATTACCTCACTAGTGTTGTTGAGTCCAAACAGACAAAACCCCAATCCCTCAAAAGTAGTTATGACAAGCCAATGTCAAGCCAAACTTCCCAGATATGTTACATGCTTGGGCAAGCAAAGAACCAACGTAAGACCCCCAAGGCAGAACTGGAACGCACTAGCGAATGGTAACCAGAATCAGTAATTATGATGAGCAAACACATGTCAAGTATGAACAGAGGAAAAATACTGATGCTCAGAGCTTACCTGGAGGCCACATGTAGCATTCAAACAATCTACATGTCTGCTATAGAAACTTCAGCTGGGGTTTCCAACCATGCCAGTTAAGTGGCAATAATAGAGTGATATTTCAAACTTTGTATAGTGCTGTGGGCTCTCCAGCTGTTGCAAAACTACAACTCCCAGCATGCCCTGACAGCAGCAGGCGTTAGACCACTTGTGTAGTACAGCATTGCTCACGTTCAGGAGCCGAATCCTTTGGCTCCACCTATTTAATGGAAAACCAATGTATTCAAACAGAAAATTATAATGTGCATTTCTTTTTCCTTGAGAATGAAAGCTGGAGTGCCTCCATAAATATTAGAAAGAAATGCACCAGCGGGCACCGCATAAATGTTGCCACATACCCTTAAAAACTACAATGGATGTAGACCAAGAACACGCACGGATATGTATATTGTTTTTTTTTCCAATAGGCAGTGATAAGGAAGAGTTAAGTTTGTGCACCCCTCCCCCCTTGCTTCCTCCTAGCACACAGCTTACAATAATTATAATTAAAACTCTACTCTATATAATACTCTTCACTTCACTACCCCTGTGGAAGCCACGTTGTGGCGATATGCGTGGGGCACTTTATACCGCCATAACCCCCTCTGTTTTTGACACTTCACTACGCCTTCAGGACTCATTTATTCACATGGTCTGATGCAATATTCTTTTTATCTGTGTCCATATCTTTGTCATCATTATGTGAGGGTTATTTGAGGTAGGTTCTTTTCTGGGGGAGTTAGTATTGGGCTGCTTATCAGGGCAGTATCTCCCAGTTGAACCAGTTATAGCAGCCATCTGCTTTTTTTAAAATGTTTTTATCGTGTTTGTGGAGTATTTTTTGTTAATAAATTTATACGCTTTATTATATATTCTTTGTGTCTATAGACTCTTTGCCATATACATACCCGTGCGTGTTCTTTGTCTTCATCCATCCCATAAATATTAGCAGATCGTACTGTAAATTTGGAGGGCTTAGGGTATGTTCACACAGTTTTTTGCAGGCCTGGAAAAATAAGCTCCGTTTTTTTAAAGTGGTTTTTCACCACACGCGTTTTTTGCAGCGTTTTTTTAATCTTTTTTTTTTTTAGCTATCTCTTCAACAGAAAGATGGAATAACCGTGAGCGTGTTTTGCCAAAAAACGCTTCACAAAGCACGGCAAAAAACTTCTCCCATTGATTTCAATGGGGTTTTTGAGGCGGAAAACGCCTCCAGATAGGGCATGTCGCTTTTTACAGTGAGCGTTTTTTCTGCTCGCAGTAAAAAAAACTCCTCCACCTCCCATTGAAATCAATGGGAGTCAATTTTGGCTGTTTTTTGCCACGGTCTTTGCCGTGGTTTCCGCTGCAAAAAAGTTTTTTTTTTTATTATTATCAATAATGGTTATATTGACGAAATAATCTGTGGATTGGGCAATTTCGGCCTCAGACTTGTGGACAATTGACCCCTTGTTTGAGTTTTGTCATGTGAAATATGGAATTAAAAAGCTCCATTTGAGATGTTATAACAAAGAATGAAAGGGATTGTCTGGTTTAGAAAACAAATACCTTACTAGGGTGTTGAGAGCATCTACAAAAGCTGTCTTCACTCTGCAGGAAAAAAACATGTCTGTGCATATTTGGACCACCAGATTATTTCAATGAGAGCTGTGTAAATACATTATACCTCCTGTGGTGGCTATGCAGAGAAATTGAACACTTGCAAACCAGTTTCCCCACAGATAACCACTGATCACTGGGGGTCTCAGCAGCTGAACTCCCTATGATAAGTTTACTGTAGGGGACCCTTATAACCAAAAAAAAGTGGACAAATTATATTCATCATGGAGATTAGCTGGATCCTAATTCAAAATGTGTCTGTCCCTCAAAATCTAAATATGCAATAAATTTCACTGTGAAGATGTCCAGCACAACGTTCCGGAGGTGAAATACAACCAGGGCAGCATCTACAAGGAGTTTTTATGTTAGCTTCCTCCTGGTTTTCCAGTTCTCAGATGGGTTAGTTTGTTTCCTATGAAACTAGCCTTAAAGGGTAACCAAGCTTTGGAAAATCTTCTGACATGTGGGCATCTGAGCATTGAGACTCCCACCGATCGCTAAAACGAACCGACAGAAGCACTCAGGTTAGCGCTGAGCCGCTTGGTTTCTGATCAGCTTTTCACAGGAAGCCGGGCAATTGGTGTATGGGCTCAATAGAAAGTCAATGGGCCCGTACACCAACTGCTCAACTTTCCGAGAAAAGCCGATTGGAAACTAAGTGGCTCAGCGCTAACCCGAGTGCTTCTGCCACTTCGTTTTAGCGATGAGGGGGGTCTCAGTTCTCGGACCCCAACCATTTTAAACTTCTGACATGTCACTATGACATGTCAGTAGTTTTTTGAAAGTTTAGTTACCCCGTAATGTGTGTATGCTAGAAATTGTGACCCACTGTGGGGTTACAGACATAGTTACACTATAAATAATGGGAAATATATTAAGTGACGGAAACCTAATACATCTTTGAGATACCAACACAAGCACTTTGTATGTTTTTCAAAAGTATCTGGTGGCTCCATATGTCATCCATTCCTTTGGTGCTATTCCCAGTATAATGTATGTTTTTATATTGAGCATAGAGCTCTTCTACAGTTTGTGTTCTTATTTATAGACTTGGGTGGCAATGGATATTTTTGAATAGGTTGAGGATGTAAGTAAAGAAAACTCCAGTCTTTGGGTTAATGAAAACCAACGTTTGGTGACCAAAAGATTCTAAAAAGCATCCTGACCTCACAGGTTGCAGCCCACTGGGCTGTTTGACAGTTTTAGAACAGACTGACCCCATATTGACACACAGTTGTCCAAAATAACCAGCAGACGTTCAGGATTTACCATACTGGTCAGACAGGTGATGACTGCAATTCAACTGACTTTCTTCATTGTAGAGTGTGGGTTTTTACAGTGTATCTGCCAAATGTGACACGGACATATTATAATGTTCCATAAAATAATAGAATATTAATAATAGTGGAGCTCACAGTCTAATTCTCTTACAATGTCCTATTCAGTAGGAATATTTTGACATTTTCTGTGACAAGTAGCCTTAAAATGTACCTCTACTTGTGTTCTCCCACCCAACCTAACATCGGGTGTGAGAGACTCTCCTGCACGCTGGGTGATATAGTTGCCATGGCAACTGTACGACGCCCGGAGATAATCACACACTTTTCTAAATTCCTGTGATTAAATATGAAACTCTATGCATTTAATAAATTAATACAATATTAATAATATGAAATATTTAATAATTTTATTTTAAAGCAGGAGTTGGAGTCGGGACTCCCAAACTGACTTCGACTCCACACCCCTGTCAACCAAATTTAACGGAATACTTACAAACTAAATTGGAATTATTTACAATATGACCACTAACATCTGCAATACTGCCCCCTATAGAGAAAAATATGGAGTCAATTGGACAGGAGTCTCACTAGATTTGCTCTTCTGTATTGTGGAATCTACGGTCTATGTAGTCGAGTATTATGTCCCGCTATTGTGTTTTGTGTCCCGCTCTCCCCTTGACTATCAATCTTTTCCTAGACCTTTATGTTTCCCAGAAATCCTTATACAATCTTCATTTTATTTTGGTTCCTATCTCCTTCCTATCATCACTAGCTTTCTCTGTGTCTGTTTATCGCTCTATTTTCCGTTTCCATTGGACTAACTAAACAGGGTTTCTCACTCTTGAGTATGTGTACTATGCTACTTGGGGTTATTTTCTTCCAACTCATAACATTCTTTACACTGTTTTTCTTATTCAAGAGTATTTCAGTGTTAAAAACAACAAAGAAAAGAAAATAGACAAACACGATAGATAGATAGACAGACAGACAGACAGAAAAAGCAACACTTTAATAAATGTGTAAGCAGGGTGATAAGCGAACTTTGATCCTGGGTCCGAACTAAGTATGTATATAAAGAAGAAATCACAGGACTCCAAAGTTTTTCGATGGTTTATTCATCCATGCCATGGAATGTTTCAGCCCTATCACAGGGCCTTTCTCAAGCAATGTGATACAGCACTGCCAGGTATATATATCCTTGTGTGGCAATAAAACAATAAAGTATACTTAATACAATTCATCATAAAATATATGTGAAAATGCATCATATATATGAAGTTTTATCATATATTAACATATTGTAATGAATCAGGGTAGGGAGACGGACAGGTGAGCCCTAATCTACCCGCAACTCAGTCCCTGCCTACTTGCACGGTCCGTCCTAAGTGACGGCGTACAACTGGGCGACGGTCCCTACGCTCAGTAAGTGCAAGACAGACAACACAAGAAAAGGGCACACAGAAGCAAAGGGGGAAGTAGGGGCAGTTGCCCACGGAAACACCATGAGCAACAAGCAGTGGTGAACGAGCCAAATCAAACCAAGGGAGTACGTAGTAGCAAAATCAGAGCAGGAGAATAGTCAAGCAAGTCAGGGTCAATAGGTAATAGCGGTCAATCAGGTAAATAGCAGGAATAGCAGAGCCAGGAAACCAGACAATCACAGGCAAGGAACATGCTGCAAGTGAGGGTATAAATAGACCAATGGCGGGAGCTAGAACCGTCAGGCCAGGCTGTGATAGGTTCTCCCTCTCCTCAGCCTGCAAGCCTGAGTGGTAACAGATCGCGTCACTCTAGCAGACCTTGGAGCTGATGAGTGCTGATTAATCCCGGGCGTCGTCACAGAACCTGTGTCTGGCAAACCCTTTACACATATTGTGTGTTCGTAAATACAAAAGTCCCTTGTCAACACAGCAGGAAGACCAATTGTGTCCATTTTTCTTGATAGACTGCTTAGACGAAATGTTGTCAGTAATAAATCACATATATGTGATACTACAGATTTTTTTTAAATTAAACTACAATATGGGGTTATTTTAGCATCTTTTGACATTGTATACCTGTATTGAACATGAGAGGGAAATACAAGCATAATATTCTTCATCCAGTCGGGAATTGGTATTTACCTTGCTTGGCTTAATATTAAAATACAATTATTTTTGGTTTAATGACTCTTTTTACTTACAATTAAATGGCACTGCAATGGGGGGCTCCAACATATGCCAACACTTTCATTGCAGATATGGAGGAGGTGTGCGTTTATGTGTCCCACCACTTAAACATTTGTTGAGGTGGTGGTCATACATATTGATGACATATTCCTTATTTGCCTTGGAGATGAGACCCAATTACAGGAGTTTCATATTTTCCTGGACTCTTTGGACTGTGGAATTAAGTTTACACTGAGACTCTAGAGAGTAAATCTTATTGAGAATGACATACTTACAGAGCTGTATACCAAAATCATTATTCAGAACACCTTTTTGAGGTCTAATGGTAGAAAATTGTTAGGTCTTTACCTTACAGTCAGATGCTACGAGCAAGGAATACTGTTAACCAAGAGGACAAAACATATCCAACGCTCGACAAAATGGTTCAGAATTTTAGAGAGAGAAAATATCCTGACTATATTATTGCTGAACGTAAAGGAGTCTTAAGGTGTTGTAGACCACAGGCCCTAGAGGGTACCTTCGAGAATTCCCTTTATTCCTACCTATAATGATTGAAGCCAAGAGTTGGGGGATGTCATTAGAAAACATTGGCCTATTGAAAGGGATGGCCATAGGGTTATTAAGGATTTTCAAATATGCCCTCATATGTCATATAGGCGGTCCGCAAACTTATAGGCCAAACTACTTAAAACGGCTATGTCTAATGTCTCTAAAGGACAACAAACATTTCTTAGACCACAGAAAAACGAATGTTTTTCCACTTTGTGATGTATTAATTGTTCGTTAATGCAGAAGGTCGGGATGTTTAGATATCTAATTTCACATCGGGAATGTAAGTTGAAATATTTCTTGACCTGCGACTCAGATTGGGTGGTATATATTTTATGGTGTCTATTCTAACTGTGGTATGTGGGTGAAATTATACGTGATATGAAGACTAGGAGAAAGCGTCAAGACCTCCCTATGTCCAAGCACTTAATGTTGACTTCAAGGTAACAAAACAGATGTTCAGATGAGATGGTATCTTATAGGGGACTTGCCTCGACCAGGTTGAATTCTGCTAATGTACGTATAAGCGAGGATGTGATCAGTTTTATTAATCTTTCCCTTTGATCTGATTTTTTTGCATAACTTGGGATAAAGGGATGGAATGCCATGTACTCTACATCAAGCTAGCAACGTTGTCTTTTTTTTAACTTTTGTATTTCTAGCAACCAAGTACATTTTGTGTCTTATAAAATGACTTGGAACAGATTTTGGTCATTAATAATAGATACATTTTACCATTATGTTTCTTGTAATGTTAATTGTTTACATTAACATGATGCCTGGTGGGGACAATAGTGTTTACTTTATATGAATACAACCCCAGACCTGTAGCAATGTGCGTCCATGCAAAATGCACCCCAATACATTGGCTTCATGTACCTATAGTGCCCCGGCGGCACGAAAGGGTAGATGGTGAGCTTTTTGGTCATTATCTCCGTGACTATCTGCCTCTTTTAAGCGGTGGAAATATACGGTGGTGGGTCTGCTTATTCAAGTAATCTGGAGTAAGGTGAATTTATGACACATTATTAAAAGGTCCCCACTGTGTATATTCTTGCCACCTATTAACTGGCATGTTCATGTATAAGTTTATGTGGGTAATATCGCCACACCAATAGCTTGTATGGCAATTTCTTTGTCTTGCCAAGATTAAATACGGCCGATTCTGACCATTCAATAATAGTGCACAGGCGTGCATTGCATAATGATATGATTCACCCTTGGTAAACTAGGACACTTTGTTCAGCTGCACCATTGGCTCGGATATATGATATTTCCTTTACTATGTTATGTTTATATTGTGCCCTGGATATGCGCAGTGTGTCCGTGAGGATGCTATGTAATTTTGGATAGTTTTGGTCGCTAGCTCGTTCTGATAGTCTGATTGGTTAGTGGCTCCATTCGTCGCCTCTTCTCTATTTGCTATACTTTAAGGGGTTGTCCGTGCACGGGGTGGTTTTTCATACTTATGACCTATCCACATAATAGGTCATCAGTATATGATCGGTGGGGGTCCTCCAGGCACCGGATTTTATGCAGTGGCTGGTGTTGGAAGCAGAAGGCTCCGTACACTGTATATCGGCCGTGCTGCAGTACTGCAACTCTGCTCCTATTCACTTGAATAGAGGCAGTTCTGCAGCAGAGCTGCTATACTTTGACCCATCTGCTTCCGGCACGGACATCCGGTTCCCCTGAGGCAGTGGAAATAGCTGATTGGTGCATGATCCTGGTGTCGGTTTCCCACCGATCATATACTGGATTATACTGATACAGTATGAAAAACCGCCACATGCCCAAACAACATCTTTAATTAATTATTCTGTATTTTTATTATAATATTAATGTTGAAGATAATGCACTTTTGCATGAGATTTACAAACACACAATAGGTTAATGATATATGTTAAAACTTCATATATATGATGCATTTTCACATATATTTTATGATGAATTGTATTAAGTACACTTGATTGTTTTATCGCCACACATGGATATATATACCTGTCAGTGCTGTATCACATTGCTTGAGAAAGGGCTGAAACATTCCATGACAACATGGATGAATAAACCACCGACTTTGATTTGAAAAACGTTGGAGTCCTGCGATTTCTTCTTTTGATAGATAGATATGAGAGATAGATAGATAGATAGATAGATAGATAGATAGATAGATAGATAGATAGATAGATAGATAGATAGATAGATAGATAGGAAATACAAAGAAGAACCGCACCACAAATCTTGAAATAATCACCTCTATCAGGTGTTTCGTGTGTGCAAGCCTTCAGACCACGACCAATAGTCCAAATTTAGGAATTCAAAAAAGATGCCAAGTTTGGAACGATCTAATGTGTATGGGTGCCCCCTGACCCTCCCCTGACTTCTGCAGTTAAATTTCAACATGCCCGATTCTGTTGTTCTCAGGGGAGATAAGCTGCCGCCAGAGGTGTTTGGCCGCACTCCCCTCTCCTCAGTTAGAATACATGCACAATTGGCATAGTAGGTAGGTAGATTGCTAGATACAATAGATAATAGATAGATTATGAGAAAGATGTATTGCTTACATCAATATTAAAAGTTGAGTAACTTTATAAATACATTACTTATCTCGTACTGATCCTGAATTACAGCATATTTATTATAGTTCAGAGCTGCATTCACAATTCTGCTGGTTGTCATTTGTCATTAGGAACAGACAACAATCTTGACAGACACGCTGTTAACAGTTTAGGCTCCATTCACATTTTTGGCCTATGTTTAGCGTACAACTGGAAAAAGCTCCCGATGTATACGTTAAACGCAAGCTGCGACGGATGCCTAATAGTGGCATACATCACCCATAGGCTATTACGGCACCTGTTTAACATATATGTCATGAACTCTCATGAAGTATACGAAATCCATTATAGCCTATAAGTGACAGATGCCACTTTTCGGCATCTTTCCATAGACTCCTATGTTTAAAAACTTATACCACGCGATATGCAGGTATATTTACGGGTTCCTGTTGCAAGGAATAGTGTAGTCTACTACGCTAATCCATACCTAAAACAAAAGTATATGTTAAGGATCTGCCAGGCACAGCTTCTGTATCTACGCCCATAGGTAATCAGTCTGCACCTGCTTCTATGTCTGTGAGACTGACTCCATCTTCGACCACTCAGGATGGCAGTCTTAGGAGTGGGAGAGCCTATCACTGCCTGGCCAGACGGAGCTAGCTCCCGCCCTCTGTCTATTTATACCTGCCTTTCCTGTTCCTCCTTGCTTGTGATTCTTCTCGTTTGGTTTCCTGGCCCTGCTGCAGCTTCTTGATCTATTTGACCCTGCTTCATATTGACCCTGGCTTACTGACTACTCTCCTGCTCTGCGTTTGGTACCTCGTACACTCCTGGTTTGACTCGTCTTGTTCACTACTCTCCTGCTCTGCGTTTGGTACCTCGTACACTCCTGGTTTGACTCGGCTCGTTCACCACTCTTGTTGCTCACGGTGTTGCCGTGGGCAACTGCCCCTTTTCCCTTGCTTCTGTGTACCCTTGTCTGTTTGTCTGTCGTGCACTTATTGAGCGTAGGGACCGTCGCCCAGTTGTACCCCGTCGCCTAGGGCGGGTCGTTGCAAGTAGGCAGGGACTGAGTGGCGGGTAGATTAGGGCTCACTTGTCTGTTTCCTTACCCCCATCATTACAGTATACCTCTTTTGGCCTCTGTCGGGATAATGGAGCCCTATGCATACATTTAGCATGCAAGTCGGGAGCTTTCCTGGCATGTATGGTAAACGTAGGGGAAAACATGATGTGAATGGGGTCTTAGCTGAGCTTCTATAATGCGGGGGTGGGGGGGGGACAGTTAGATTTTCCTACATCAGATTACTGTACAGTTTGTAGTGTAAAGATGAAACTTCACAGAATGGACATCACCAGAGCAATCTCTGTACAGACATTGAGCCAGAAGAGACTTCTGGGAGATTTCAGCTCTAAAAATTGCAGAATTCAGAATGCAGCTGTGGACTATAATACAGGTTGTAACTCTGGATCAAGTACAAGTAAGGATAATGTAATGTTTTCACAAAGTAATTGTAAAGTTATTTGTAAAATGGTGTTCATTGTACACTGCCTTCAAGTCCCAGGCCTTCTATGACCACCTGATCACACATAAATACAGCAAGTCGAACGCCTATAATCAGATCCATAAATAAAGCTGAATGGATGTTCTGACTTTAGATATACATTAATGCTTGGGGACAGTTACCACTCTGAAAGGGGTTATAAGATGGCTGCTTTTTTTAAAATAAAACAGTGCCACACCTCTCCATGGGCTGTGTCTGGTATTGCAGCTCAGCCACATCCTCTTGAATAGGACTGAGCTACAATACCAGAGGATGCCCATAGAAGTGTCGCTGTTTCTGGAAGAAAGCAGATATATTTTTCTGTTCTCTTTATCATACAACCCCTTAAATGTATTAAGAAGTTAGAGTGCGTTATGTTATCCTATAGATCACCTGTAATATGGTGTCATTTTGTACTGTTACGCAGGACCAGTCATCTCTCCTGACATGTCTGTTTTAGTAAATACTTGCATTCCCCATGAAATAACAGTTTTCAGACATTGTTTCTTAGAGCTCTTCCTTGTGCTGTTCCTCTGTTTTTCCCCCTGGAAATATATGAATAAATTGACAACTGGGTGTTACGATTCCATTTTTCAATAGGGTGTGTCATCACTGATAGGATAGTATCAGACCATGTATAGACATGCCCCATTGAGAAGGGGATTGGTAACACCCAGTTGTCAATTTATTCATTCATTTCCAGGAGGCGTAACAGAGGGGCGACACAACACAGTTAATAAAATATGCTTCAGAATTGTTTTTTTATGGGGAATACAAGTACAGTGGCCTCTCATGTTACAAACCAATTAATATTGTAACTTTAGGCAGTGCCAGCATCAGCCCCCGGCGAACCCGAGCAAGTGCTAGTGCCTACTACATGGGGGTGGGGGGCACTCTGCCATTGTGTACTGGCGCTACCGTCGTCACGGCATCACTGTCCATATATGGACAGTGAAGTAAGGAGGAGAGAAGGAGTTCCAGGCAGAGCACTAGTGGCTCTGCTCCGGGCCTCCGTCTCTGGGAAAGCCCCTGACATCACTGTCCATATATGGACAGTGTTCTCAGGAGCAGAGCACTGTCCCAGACAGTGGCGTAGCTATAGGTGTCGCAACTGCGAACGGGTCCCTAAGCCAAGTCACTCATCACAGTGCAGAGGAGGAGAAGGATCCTCCACCCGTCGTGGTTACGGGGATATGTAAGTAATTATGTTATTATTTTTCAATTAGGTACATACATATGGGGGCATTATATTGGGTATGAGAGGGGGCTGATATGGTGGCTGCTGAGGGGGCATTATACTGTATGGGGGGCATTATAGTGTATGGGACAGCTAAGGGGGCATTATACTGTACAAGACAGCTATGGGGGCATTATACTGTATGGGGCAGCTATGGGGGGCATTATACTGTGTGGTGGCATTATATAGTGGGGGCAGCTATGGGGGCATTATACTGTGGGGGCATTCATGCGGTCTGTCAGGCAATGCAGCTAGGCATAGGCGTGCGCAGGGGTCTGGTGGTGTTGGGGAAGGGTAGGGGGGCCCAAGCTGAATTCTTGCACCAGGGCACATGAGCAGAGTGCTAGTAGTGCTCTGCCCGGGACTATGGCTCTGGGGTTACCCTTGACAGCAATGTCCATATATGTACTGCCCCCGTGAGTTCCCCCTCAAAGAGGCCTACTAAGCCTGTGTCGCCCAAGGGCCCACATAAAACTGGAGCCGGCCCTGACTTTAGGGACCACTGTATCTACTAAAACAGACATGTCAGGAGAGCGTACAGAATATCTATGAATTGAAAAATCCACCAGCCGAACATCATCACTGTAGCCGTAAGCTGAGTTGTAGAGATAAAAATACTCATGCCATCGGTTTCCCACTCACATGACCCAATTCCCCTTTAAGGTTTTACATCAGTATACCCGTGCCTTATTGCTCTCTGCCCAGTTCACACACTGCTCTGACATTAACAGACTCGGTTCCCAGACATCTGATGTTCATTTTTCCAAAACAGAATTTTCCATTCCCAAAACAAGTGTCTTGCTATGGTTTCCTGCCCATTGTGCAAGAAGTTCCCACTGCAATTCTGTATATATATATATATATATATATATATATATATATATATATATATATACAGTGCAGTAAAAACTATCCCCCTCCTCTATTGTCCCTTATTATTACATTTCTGTCATACTGAACGGTTTCGGATCTTTAAGGAAAATGTAACATTGACACAGGGTACCTGAAGAATCGCATAAGGCCTCTTTCACATCTGTGTTGGTGGCTCCTTTAGAGGCCTTCATTGCAGATCCGGCCAAGATTACCGGAAACAATAGCGCAGTCAACCCAACGGAACCCATTAACGTTAATGGAATCAATACCGTAGTCGACTACGGAAAGCTACGACGAAACGTCGGAACGGAGCCCTAACACAGTTGTGAACGAAGCCTTAGCCTGCAGTCCAAGCTGTTACGCTTACAGATGATTACCTAGACTGGATACAATTGTAACAAACCTTCAGCTGTGAGAAGTATTAGGCTGGTTTCCCACTTTGCGGTTTAAGTGTCATTCGCAGTGGGAACCCAGTCTGTGGTCTGTGCAGATTTTCAGCCTCTGGATGTAAACATATTTCCATTCATTGACAGCAAAAAGAGATCTTAAAAAGGATGAATAATTAGTATAATAAGTATAATAGAAAGTCACAGACCTTTTTGTTATACTACTTACATAGATCCAGAAAACTGGAGAACCTTTATCATTTTTTTAAGCAACAGACTGAATATATTTGGGCTATTGCTTAGCAACAGAGGGCGTGGCCTGAAGGTGACAATGATGGATTTCCATGCCCTTCTGTAGATCTATCGTTGTCACTCACATAGAATCAAAGGGATAGTAATGCATATTCATAGACACCACTAGCACTCAGGGAACCAGCTGCCAGGGAGAGGAAGACAATGATGTGACCCATCAGTGGATCTGGGTTAGTATTTATAGCAAAATTCCTTTAATCTGGCATCCAATAATCTAGAAATTCTGATAGTTCAGCACCTATTTCTAGAATAAACAAATAATCATTACAAACTGTCAAACTTGTCTGATTAAAAAAATTATAGGAGCAGATTTTTTTTTAGCCGTTTCTTTTTGGACTGCCTTCCTAAGAGTTGAAGTTCTTACAAAAAGATTTTTTTGACCATCCAATAATCCAGAACATTCCTCTGTGCCGTATCTATTCCGGATAAACATAATTTGACTATATTCTTTTAATTTTTTTAATACTGCAAAAGTGGGCCAGTGCAGCAATAGGGGGCGTCTGGAAGGGGGCACATATTTTTTACAGCACTGTACATAGAAATACATCTGTAACTTTATCTACCGTCTCAGTACAGATATACACGCTATCCTCCAGCTCTGTGTAATTTACCTGGTCACACCTTTATTACAGGTTCCTGGTCCTTGGAGAACTTCCAGGATGTTTGAGGTTACATTGACAAGGAAATTAATACCGGGGTGTACATTGCATTGTTTACTCTTCTGGAAACTTGTATAAGGATTTAAGTGTTAAAGCGACAGCGCACACGGAACTGGACTGACGCTTATACGTTCTCAGAGCTCTATACTATTCCAATGTTGTTGCTACATTGAAGTTCATTGCTGTCGTTTGGCTGAGTTCACATGGGTGGATACACTGCGTAATAGCACACAGCGTATCCGCCCTATGCGCCGCAGAGACTTCTGTGCGAAAAAGCGCACCAAACTGTGGTGCAGTTTTTCGCCCGGAATGTCCGCTGCGAAAAAACTGCAGCACTTAGTCGGTCTGCTAGCAGGCCGGCCTCCTGGGATGACGTCTCATTTGAGGAGACAGCTGCAGCCTGGGATTGGCTGCAGCGGCGGCCTCCTGGGATGAAGCATGATCCCAGGAGGCCGGTCCTCTGACGTCATCCAGGCCGGCCTCCTGGATGACGTTTCATTCATGTGACTGCCGCTACAGCCTGTGATTGGCTGCATCAGCGGTCACATGGGATGAAGCGTCATCCCAGAAGGATGAAACACAGACTCCTAGGTAAGTAGAATATATAATTGTTGTTTTCTGAGTTGCGTTTTTTTGCGGCGGAATCGATGCGAACCTGCGGCAAAAAAAATGCAACAACTGCTGTTTGTTGTGGGATTTACCTCCCCAATGAATTCAATGGGGAAAACCTGCAACAAGTAAGCAGCAGGTACGTAAATACAATTGACATGCTGCGGAATAAAACTCTGCACCGCAGGTCAATTTCTGAGCGTTTTTTCCCCGCTCAGTATTTACGCAGCGTGTGGATGACATTTGTTTTATCTCATCCACTTTGCTGCAGATTTTCCGCAGCTAATTCCGTTGCGGAAAATCCACAGTATTTACGCAATATGTGAACTGACCCTTTCAGTTTTATTTATTTTTTACTTCTTCTATATCTTTCTGTTTCAGTGCAAAAATAAGATTTTCCATGTTTACATCACATTTGGGGCATACATTGGATTTATGATATATGAGAAAAAGTAAAGTTTACAGTCATAACGTCTGCAACATTCCGATTTTGCAGTGGAGCAAATGTACGGCAAAAGCGTCTTGTATTGGCCTGCATTTCAATCACAACTGCGTTAAAGGCGCCATTCAAAACCTTTGTCGTAGATCCTGTAAAATTTGACGGGATGCATGCAGCACTATTTTTGCTATCAAAACAACAGACACCTCGACCAAACCCAGCGGACCCCATTGTAAGTCAAGGTATACGTTGTGTGACGGATTCCAGTACTACGTCGTGGCTTCTGTTATTGATTGAAAGCCACAATGCAGCCTGCATGCTGTTTTTTTAAGGTACTGAATAAACAGAATAAAAAATATATACGCAATGGGATAGATTGATAGATAGATAGATAGATAGATAGATAGATAGATAGATATGAGATAGATCGATCAATAGATCGATCGATCACAATGGTCTTAGACTATAAGGGGGGCTAAAAATATTTCATTATTCAGATTTTCATACTACTGGAATAACTTTTTGGGGAGTGTAGTTTAGCACCTCCCCCTTCTAGGCTGGTATTAATTCACCCCCCCCCTTACCCCCCACCGCCAAGAACTGGTTATAGTTCGGGTAGGAACTGGGACCAAACTTTTGATTTCCTTCTTTCTAGATTCTTGTATGTGGATCAAACACTTTTGGACTGGTGGTTTGTCAGCAATCGCTTCCAGTTTGTGAAGACTCTGACCAAACCACCCTTCCATAAGGGATGATTGTGGCACCAGGAATTGAATTGACTCTTGGGGGAGAGCAGTTTGGGTCACCTTCTTACCAGCAATATGGCCTGTGGTTTGCACCACATTCTGCACATGTTTGGATTTTCTTTGTACTTTCTTTACCTTCTTCAGATATCACAAGGAGGAGAACCTCCAGATGCTATTATTAGGTATTAAAGGGAATGATTATAATACCTGTCTGTTTAGGTAGAGTCAGCAAACACCCCACACTAGGAAATGTAAAAACTGGGTCTGGCTGAGACTGGAACAAGGCCCCGGGCGGATCACATGCTGCATCAATCTTGTTTCAGATTGGATGCATGCCAGCTGTTAGTCAATGCCTCTTAAGATTTGTCACCTTGAAAATACCATTCCAATAAAAAAATATTCCAAATTAAAACTATAAAAATAAATAAACATTCCAATCCCAGTTCATCTGACACAACTTAAAGGGATATTCCATATTTTCTAATGTAGCCGTTTTCTATGGTTACAAGGTGACCAATAGGGGTCTTCAATGGTCATCCACCAAAATTGTTTTATTGACAGTATTTCTAAGAGGAGGGGTTCCTTAAAAATCTCAGGCCC
Source organism: Rhinoderma darwinii (assembly GCF_050947455.1). Lineage (NCBI taxonomy): Eukaryota > Metazoa > Chordata > Amphibia > Anura > Rhinodermatidae > Rhinoderma > Rhinoderma darwinii. The sequence goes on along the minus strand of NC_134689.1, from coordinate 376,709,528 downwards.
ATTTGTTTTCTCTTTTGTTCACCGTCAGCTCTCAAAAAGTTTGCTCATTCACCTCCCTTCCCTCTTCTCACTATCTTATCTTACTATGCCTCCTGTATACTTGCTTAGGCTTTGTTCCCATCTGCGCTAGGGCTCCGTTCTGACGTTGTGTCTGAGTTTTCCGTCGGAACGGAGCTCTGACAGACACAAACGGAAACCATAGGTTTCCATCCCCATTGATTTCAATGGTGATGGAACTGGTGCCAATGGTTTCTGTGTCACGAAGGGTCTGTGGACCCACTGGGCCGTACCGCCTTGGCGGTAAGGCAGCTGGCCAACAGGGAGCAGGTGAATGTCTATAGGTACCTGTGGCAGCTCAGACAGCGGCAGGGCAGGTTCGGCTGGCACTAGGTAGCAGGTGGACGTCAGGCGAGGTGGAGCAGGTCAGACGTAGATGCTGCACAGCACGACTTTGGCACAGCTCAGTGCTAGACCAGGGATGTATGGTTTGCTAGGAACAGGAACTGGAAACAAGTATAGGGACAGGGACTGGAACAGGAAACACACTAGGAGGCCATCACATAGACAAACTAGGGAACACAACAACGCTCAGGCATAGAACTAGGGCTGGACCCCTCTTATAGTCCAGGGTACTCACGGGTCAAAGTTCATCAACGAGGTCTGGTGCGCGCGCTGTCCCTTTAAGAGCGGGCACGAGCGTGCGCGGGCACCCTACGTGATGTGGCTGAGGTGAGTGGACGCGAGCGCTGGCGTCTCCTGAGGAGGAGGCTGGGGCCAGCGCTTGTCGACTCGTGGCTGCAGCTGTCAGGGGGACGTTGGAGCTGACAGCCCGCAGCCACGGACATAACATTCCGTTTGTCTCAGTTGTGCAAGGGTTCTGTCGTTTTGACAGAATCAATAGCGTAGTAACATATATAGTCGTTCCTGGTCGGTCTGTGAAGGTTGTTGTTCTGGACAACAACGCCATAACTTAAAATGGCAAATTGCCAATCAATCTCGGCCTTGATCTGTGGCCTGGTCTGGGTTTCCTTTTTTAGGACCAGATCTGTCTTTTGGCATGAACGACTTCCCAACCACTGCATTCGACCACGACCAGAAAAAGATCCAATACGGCAGGTCAACTTTTGCACAGATATATGTTATCAGTTGGCATCTGTCACGCTCCTTCGTGCCACTAAAATGTGCCAACAGTAGGTAGAAAATGGTCTAAATCTACCCCTTTTTGGCCATCCAAAATCTCTATTGTATGGTCAGCTTTACTTTGAAAAATCGATTCAATACATAAAGAATTTAAAAAAATCCCCAGCCCTCCCCCTCTACTGTTGCCATGCGCACACGTTCCACCAGCAATTTATTATCTCCTTATGCAAGACTGACCCAGTGGGGCAAATCACAGTCCTTGGAGGCCCATGAAGGGGCCATTATGAACAAAATCTTTAGTATCCCAGTTATCTCTGGCACTAATGATAATATATCTGTGGGGTAAGGGAACAGCAAATCATACCCACAGTGGTTCACTGGGTTAATATTAGAATCCCAAGTTGTATATGGTGGTTTGGAGTTTAATATTCAGAAGCCTTGAGGTCTTGCATTCAATAAATATTATACCTGCCGCCCCAGGGTGGATTTGGATCCCAGGTACTCTCGGTTGATGTTTATATCCCTGGTGGTCTAAACTAGTATAGGGCTAATTGTATTGACCCTGGTGTCCAGTGCAGGGGCGTAGCTAAAGACTCATGGGCCCCGCTGCAAAAGTTCTTATTGCCCCCCCCCCCGCAAACTTCTCATGGCCGACGGTTCGCAGCTTTCAGTTGCATCGCTGGGTCTCCTAAGTGACCCAACAATGCAGCACTAGCCGCCAGGGGCATCACTAAGGACTTAAAATGTCAGGGGAAATAGCCCCATTACATATGTGTGTGTGTGTGTATAGGAGACAGCATATCTATAGCACTACGACCCTATCAACTATGGATAGGATTAGATACACTGGCTCAGAGGACAGTATCACACATGATAGGATTAGATTCAGTGGCCCAGCAGACAGTATCACACATGATAGGATTAGATACAGCTCAGCAGACAGTATCACACATGATAGAATTAGATATAAGGCTCAGCAGACAGTATCACACATGACAGGATTAGATACACAGCTCAGCAGACCGTATCGCACATGATAGGATTAGATACAGTGGATCAGCAGTCAGTATTACACATGATAGGATTAGAGATAGGGCCCAGCAGACAGTATCACACATGATGGGATTAGATACACAGCTCAGCAGACAGTATCACACATAATAGGATTAGATACAGTGGCTCAGCAGACAGTATCACACATGATTGGATTAGATATAAGGCTCAGCGAGCCAGCGAGACATTGCGGCTCCAGAGCTGGACCCAGGAAAGGTAAGAATAATAATTGTTTTGCTACTTTATGTGTTACTAATTATTTTTGTGTTTGTGTTTTTTTTACAATTTCGGTTGTTGGACTACGTCGGATACGAGGACTACTTCAATGACAGCGTTTTTTTATTCTCAATAAAATGGTTAATGAGGGTTGTCTTTTTTTATTTCAATAAAATATTTTTTCTATGTGCTTGTATTTTTTTAAACTTTATTATTACCGCCTTAGTAATGGCCGCTGGCTGATTGACAACCTCCATTTCTAAGGCGGGGCTTAATGTTATCAGGTGCAAAGGCTAACACTAACCCCCATTATTACCCCGGTACCCACCACCACCAGGAGTACTGTGAAGAGCCGGGTACAAACCAATATCCGACCATCTGTAGTGACGGTCAGGCACTGGGGGCGGCCGCAGGCCGGTAGTATCAGGCTGGGATAGGCCAAAAACAGTGGCCCTTCCCAACCTGGTAATGCTGCCTGCTGCTGCTGTGTTGTATCTAGCTGGTTATGAAAATTGGGGGGGGGGATCCCACATCGTTCTTTCCAATTATTATTATTTTTTTTTTTTTTAAATGACGTGGGGTCCCCCCCATTTTTTATAACCAGCCAGATACAATAAAGCAGCAGCAGCCTAGCATTACCAGGATGGGAAGGGCCACTGCTTCTGGCCTTTCCCAGCCTGATAGTACCAGCCTGCGGCCGCCCCATTGCCCGACCATCACTACAGATGCTCAAGTACTGGATCGTACCCGGCTCTTTCCAGCACCCCTGGTGGTGGTGGGTACCGGGGTAATAATGGGGGTTAGTGTTCGCCTCTGCACCGGCTAACACTAAGCCCCACCTTAGCAATGGACGCTGTCAATCAGCCGGCGGCCATTACTAAGGCGGTAGTAATATAGTTTAAAAAAAAACACAACCCTCATTAACCATTTTATTGAGTATAAAAAAAGCCATCATTGCTGTAGTCCTGGAATCTCATGTAGTCCAATGACCGAACCTGTAAGAAAACACACAAAAAACGATTAGTAACACATGTGTTAGGCTTAGATACAGGGCCCATGCCTGATACTGTCTGTGGGACCCTGTATCTAAGCCTACCACAAGGTAGGCTTAGATACAGGGTCCAGCAGACAGTAATCTTATACAGTATAAAATTACTGTGTGCTGGGGCCCAGTATCTAAACCTACCGTGTGGTAGGCTTAAATACAGGGCCCATCAGACAGGATCACACATGGGCCATGTATCAAAGCCTACCATGTGATTGGCTTAGATACAGGGCCCAGCAGACAGCATCACACAATCTGTGATCCTGTCTCATGGGCCCCTAGGCCTGCTACATCGTAGGCTTAAAGGGGTCGTCCAGTCCCTAAACATTGATGGCCTATCCTCAGGATAGGCCATCAATAGCTGATGTGTCGGGGTCCGACTACCGGGAGCCGGCCCTTCAGCTGTTTTGAAGGGGCCGCAGCACTCGTACGACAGCTGCTTCCCCTTCATTTCTCTTACTCGCTCACACTGTGAATTGCCGACACGGATTCAGTGTGAGCAAGTGACCGGAATGAAGTTGAAGCAGCTCTCGTACGAGTGCTGTCTCGTACGAGTGCTGCGGCCCCTTCAAAACAGCTGATTGGCCGGCTCCCGGGAGTGGGACCCCGCCAATCAGCTTCAGCAGACAGGGATATTAATCTTACCCTCCTCTTCAGCCGCAGCGGAAGTTCTGTCCTGACTCTATCCAGGATCACAATGCTGTGCGCGGCGCACAGCGCTGTGACGTCAGGACCTCCGGTGCGCTCCGGAACCAGGAAGGTAAGTACTGTCAGTTACTATAGTAACAGAGGTTACAGTAACTGTTTAATTGATGTGGTGCGGGGGGGCCGCAATTGCGACCGCTGCGACCCCTACCGCCACTGGTCCAGTGGGTTACCTATCACTCCAGGCTACGTTGATGTCCTGTGGCCTGTGACAGGTGATGAACAAACGATGATCACGTTCATTTTCCTCTTTCTGTCACTCACCAAACATAGAGATCAAAGAGAAAGCACCCGTTGCAGCTGCCTTTCCCTGAGTTTGGCACTTGGACTCGGACACGGGGTACTGGTTCCTGAAACCCAGAAGTGTCAGACTGGGGTTCCTTGGGCCAACCATAGAGAATGATTCTGGGGGCCACCCTCCATCTATACAAAACATGAACATGCGGGATGAACATTTCAGGTTATGTGTGAATCCCCCCATAAGAAATAGACCCTAGTTGCAAGCGATTGGCTATAAATGGGGTTGTTTTCTGCTAGACCTTTGGGGCCCATTATGCGTCAGAGCATTCCTCAAAACCCTTAATGCCCTTTTACACAGGCTAATGATCGAGCAAACGGTAAACAGGGCAACGATCGGCCAATGAACGAGCAAACGCTCCTTCATTGGCTGATCTGCTCGTTTACGTGTCCAATAAAATGGTCCTGCTTCTCCCCCTTTTTAGAGGTTTTTTTATAGGTCTACAATAAAATGGTCTCAACAGATAGAAAGTATCGAGGCACTCACCGGACTTGCAACAAATTTCTTTATTCAAGATCTTGGTCAGGATGTGGAATTAGCCACATTTGGAATTTGGCTAATTCCGCATCCTGACCAAGATCTTGAATAAAGAAATACCCGATACTTTCTATCTGTTGATATCAAGTTGGTTTGTGCTGCATTTGTCGATGAGCACCTCCGGGGCAACTTGACTGCTGAAATCCATTAGAAAAAGCCATTTGAAATACTCCAATCAAAAATTTGCACTGGTTCAACAGTGCCAGCCTTTTCCTTCTTTTTACCAATAAAATGGTCGCTAGTCGGCAGCACATCTCCCTGTGTAAATATGGAGATGTGCTGCCGACGTAATGGAAATGTATAAGGACGAACGATCGTAACACACGGACCCACTCATTTCAATGGGGCTATTCAGACAGGCTTGAGTTTTCACGTAGCGAGTGTTTGTTGCGTGAAACTCACTGCATGTCCTATATTGGTGCGTTTTTGCGCACCTAGTCGCCCATTGAAGTCTATGGGTGTGTGAAAACCATGGACAGCACACCGACAACATCCGTCTGCTGTCCGTGTTTTACACATCAGTTACAAAGAAATGCAGAGAAATAAAAAATTAAGTGCTTGCACGGACGTGAAAAATACATGCCACACGCAAAGCACACTGATGCCAATACGCAACGCACATGGACATGAAATGAAGGAGAAAAGCTATGTATTTTTTTAAAAATTTGAAAGGACAAATAGTTTTTTAAGTTTCTATCCCACATGTAACGTTATGCTTATAAAATACAGTGTAAACCTTCCCCTACAATTCAGGCAATACAAAGTGTTTGTCCTATAATTTATGTTATCCAATTCCCATTGTTTTTGGTCACTCAGCTTTATGGTCCGTCATTAGTGGGGAATACGGATAATTAAGGTCCTATTGTATTTAAGCTGAGAGATTTAGATTTACATTTTTGTCTTGGTGCTCCCCAACCCCCGTCCCTGCCTTTGTTCTGTTTTCAACATTCAAATTGAGTGAAGCCACTTGTAAATGAGGGGTGGTCTTCTCCAGGCCAAATAAAGACTTCTATAGGTTCACAGTTGCCGACTGACGCTGATTTCTAGTGACAGCGCAAGGTTCTGAAGATTTGTCTATTGGCAGTTTTAGACTTGACAAGGTCACCATTGTTATATTGACAACACTTATACTAGTATCCTACTGAGGTCACATGATTCCTTTCTCTGTATTTGTGTTTGTTTTAATGCTATACAGTTGATGGGATTTTCCCATCATAAGCATTGATGGCATATTGATTAGATACGCCATCAAATTCTGATCGGTGTGCGTCCGATTACCGTGACCCCCACCAATGACAAGAATGAAAAAGCTCAATAAACCGTAGTTGCCGCTTTGAATTTTTTCTTTAAACAGCGCCACTTCTAACAAAGAACTGTTTTGAGAATTACAACACAGCCTCATTGAACATCGGTCATTTAAGGACTCATTCACATAAAGTCTGTACGGAGGCACACATGTTGGCATTCCTGCGCTTCTCAATGTCGTTGTATTATGTACAGAGACATAACTTGAGGCTCCTGGGTGCCAATACAAAATCTGTAAAAGGCCCCCTCACCTACCATGTGCCATTTATAATACTGGTGTCTTCTTATCTGGCAAAGGGACACCAGGGCCCAGCTGCGACTCCTACCTCTGCATACACTATAGCTACTCCCAGGGTTGCCACCAGGCCAGTAAACCAGTGGCCAAGCCAGTATTTACACTGAAAAAAGGGGCATAACTATAGGGGTCGCAGCGGCCGCAGTTGCGACTGGGCCCCTAAGCAAGGGGGGGCCCACTGGCTCCCTTTACCGCACATTACAAAGCAGGGCAGCCAATCTGTGTACGCTGCGGCCACAAAAATGGGTGCCTGAGATCCAGTGATGTGACGTCCGGTGGGGGGGGGGGGGACTAGAGGAGGAATTTGGCCGGACATGGGCGGGATCTCCTAACTCCAGTTCCAGACAGTGTCGACCTGGGTGGGGTGTCAGCGATGCTAACCCTCCCCGGTCAAGACCTGGGCGAGTTGTACTAAATGTGCCGACAGGGATGTGGGTAGCCGCGGGGGACGGGGGGCTTGTGCAGAGTTCTATGCTTTTGAAAGCGCCATCTGGTGAGTGATCTTACTGCTATGGGATGCTTGCTGGGCAGGACGTGGGTGGGCGAGGCTTGTGGCTGTGCATGTCTCTGTGCACTGACCTGATTGGTCACAGCGTAGGGAAGCTGGGAAAGCTAGAGAAGGAAGAATTGCTTGTCCCACCTCCTCTTCATATGTGTGGCTGGAGGGTGTCTGTCTGCTGTTGTCCTGACCTAGGAATAGACAAGTGCATCCAAAGTACCATGCATCAGATATAAAATGTGCATGGAAATTTATCTCAATATTACAGACTGTCGAAATAAGCATAGGTAGCTACTATAAATTATAACCTTTAATAAATACCCCTAAAATCAGGTGCATAGACTCACAGGACAAACAGAAAAAATAAACAGTATGTGGAGACCTCCAGTGTACGATAACTGGAAGAGCCCCTAAAAAATCTGACTTTTCATTGGGGTAGAAACTGTATTCTGCAGATGATTTGCACCTAAATGGAAGGGGGTCCGCTGTGCTGGGGGAGAGAATTCTAGCTGGGGTGGCGGAGTATTTAAACTAGGGCTGTGGAGGGAGTTCAATAGAAAATAAAGGGGTAGTTAGGTTAGAGAGGGGTCAGACTATATTGGTGGGGGGAGAAACAGACTGTAGGGAGAGGACTAGACAACAGGATAAGGAGATCCTTTCGTTGCAAAACAGCAATGAAAATAAAAATGCTCAAATAATGTCAAATAATCACATTTCTGATACTGAAAGTGAAACATTTAAAGGCAAGTTAAAGTGTATGTTCACAAATGCCAGAAGTCTAGCAAGCAAAATGGGGGAGCTGGAGGCCTTGGTACTGGAGGAACATATAGATATAGTTGGTGTTGTTGAAACACGGCTAGACTCTTCACATGACTGAGCTGTAAATCTACAGGGTTTTACACTGTTTCGGAAAGACAGGACAAATAGGAAAAGCGGTGGTGTATGTCTGTATGTGAGAAGTGATATGAAGGCGATGTTGTATGTCTGTATGTGAGAAGTGATATGAAGGCGGGGGAGTATGTCTGTATGTTAGAAGTAATATGAAGGTGGTGGTGTATGTCTGTATGTGAGAAGTGATATAAAGGTGGTGGTGTATGTCTGTATGTGAGAAGTGATATGAAGGTGGTGGTGTATGTCTGTATGTGAGAAGTGATATGAAGGTGGTGGTGTATGTCTGTATGTGAGAAGTGATATGAAGGTGGTGTATGTCTGTATGTGAGAAGTGATATGAAGGCGGTGGTGTATGTCTGTATGTGAGAAGTGATATGAAGGTGGTGGTGTATGTCTGTATGTGAGAAGTGATATGAAGGCGGTGGTGTATGTCTGTATGTGAGAAGTGATATGAAGGCGAGTGACATTAGAGGGTGAAGACTGTGAGGAGGTTGAAATCATGTGGGTGGAACTAGAAAGGGAGGTAAACTGTAATGACAGGGTAGGGAGACAGACGGTGAGCCCTAATCTACCCGCCACTCAGTCCCTGCCTACTTGCAACGACCCGTCCTAAGCGACGGGGTACAACTGGGCGACGGTCCCTACGCTCAGTAAGTGCAAGACAGACAAACAGACAAGGGTACACAGAAGCTAGGGAAACGGGCAGCTGCCCACGGAGACACCGTGAGCAACAAGAGTAGTGAACGAGCCGAGTCAAACCAGGAGAGAACGAAGTACAAAAGGCTGAGCAGGAGAGTGGTCAGAAAGCCAAGGTCAATAACAAGCAGAGGATGAGTAGTACAAGCAGCAGCAGCAAGCCAGGAAACAAGCATAGAAGAATCACAGGCAAAGGAGGAACAGGAAAGGCAGGTATAAATAGACAGTGGGCGGGAGCTAGTTCCGTCTGGCCAGACTGTGATAGGCTCTCCCACTCCTAAGTCTGCCATCCTGAGTGGTGGAAGATGGAATCAGTCTCACAGACATAGGAGCAGGTACAGACTGATTGCCCACGGGCGTCGACACAGAAGCTGTGTCAGGCAAATCCTTTACATAAACACTGAAAAAATTACTTTTGGTGTAATCTATAGACCCCCCCCCCCCCAATGTAACTGAGGAGATGGAAGGTCAGCTATATAAACAGATGGAGCGGGCTGCACATACGGGTACAGAAGTGATAACGGGAGATTTTAATTACCGGGATATTAATTGGTGTCATGGATCAGCTTCAACCGCAAAAGGGAGACATTTCCTCAAACTCTTGCAGGAAAATTTTATGGGCCAGTTTGTGGAAGACCCGACTAGAGGTGAAGCTCTGTTGGATCTGGTCATTTCTAATAATGCAGAGCTTGTTGGGAATGTCAGTGTTCGTGAAAACCTTGATTACAATGACCGCAATATAGTTACATTTTACCTATACTGTAAAAAACAAACACAGGCTGGGAGGGCAAAAACACTTAATTTTAAGAAGGACAATTTCCCCAGGATGAGGGCTGCAATTCAGGATATAGACTGGGAAGAACTAATCTCACATAATGGTACAAATGATAAATGGGAGATTTTCAAATCTACTTTGGGTAATTATAGTGCAACATTTTATTCCTATAGGTAACAAGTATAAACGACTAAAATTAAACCCCACATGGCTTACACCTTCTGTAAAAAGGTCAATATATGACAAAAAATGGGCATTTGAAAAAATACAAATCTGAGGGTACATCTGTAGCCTTTTTAAATTATAAACAGCTTAATAAAATCTGTAAGTAGGTAATAAAATCAGCAAAAATACAAAATGAAAGGCAGGTGGGCAACGATAGTAAAAGAAAACCCCAAAAATTCTTCAAGTATATAAATGCAAAAAAGCCAAGGTCTGAACATGTAGGACCCCTAGATAGTGGTAATGGGGAGTTGGTCACAGGGGATCAAGAGAAGGCAGAGTTACTAAATGGTTCTTTAGCTCTGTATATACAACATAAGAAAGAGCAGCTGATGTAGCCGGTGCCAGTTCTGTTAATATATCAGTTGAAATACTGAATTGGATGAATGTAGATATGGTCCAAGCTAAATTAAATAAAATAAATGTGCACAAGGCCCCGGGACCAAACGGGTTACACCGTAGAGTTCTTAAAGAGCTTAGTTCAGTTATTTCTGTCCCCCTCTTCATAATATTCAGAGATTCTCTAGTGACTGGTATAGTGCCAAGGGACTGGCGCAGGGCAAATGTGGTGCCTATTTTCAAAAAGGGCTCTAGGTCTTCCCTGGGTAATTATAGACCAGTAAGCTTAAAGGAACAGTGTCATCACAATTTTTTTTTTCATATGTTAAAGATGTTAGTGCTTTATTAAAAACGTTTATATTTATTTGTGTGTTTGTGTTTTACTTTTTCTTATTTTTACACTTTTTCTTCCCTATGGGGGCTGCCATTTTTTGTTCCATTTCTGTATGTGTCGATTAACGACACATACAGACATGGAATACGGCAGCCACAGTCCCATAGGGACTGCGAACGGCTCCCGTCCCATCCACTTCTGTGTACGCCGTCTGTGTGGGAACTGCGCATGCGCCGCTCCCACACAGTCCAATTTGAAATTGGCACCGTCGGCGCCATTTTCCTGTGGACCGGAAGTCGCGGCTGGACAGTAAGATTACTACTTCCGGTCGCGGCTTCCGGACTTGTGCACTTGGACCAGCGGCAGCAGACGGAGCGGACGGGCCGGAGGGAGCCGCGGCGGCAGGAGCAGGTAAGAGATTTCAATGTATGTTCGTGTTTGTGTACGTTTACTACTGTATGTAAACCTACTACACTGTGTGTTAGCTCAAAAAATGGCGACACACAGTGTAGGAGGATACACCGTTCAAACCCCTCGTTTATCCCGGCACTAGCCAGGATAAAGGAGGGGGGGATGCTGAGAGCTCACTAGAGCGAGGGCTTTTTACCCAATTTTGCAATGCTGCAATTTTGGGAATAGCTCCATCTAGTGACCAGCAATGGGAAATATTATAAATTAGAATCTAATTTATAATATTTCCTGACTCGTGAAAAAAATAAAAAAAATTTGAACAATGTTTAATCACCTACACACTAAATGTTTAATTAAAAAAAAACAACATGTTTTTCTGGCAACAAATTCCCTTTAACATCCATCGTGGGGAAAATGTTTGAGGGGCTATTGAGGGACTATATACAGGATAATGTGACAAAAAATTGTATTATAAGTGACTGCCAGCACGGTTTTACTAAGTACAGAAGCTGTCAAACCAACCTGATTTGTTTTTATGAAGAGGTGAGCAGAAGCCTAGACAGAGGGGCCGCTGTGGATATAGTGTTTTCGGACTTTGCAAAGGCATTTGACACTGACCCTCATAGACGTCTAATGGGTAAATTAAGGACTATAGGTTTAGAAAGTATAGTTTGTAATTGGATTGAGAATTGGCTCAAGGACAGTATCCAGAGAGTTGTGGTCAATGATCCCTACGCTGAATGGTCCCCAGTTATAAGTGGTGTACCCCAGGGTTCAGTGCTGGGACCACTATTATTCAACTTATTTATTAATGATATAGAGAATGGGATTAATAGCACTATTTCTATTTTTGCAGATGACACCAAGCTATGTAATATAGTTCAGTCTACGGAAGATGTTCGTGAATTGCAAGCGGATTTAAACAAACTGAGTGTTTGGGCGTCCACTTGGCAAATGAAGTTTAATGTAGATAAATGTAAATGTTAGGGATCTGCCAGGTACTACGTCTAGGTATACTCCTGGGATTAATCAATCCACACCTGAGGCCAGACCTCTTAGACTGACACCGGCTCCCACCAACCAGGGTGGCAGGCTCAGGAGTGGGAGAGCCTATCGCGGCCTGGTCAGTCGGAGTTAGCTCCGCCCCCTGTCCATTATTACCTGCCGTGTTCTCTTCCTCAGTGCTTGTAATTCTTCTGGATTCCTGGCCCCACTGCTGCTTGCTCCAGCCTGCTTCTGCCGTGCTTCTGCCTTGCTGCAGTTCCCCTTTACCTGCTTCGCTTTGCCCCTGGCTTGCTTCCTTCTCCGTGCTCACGTTGGTATACTCCACTTCATCCTGGTCCTGACTACTCATTCTCCGCTCCGTTTCCTCGCGGCGTTCCGTGGGCTACTGCCCCTTCCCTTGCGTGTTCCCTGTTTGTTCTCCCGTGCACTTAGACAGCGTAGGGACCGCCGCCCAGTTGTACCCCGTCGCCTAGGGCGGGTCGTTGCAAGTAGGCAGGGACAGGGCGGTGGGTAGATTAGGGCTCACTTTCCCTTCACCTCCTTCCTGCCATTACAGTAAAGTTATGCATCTGGGTACCAACAACCTGAAGGCATCATATGTCCTAGGGGAGCTACACCGCGGGAATCACTTGTTGAGAAGGATCTGGGTGTACTTGTAGATCATAAACTAAATAACAGCATGCAGTGTCAATCAGCTGCTCCAAAGGCCAGCAAGATATTGTCATGTATTAAAAGAGGCATGGACTCGCGGGACAGGGATGTAATATTACCACTTTACAAAGCATTAGTGAGGCCTCATCTAAAATATGCAGTTCAGTTCTGGGCTCCAGTTCATAGAAAGGATGCCCTGGAGTTGGAAAAAATACAAAGAAGAGCAACGAAGCTAAAAAGGGGCATGGAGAATCTAAGTTATGAGGAATGATTAAAAGAACTAAACCTATTTAGCCTTAAAAAGAGACAACTAAGGGGGGACATGATTAACCCCTTAAGGACGCAGCCTAGTTTTGGCCTTAAGGCTCAGAGCCCATTTTTCAAATCTGAGATATTTCACTTTATGTGGTGATAACGTCGGAATGCTTAAACCTATCCAAGCGATTCTGAGATTGTTTTCTTGAGACACATTGGGCTTCATGTTCGTGGTAAAATTTGGTCGATATATTCAGTGTTTATTGGTGAAAAATTGCAAAATGTGAAGAAAATTTGGAAAAAATAGAATTTTTTAGAATTTAAATGCATTTGCTTGTAAAACAGACGGTTATACCACCCAAAATAGTTACTAGTTCACATTTCGCATATGTCTACTTTAGATTGGCATAGTTTTTTGAACATTCTTTTATTTTTCTTGGACGTTACAAGGCTTAGAACATAAACAGCAATTTCTCATATTTTTAAGAAAATTTCAAAAGCCTTTTTTTTAAGGTACCTCTTCAGTTCTGAAGTGGCTTTGAGGGGCCTATGTATTAGAAACCCTGATAAAACACCCCATTTTAAAAACTAGACCCCTCAAAGTATAACAAAACAGCATTTAGAAAGTTTTTTAACCCTTCAGGCATTTCACAGGAATTAAAGCAAAGTGGAGGTGAAATTTGCAAATTTCATTTTTCTTGCTGAATTTCAATTTTATTTAATTTTTTTTCTGTAACGCAGAAGGTTTTACCAGAGAAACACTACTAAATATGTATTGTCCAGATTCTGCAGTTTTTAGAAATGTCCCACATGTGGCTCTACTGCGCTCGTGGACTAAAACACAAGCTCTAGAAGCCAAGAAGCACCTAGTGCATTTTGAGACCTCTTTTTTTATTAGAATATATTTTAGGTAGCATGCCAGGTTTGAAAAGGTGTTGAGGTGCCAAAACAGTAGGAATCCCCCAATAGTGAGCCTATTTTGGAAACTGCACCCCTCAAGGAATTCATTTATGGTTGTTGTTACCATTTTGACCGCACGGTTTTTTCACAGCACCTATTTGAATTGGGCTGTGAAATTAAAAAAATTTCATTTTTTCCAATAAAATGTCATTTGTGATCAAAATGTCTTATTTTCACAGGGAACAAAATACCCCATTTTGTTGCCCAATTTCTCCTGAGTGCAGCAATACCCCATTTGTGGTGATAAACTGCCGTTTGGGCCCATGGGAGGCCTCAGAAGGAAAGGAGCGCTATGTGTTTGTTGGAGTCCAGATTTTGCTGGATTGGTTTTCGGGTGCCATGTCGCATTTGCAGAGCCCCAGAGGTATCAAAGCACTGGAAACCCACCATAAGTGACCCCATTTTGGAAACTACACCCCTCAAGGAATTCAAATATGGTTGTTGTTACAATTTTGACGGCACAGTTTTTTCACAGCACCTATTTGAATTGGGCTGTGAAATGAAAAAAATTTAATTTTTTCCAATAAGATGTCATTTTTTATCAAAAGTTCTTATTTTCACAGGGAACAAAATACCCCATTTTGTTGCCCAATTTCTCCTGAGTGCAGCAATACCCCATTTGTGGCGATAAACTGACGTTTAGGCCGATGGGAGGCCTCAGAAGGGAAGGAGCGCTGTGTGTTCTTTGGAGTGCAGATTTTGCTGGTTTGATTTTCGGGTGCCATGTCGCATTTGCAGAGCCCCAGAGGTATCAAAGCAATGGAAACCCACCAGAATTGACCCCATTTTGGAAACTACACCCCTCAAGGAATTCAAATATGGTTGTTGTTACAATTTTGACCGCACAGTTTTTTCACAGCACCTATTTGAATTGGGCTGTGAAATGAAAAAAATGTAATTTTTTCCAATAAGATGTCATTTTTTATCAAAATTTCTTATTTTCACAGGGAACAAAATACCCCATTTTGTTGCCCAATTTCTCCTGAGTGCAGCAATACCCCATTTGTGGCGATAAACTGCCGTTTGGGCCCATGGGAGGCCTCAGAAGGGAAGGAGCGCTGTGTGTTCTTTGGAGTGCATATTTTGCTGGTTTGGTTTTTGGGTGCCATTTGCAGAGCCCCAGAGGTATCAAAGCAATGGAAACCCACCAGAAGTGACCCCATTTTGGAAACTACACCCCTCAAGGAATTTATTTATGGGTAATGTAACCATTTAGACCCCATAGTTTATTCACAGAACTTATTTGAATTGGGCTGGGAATTTAAAAAAAAATTGTTTTCCAATAATATGTCGTTTTAGCTCAAAAATTCTTATTTTCACAAGAAATAAAATACTCCATTTTGTTGCCCAATTTGTCCTGAGTGCGGCAATACCCCATTTGTGGTGATAAACTGCCGTTTGGGCCCATGGGAGGGCTCAGAAGGAAAGGAGCGCTATATGTTCTTTGGAGTCCAGATTTTGCTGGATTGGTTTTCAGGTGCCATGTCGCATTTGCAGAGCCCCAGAGGTATCAAAGCAATGAAAACCAACCAGAAATGACCCCATTTTGGAAACTACACCCCTAAAGGAATTTATTTATGGGTGTTGTGACCATTTTGACCCCATAGTTTTTTCACAGCACTTATTTGAATTGGGCTGGGAATTAAAAAAAATATATTTTTTCCAATAATATGTAGTTTTGGCTGAAAATGTCTTATTTTCACAAGAAACAAAATACCCCATTCTGTTGCGCAATTTGTTCTGAGTGCCACAATACCCCATTTGTGGTGATAAACTGCCGTTTGGGCCCATGGGAGGGCTCAGAAGGAAAGGACCACCACTTGGCCTACTGGGAATTTTCTGGTGCGAAGTCATGTATGCAGAAGCCCCTGAGGTACCAGTACAGTTGAAACCTGCAAGAAGTGACCCCGTTTTAAAAACTACACCCTTAAGGCATTCATCTAGAGGTGTAGTGAGCATTTTGACCGGAGACATACACTCCATAAACTGTAATGTGGGTTCTCCTGGGTACGGCAATACCCTACATGTGGCTGTTATCAGCTGCCTTGCACACAGCAGGGCCCAGAGGGGAAAGACGAGGGGGGATAAGCTGTGCATCAGGGTAAGTAAAATTGGGGTACATTATAAACCAAGGGATGTATGATAAGTTTTATTGGTGTTTGCACAATAAATTACGTTTTGTAAAAAATCATTCACTTTTTCTGTTACCATATTCTAAGAGCCAGAACTTTTTAGGTACATGCGACTTTTTGATCTCTTTTTATTCCATTTTTTGGGAGGTGAAGTGACCAAACAATTGTGATTCTGGTACGGTTTATTATTATTTTCTTTTACGGCGTTCACCGTGCGGGATAAATAAAAAAATAATTTTGTAGTTCAGGCCGTTACGGACACGGCGATACCAATTATGTATAGTTTATTTGTTTGTTTATATATTTTTATTAATAATAAAGTACTGATAAGGTAAAAAGGGGGATTTTTACTTTTAATACTTTTAAAACTTTTATTTTCTTATTTTTACACATCTTTTTTTAACTTTTTTTTAACTTTAGTACTTTGTCCCACTAGTGGACTTGAGGGCAGGAGGCCCTGATCGCAATTCTAATACACTGCACTACATGCGTAGTGCAGTGTATTAGAACTGTCAGCTACTCACTGACAGCAAGCATAGTGGGTCCTGACTTTGTCAGGACCCACTAGGCTTCCGTCGATGGCATAGCCGGACGTCATTGTTTGGTGTCCGGTTCCCATAGTCACC
Source organism: Rhinoderma darwinii (assembly GCF_050947455.1). Taxonomy (NCBI): domain Eukaryota; kingdom Metazoa; phylum Chordata; class Amphibia; order Anura; family Rhinodermatidae; genus Rhinoderma; species Rhinoderma darwinii. Next base: position 376,693,138 of record NC_134689.1, on the reverse strand, counting down.
ATCGCCGGCCGCTATCGTGTAGTAGGCCGGCGATGGCAGCTCAACCCCTAAAAAGCCGCGATCGCTATTGAACGTGGCTTTTAAGGGGTTAATCAGCGGGGACACAGCGATCGGTCCCCACTGTAGGAGCTGTGACACAGCAGCTGTCACAGCTCCTGTATGTGTCGGGAGGACGGCCGAAACGGCCGTTACTCCCGAGACTTACTATTAGGTCATGGAGCGCGAACGATACAGCTACCATGACCTAATAGTACGTCCAGGAGCGGGAAGGGGTTAACTTATATAAATATATTAATGGCACATACAAAAAATATGGTGAAATCCTGTTCCATGTAAAACCCCCTCAAAAAACAAGGGGCCACTCCCTCTGTCTGGAGAAAAAAAGGTTCAGCCTGCAGAGGCGACAAGCCTTCTTTAGTGTGAGAACTGTGAATTTATGGAATAGTCACCGCAGGAGCTGGTCACAGCAGGGACAGTAGATGGCTTTAAAAAAGGCTTAGATAATTTCCGAGAACTAAAAAATGTAGGATCCTATGTGTAGAGATTTTTTCCTTCCCTTTTCCCTTCCCTTGGTTGAACTCGATGGACGTGTGTGTTTTTTCAACCGTACTAACTATGTAACTATGTAACAGTAAAACAATAGTATGCACAGCAATGAGATAAGTTGCATAGGAAATCTACCAAAATCAGCAAACCATGAGTTAATGTCTACTGAAAAAGGGATACTGCGTAGATATATGTAGGGATTGTTCGGCCCCTTGTTTCTCGTCACTGCGGTTAAAGTATGAATAGAGCAGTGCCCGCAGTGGTCGAGCATTCTATGTCTATGGAGCCGATGGAGACACCCAAGTGCTGTACTTGGCTAATGACTTTGGAGTGGCAGGGCGCATGTTCGACCACTGCGGGCACCGCTTTATTCAAACTTTCACCGCAGTGACAAGGAAAAAGGAGCTTAGGAACCCCCCCCCCCCCATTCTAGTGATCAGTGGGGCCAAGTCACAACCTTGAATACTTAAGGCCCTTCTATATCGGCAAATAATTGGGCAAACGAGTGTTCATATGAACGCTCGCTTTCCGATCATTGCCAGTGTTAACAGGGCAACGATCAGCCGATGAACGAGCAAACGCTCATTCATTGGCTGATCGTATCGTTTATGCAGCACAAAATTAAATTGTTGGCAGCACCTCACCCTGTGTAAACAACAATTTGCTGCCGACATGATGGAAATGTATGGAGACGTTCTCATTGGGGGACGGTCTCGCTGTCTGGCGCTAGTTGTTAAGGCCAAATTTGTCCGTTTCAAAAGGACCCTTAGTTATCTACCTGCAAACCATTCCTGAACAATGTTTGCAGCGTGTGTTTCCTCCCAGTAACCTGGCTTTTACTGTTTTCGCTCATTATTATTCGTTTATTTTTTTTATAAAAAAATAAAAATACGGACCTTGTATTAATGTTAGGCTATTATTACGATAACATACTTAAAGGATTAAAATGTAAGCAGGGTAAGATTTTGGCTTTCATCTTAAAGGGGTCGTCCACTTTCTGAAAACTGATGACCTATCCACCGGTAAGCTTGGTAAACCCTAAAGTCTTTCTAATTGCACCCCAGTTACTAGTTCTTTTCTTCATGTTCTATCACTAGCTTGATACCCCCAATTTATTTTCTGTTGCTTCCCAGCTTGCCCCCTTTTTTTATGAGTTTTTCCATCCTGTAATTATTTCACATTTGAGGTTCTTTAGGCCACACATTTTTGTACATCAACATTAGGTTGTCATTAGAGAAGAGTTGAAGTGGGAGGGGAAGGAAAACACAGCAACAAAACTTCTAGAGCAGCTGCCAGCAATGTCTGGGGCCAGTGGAAAAAGCACTCATGTGAAAAGTTATTTCATCTGCTCCTGTCCCATAGAGCGAAATAAACAAACAAATGAAGTGTCTGCTGAATTATGCCAAGACCACTTTACATGCAGGAATTAGTCACTGGCAATAGGAACCCTGGATCCTATAATGCATTTCTATAGACTCAACTCCTAGGCTGCTAAGATTTTGAAATGGATTGTCTATCACAGCTTAAGGGCGGATTCACACGAACGTGAATTGCGTCCGTGCAGGCCGCGTGGTTTTCACGCGGCTCGCATGGACCAATAGAAGTATATGGGGCAGTACAGACAGTCCGTGCTTTTTGCGCAGCGTTTGTCCGCTGCGTAAAAACCGCAAAATGTTAAATATCTCAGCGTTTTTCGCGCATCACGCACCCATTGAAGTCAATGGGTTCGTGAAAACCACGCATGCCGCACGGAAGCACTTCCGTGCGAACTGGCTGTTTCGCGCAACAGCTGTCAAAAGGATGAATGTAAGCAGAAAAGCACCACGTGCTTTTCTGTTTACAAACATCCAAATGGCGTGTCATAATGATGGCGGCTGTGCGAAAACCACGCAGCCGCGCATCATATGCTGCTGCCACACGGAGCTGTCAAGTGCGCAAAAACGCCACGTTCGTCTGAATCAGGCCTAACTAAAATGATGAGACGTTCTATGCCAAAAACATACAATTTCCCAACCATATGTGAACATTGCCCTTGGTTCTTTCCAAGTGACACTCCATGCATCAGTAGTAAAGTTAACCACAGATGGTGACGTATCCCACCATAACTTTTGGTCAGTTGGGCTGAGCGTAGTGGCGTAAGTGTAGGGGTCGCAGCGGTCGCAATTGCGACCGAGCCCCGAAGCCTGGGGGGCCCCCACACCACATCTATAACAAGTTACTATAGTAACTGGGGCCTATGTAATAAACTGCACTGGCTCCTGTTACTATAATAACTGACAGAATACTTACCCTTCTCGTTCCGGAGCGCAGAGGAGGTTCCGACGTCTCTTTGCGTCATGATGTCACAAGGTGGGGAGCCTCGCATGATGTCACGACGCTGGATGGAGTGAGGACCTCGAGCCGAAGAGAAGGGTAAGTAGTCTGCTGGGACCCGGGTTGTCCAGTCCCTAAAAATGTGAATCGCGGCGTGTCGGCGATTCAGTGTGAGCAAGTGACCGGAATGAAGAGGCAGCAGTGCTCGACGAGCTCTGCACCCCGTCAAATCAGCTGACCCATCAGCTATTGATGGCCTATCCTGAGGATAGGCCATCAATTTTTAGGGGCTAGACAACCCCTTTAAGCCTATATAAGATTACTTTCTGCTGGGGCCCTGTATCTAAGCATCTTACCATGACCACATGGTAAGCTTAGATACGTGGCCCATGTGTGATCCTGTATGATTGGGCCCTGTATCTGAGCCTACCACAAGGCTCAAGCAGACAGTAATCTTAGGGCTTGTCCACAGTTAACGGAATTGCTGCAGAAAATTTCTACAACAATTCCGCAGAAACTAGCAGACATTCTGCTGTTGAAAAACCACAGCATTACCTGCATTTTTTTTACTGCAAATGGTGCGTATTTTGCTGCATTTTTCACAATGCTGGGCGATGGTGACATCTCTGAAAAAAGCAGCAATTCAGTCCACTTTCCGCAGCAGGAGAGGACATGCTGCAGTACAAAAAAATACGCACTGCAGGTCAATTTCTACTGGGAAATTTTCCGCAGCGTGTGGATGAGATTTGTTAAATCTCACCCAATTTGCTGCTACTGTATTCTGCTGCGTATTTTCCATCCGTCCGGACGGAAAATACACAGCAATTCCGCTATGTGTAGACAAGACCTAATACTGTATGCCTTGTGGTTGGCTTAGATACAGAGTCCAGCGGACAGTATTACACATGGGGCCTGTATCTAAGCCTACCACATGTGTTACGAATAGTTTCTTTTTTGTTTGTGTCTTTTTACAGGTTTGGTCTTTGGACTACGTCGGATTCGAGGACTACTTCGATGATGGCTTTTTTTTATTCTCAATAAAGTGGTTAATGAGGGTTGTGTGGGTTTTTCTTATTTCAATAAAATATTTTTTCTGTGTATTTGGATTTTTTTTTACATTTATTACTACCGCCTTGGTAATGGCCGTTGGCTGATTGACAGCGTCCATTACTAAGGCAGGGCTTAGTGTTAGCCAGTGCTTAGGACGCAGATACTATTGAACACTATGGGCCCATTCACACGAAGGTGAATAACGTCCGTGTGCTGCACATGGAAATTACGCGCAGCACACGGACCCATTGATTTCAATGCGTGAAACTCACTGCATGTCCTATATTGGTGCGTTTTCACGCACCTACGCGCCCATTGAAGTCAATGGGTGCGTGAAAACCACGCACAGAACACTGATGCACATCCATGTGCGGTGCGTGATTTGCGCTGTCTACAGGAGGGAGCTGTATGGCACTGTCTATAGAGGGGGATGTATAGCGCTGTCTACATGGGGAGGCTGTATAGCACTGTCTACAGGAGGGAGCTGTATAGCACTATCTACAGAGGGGTGCTGTATGACACAATCTACAGGGGGGATGTATGGCGCAATCTACAGGGGGGATGTATGGCACAATTTACAGGGGGGGTGTATGGCACAATCTACAGGGGGGCAATATCTACCAAGGGGGGCTGTGTGTAGTACCCAGGAGAGGGGAGGGGCTCAGTGTTTCCTAGTTACTCCCCTGATTAGTAGATAAATTCCTGTACACCTAACACTATTGCACAGTCAAAAAACGTGCATCAAAACTGCATGTGGTTTTACTATGAATTACTGCATTTTTTCAGTGCAGTTTAGACCTTTCATAACCGGGGATGTTTTGGGCCTTTATGACAATTGCAAAATGTCACCTTGTGCACTGGGAAGAGAATGTCACGCCATTCATTATCCCGACTCTATGTTCTCCTAATTTCCCCATCCAATATCTCTACGCTCTCCTATTTGTTGAACTGGGAAATAGTCCTAGGCTGGGTTCATACGACCTATTTTCAGACGTAAACGAGGCGTATTATGCCTCGTTTTACGTCTGAAAATAGGGCTACAATACGTCGGCAAACATCTGCCCATTCATTTGAATGGGTTTGCCGACGTACTGTGCAGACGACCTGTCATTTACGCGTCGTCGTTTGACAGCTGTCAAACGACGACGCGTAAAAATACAGCCTCGTCAAAAGAAGTGCAGGACACTTCTTTGGACATTTTTGGAGCTGTTTTCTCATAGACTCCAATGAAAACAGCTCCAAAAACGGACGTAAAAAACGGCGCGAAAACGGCGCGAAAAATGCAGCGAAAAACGTGAGTTGCTCAAAAAACGTCTGAAAATCAGAGGCTGTTTTCCCTTGAAAACAGCTCTGTATTTTCAGATGTTTTTGGTCACTACGTGTGCACCTACCCTAAGGCTTAACTTTTACTACAGAACAAAAGAATCGTTTATACGCCATGACTCATAAATCTTCCATGGCAAGTAGATTCCAGGAGGCAGGTTTTAAGATCTTGTCACGCCTTCCAGATTGCATACTTTCATACCTGCTGTCTCCCCTTTGTGTTGGAGATGTGGAGAATCATACATACTTTTTGGGAATGTCCGAAGTTGACTGATTTTTGGAATATAGTAGTTCAGAGCGCACAAGACCAGGGTAGGTGCACGAATAGGGTCCCAACCCAATCTTATAACAAAGAAGTATTCGGCACACAAATAAGTGATTTTTGAAAATCTTGAATTTTATTTCATCAAAACTTGATGCCAGAGGTTTAGTGCGACGTTTCGGTCGTGATTTAGACCTTCATCAGGCACTATCTGAGCAAATAATATTGCAAAACAATAGATTAGCATCACATGAATTAATACATTTCATATAGGGACCAGCTTGCTGACATTGCGGCTTCAGCGCTGGAACCAGGAAAGGTGAGAATAATAATTGTTTTGCTTCTTTATGTGTTACTAATTATTTTTGTGTGTTTGTGTTATTTTACAGGTTCGGTTGTTGGACTATGTCTGATTCGAGCACTTCAATAACAGCGTTTTTTTATTCTCAATAAAATGGTTAATGAGGGTTGTGTGTTTTTTTATTTCAATAAAATATTTTTTCTATGTCCTTGTATTTTTTTCAACTTTATTATTACCGCCTTATTAATGGCCGCTGGCTGATTGAAAACGTCCATTACTAAGGTGGGGCTTAATGTTAGCAGGTGCAGAGGCTAACACTAACCCCCATTATTATCCCGGTACCCACCACCACCAGGGGTACTGTGAAGAGCCAGATACGAACCAGTACCCGACCATCTGTAGCGCAGGCTGGTATTACTAGGCTGGGGAAGGCCAAAAACAGTGGCGCTCCCCACTCTGGTAATGCTAGGCTAATGCTGTGTTGTATCTGGCTGGTTATGAAAATTGGGGGGGACCCCACATCATTCTTTCCAATTATTATATTTTTTTTAAAAATGACGTGTGGTCCCCCCATTTTTCATAACCAGCCAGATACAATAAAGCAGCAGCAGGCTAGCATTACCAGGGGGGAAAGGGCCGCTGTTTCTGGCCTGTCCCAGCCGGATAATGCCAGCCTGCGGCCGCCCCATTGCCCGACCATTACTGCAGATTGTCAGGTACTGGATTGTACTCGGCTCTTCCCAGCACCCCTGGTGGCGGTGGGTACCGGGGTAATAATGGAGGTTAGTGTTAGCCTCTGCACCGGCTAACACTAAGCCCCGCCTTAGTAATGGAAGCAGTCAATCAGTCGGCGGCCATTACTAAAGCGGTAGCAATATAGTTAAAAAAACAAAACACAAAGACATAGAAAAAATATTTTATTGAAATAAACAACCCCCACACAACCCTCATTAACCATTTTATTGATAATAAAAAAAGCCGTCATCGAAGTAGTCCTCGAATCCGACGTAGTCCAACGACCGAACCCGTAAGAAAACACAAACACAAAAAAAAAACGATTTGTAACACATGTGGTAGGCTTAAATACAAGGCCCATGTGTGATACTGTCTGTCAAGGTAGGCTTAGATACAGGGTCCAGCAGACAGTAATCTTATAAAGTATAACATTACTGTCTGCTGGAGCCTTGTATCTAAGCCTACCTTGTGGTAGGCTTATATATAGGGCCCATCAGCCAGGAACACACACGTACGAGAGCTGTTTCCCCTTCATTTGTCTTACTCGCTCACACTGTGAATCGCCGACACGGATTCACAGTGTGAGCAAGTGACCGGAATGAAGGGGAAGCAGCTCTCGTACGAGCGCTGCGGCCCCTTCAAAACAGCTGATTGGCGGGGGTCCCGGGAGTTGGACCCCGCCAATTTTCTTCACAGACAGGGATATTAATCTTACCGCAGCAGATGTCCTGACTCTATCCAGGATCAGGATGCTGTGCGTGGAGCATAGCGTTGAGATGTCATGCGCTGCGCACAGCGCTGTGACGTCAGGACCTCCGCTGCGCTCTGGAAGCAGGAAGGTAAGTGCTTTAGTTGCTATAGTAACAGGGACCAACGACCCAGTTACTATAGTAACTTTTTATTGGTGCGGGGCCCCTGGCTTCGGGGCCCGGTCGCCATTGCGACTAATGCGACCCCTCTAGCTACGCTACTGAATCCAATCCTCTGTCGATCTCGATGTGGTTCAGTGAAATACAGGAGATCATCAGGATGGAGGATCTTACTGTTTCTATAAGAGGGTCCCATGCCAAGTTCCTTAAAACTTGGTATCATTGGATTAGGTTTCATTCCTCTCCGAAATTCAAAGCCATTATTGTCTCTTAATAACACTCACTTTGGATCTAGTTAACATGCTGTTCTCGTCGATCTTCCCCGTTTTTTTTTCTTTTTCCTCTCTTTCTATACCCTTTCCTTCTTGTTCATTCTCCGCTTCTCTTTTTGTATTGCTATACTTGATGTTTCACACAGGTATTGTATTATACTTAATGTCATTATGTTCAAACAGCCGACATATGATTGCTATGTTGACAGCATGTTGCCATAAATTGTCTTGTTCAACTTTTATGCTTATATTCTGCACTTTATTATTCTGATGGCCTGCGAGCCAACCTATGTTCTTCCCTTGTATTTACTCTTTATTATTGAAAACTCAAAATAACAGAATGTATAAAAAAAATTAACTTTTTGGAATGCTGCATTCTAAAGGTTGTTTAGGAGGTGTAGTGTTCTATGTATAGAGTATAATAGAATTGTACTATGATCATGTCTAGTACTTGGGTCATGTTGGGAGGTGTAGTGTTCTATGTATAGAGTATAATAGAATTGTATTATGGTCATGTCCAGTGGTCAGGGTCACGTTGGGAGGTGTAGTGTTCTATATAGAGTATAATAGAATTGTATTATGGTCATGTCCAGTGGTCAGGTGATGTTGAGAAGTGTAGTGTTCTATGTATACAGTATAATAGAATTGTATTATGGTCATGTCCAGTGGTGGGGTCATGTTGGGAGGTGTAGTGTTCTATGTATAGAGTATAATAGAATTGTAATATGGTCAGGTCCAGTGGTCGGGTCATGTTGGGAGGTGTAGTGTTCTATGAATAGAGTATAATAGAATTGCATTATGATCACGTCCAGTGGTCAGGTGATGTTGAGAGGTGTAGTGATCTATGTATAGAGTATAATAGAATTTTATTATAATCATGTCCAGTGGTCGGGTCATGTTGGGAGGTGTAGTGTTCTATGTATAGAGTATAATAGAATTGCATTATGATCACGTCCAGTGGTTACGTGTTGTTGGGAGGTATAGTGTTCTATATAGAGTATAATAGAATTGTATTATGATCATGTCCAGTGGTCAGGTGATGTTGAGAGGTGTAGTGATCTATGTATAGAGTATAATGGAATTGTATTATAATCATGTCCAGTGGTCGGGTCATGTTGGGATGTGTAGTTCTCTATGTATAGAGTATAATAGAATTATATTATGATCATGTCCAGTGGTAGGGTCATGTTGGGAGGTGTAGTGTTCTATATAGAGTATAATAGAATTGTATTATGATCATGTCCAGTGGTCAGGTGATGTTGAGAGGTGTAGTGTTCTATGTATACAGTATAATAGAATTATATTATGGTCATGTCCATTGCTCGGGTCATATTGGGAGGTGTAGTGTTCTATGTATAGAGTATAATAGAATTGTATTATGATCATGTCCAGTGCTCAGGTGATGTTGGGAGGTGTAGTGTTCTATGTATAGAGTATACTAGAATTGTATTATGATCATGTCCAGCGGTCGGGTCATGTTAAGAGGTGTAGTGTTCTATGTATAGAGTATAATAGAATTGTATTATGGTCATGTCCAGTGGTTGGGTCATGTTGGGAGGTGTAGTGTTTTATGTATAGTGTATAATAGAATTTTATTATGGTCAGGTCCAGTGGTCGGGTCATGTTGGGTGGTGTAGTGTTATATGTATACAGTATAATAGAATTGTCTTATGGTCAGGTCCAGTGGTCGGGTCATGTTAAGAGGTGTAGTGTTCTATGTATAGAGTATAATAGAATTGTATTATGGTCATGTCCAGTGCTCGGGTCCAGTGGTCGGGTCATGTTGGGAGGTGTAGTGTTCTATGTATAGTGTATAATAGAATTGTATTATGGTCATGTCCAGTGGTCGGGTCCAGTGGTCGGGTCATGTTGGGAGGTGTAGTGTTCTATGTATAGTGTATAATAGAATTGTATTATGGTCAGGTCCAGTGGTCGGGTCATGTTGGGAAGTGTAGTGTTCTAAGTATAGAGTATACTAGAATTGTATTATGTCATGTCCAGTGGTTGGGTCATGTTGGGAGGTGTAGTGTTTTATATATAGTGTATAATAGAATTGTATTATGATCATGTCCAGTGGTCGGGTCATGTTGGGAGGTGTAGTTTTCTATGTATAGAGTATAATAGAATTGCATTATAGACATGTCCAGTGGTCAGGTGATGTTGGGAGGTGTAGTGTTCTATGTATAGAGCATAATAGAATTGTAATATGATCATGTCCATTGCTCGGGTCATGTTGGGAGGTGTAGTGTTATATGTATAGAGTATAATAGAATTGTATTATAGTCATGTCCAGTGGTCGGGTCCAGTGGTCGGGTCATTTTGGGAGGTGTAGTGTTCTATGTATAGTGTATAATAGAATTGTATTATGGTCAGGTCCTGTGGTCGGGTCATGTTGGGAGGTGTAGGGTTCTATGTATAGAGTATAATAGAATTGTATTATAGTCATGTCCAGTGGTCGGGTCATGTTGGGAGGTGTAGTGTTCTATGTAGAGTGTATAATAGAATTGTATTATTGTCATATCCAGTGGTCGGGTCCAGTGGTCGGGTCATGTTGGGTGGTGTAGTGTTATATGTATACAGTATAATAGAATTGTATTATGGTCATGTCCAGTGGTCGGGTCATGTTGGGAGGTGTAGTGTTCTATGTATAGAGTATAATAGAATTGTATTATGGTCAGGTCCAGTGGTCGGGTCATGTTGGGAGGTGTAGTGTTCTATGTATAGAGTATAATAGAATTGTTTTATGGTCAGGTCCAGTGGTCGGGTCATGTTGGGAGGTGTAGTGTTCTATGTATAGAGTATAATAGAATTGTATTATGGTCATGTCCAGTGGTCGGGTCTAGTGGTCGGGTCATGTTGGGAGGTGTAGTGTTCTATGTATAGAGTATAATAGAATTGTATTATGGTCAGGTCCAGTGGTCGGGTCATGTTGGGAGGTGTAGTGTTCTATGTATAGAGTATAATAGAATTGTATTATGGTCATGTCCAGTGGTCGGGTCTAGTGGTCGGGTCATGTTGGGAGGTGTAGTGTTCTATGTATAGAGTATAATAGAATTGTGTAACAGCTGTCGCGCAGTTCCCCGCTGCTTCCATGGCCTCTGCTCCACTCCCTGCACCTTCCATTCCCTCATGCTCGTCCCGAGCTCCACTCACCTGATCCAGACGCTCTGCAGGCTATGGGCGTCGTCAGGTAACTGCATCTCTCACCTCCCTCCACGGGCATCATCCGCTATGTGCGGCTGCAGCCACTAGAGGGCGCACGCGCTGACTCTTCCCTTCTTATAGAGCCAGCGTGTGTCAAAATCCTAACACTTCCTATTTAAGGACCCGCCTCCCTCTGATCTTTGCTTGTTCAATCAAGTTATCCCTGTGAGCTTCCCTGTACCCCAGTTTTCCCTGTTACCTTGCCTTCTGCCTTTGTCTGGATTTCCCGTTGTGACCTCTGCCTGAACTTGTACTATCCTTGCCTGCCGCTTGCCTTGACCTATTGCTATCCATACCTGTAACGACGTCTGCTGCCTGTCCTGACTTCTGGCCTATTCATCTGACTGCCTCTAAACCTGCTGTGCCAAGCATTGCCCTGGGTTACAAGCACCATCTCCCAGACGACACAGAGGATCCACAAACAAACTGGTGAGAACCGTGATAGTTTGAACAAGCCATGGATCCCCTTGACACAGCCCTGCCTGATGTGGCTGATATGGCTCAGGAACTTTCAAGACAACGAGTCCGCCAAGACCAGCTTTTCCAGCTTCTGCAAAATGTGTCCACTCGTTTGAACGAACTAGCGCATCCGGCACCTCCGATACAGCCACCACCACCGCAAGCTCCTGTCTACAGTCCTGGACTACATTTACCTACGCCTGCCCGCTATGAGGGTAACCCCAAAACCTGCAGGAGATTTGTTAATCAATGCACCATCCATTTTGAGGTCATGGGGCATCATTTTTCCTCAGACGTGGATAAGGTGGCCTACATCCTGTCTCTGCTTTCTGGCGAAGAGCTGGCTTGGGCACCGCCCTTGTGGGAGAGAAATGACCCCATAATGTATGATATTCAGAACTTTCTCTCCACATTTAAAAAGGTGTTTGAAGAACCGGGTCGAGCGTCTTCAGCAGCTTCCTCTCTTCTCAAGCTCCAGCAAGGAACCTCCACTGTAGGCCAATACGCCATTCAATTTCACACCCTGGCGACAGAACTCCAGTGGAATAAGGAGGCTTTGGTATCTACCTTCTGGGAGGGTCTGGCGGGCCGAATCAAGGATGAACTTGCTGGCCGAGACCTTCCACCATCCTTGGATGACTTGATCACTCTTGGCAATCGGATTGATATACCTTTCCGCGAGAGACAACAAGAATCTGCTCGGGGCAATCGGACATCATGGTTGGCACCAACCTTCCAAAGGCCTCTTCCTGCCTCATCTTCCTCTCGGTCGGATGAACCCATGCAGGTGGAGAGAACAAGACTCACGCCTAAAGAGTGCCAGAATAGACGCAAGTTGAATTTATGTTTGTATTGTGGTGGTAAAACGCACTTCCTCAAGGACTGTCCAGTGAGGCGGGAAAACTCCCACGCCTAGGGCAAGTAGGATAGGCTACCCTAGGTGGAGTACCACCCTCTGAAAAGATGACCATACCGGCAAAACTGTCCTTTGCAGGAACCACTTTCTGTGTTCAAGCCTTTCTAGATTCCGGATCCGCTGTGAATTTTCTGTGCCAGTCCCTTATTAATCGCTACAAAATCCCAGTTCAAGAACTAACCCAACCTTTGTCCATTGCTTCTGTGGATGGGAGGCTTCTACAGGAGACTATCTATCTTGTCACCGAGCCCATTTTCATGATAACAGGGGCGCTGCACCAGGAACGTATCTCCTTCTACATTTTAAAGAACTCTCTGAACCCTTTGCTACTGGGTCTACCGTGGTTGCAGAAGCACTCTCCTGTTATTGACTGGACTTTAGATCAAATTACCCGCTGGAGTGACTTCTGCCACCAACATTGTCTACAAACTATTCGCCCATCCATGCCTCAGACTACAGAACCTAACTCAGCAGGACTTCCTACTCCTTATAAAAGCTTCTCTGATGTTTTCTGTAAACAGCAAGCTGAATCGCTGCCACCTCACAGGCCATATGACTGTGCCATAGACCTGGTCCCCAACACCATGCCTCCCAGAGGTAGAGTCTACCCCCTGTCTTTGCCCGAGATGGAGGCCATGTCTCGGTATATCCAAGAGAATCTGGAGAGAGGATTCATCCGTAAGTCCTCCTCTCCTGCTGGTGCAGGATTTTTCTTTGTGGGGAAAAAAGATGGCTCCCTGCGTCCTTGCATTGATTACCGTGGGTTGAATAGTATCACGTTAAAAAACAAGTACCCGTTACCGTTGATCTCTGAACTCTTTGACCGCTTACAGGGGATGAGAATTTTCACCAAACTAGACCTTCGTGGAGCTGATAATCTCATCCATATCCGCCAGGGAGACGAGTGGAAAACCGCGTTCAACACTCGTGATGGGATTTTGAATACCTCGTCATGCCCTTTGGACTTTATAATGCTCCTGCGGTTTTCCAGGACTTTGTTAATTACATTTTTCGAGATCTATTGTACAGCTGTGTGGTGGTATACCTAGATGACATTTTAATATTTTCTCCTAATATTCAGACTCTGCGACAGAACTCTCTGTTTGCTAAACTGAAGAAATGCCTCTTTGAGAAAACCAGCCTGCCTTTCCTGGGGTATGTCATTTCTGACCAGGGACTTCAAATGGATCCAGCCGAACTGTCCCAAATTCTCAACCGGCCTCGTACGCAAGGACTCAAAGCTGTCCAACGCCTGCTGGGATTCGCAAATTATTACCGCCAGCTTATTCCTCACTTCTCCTCTATGACAGCTCCTATTTCTGCACTGACCAAAAAGGGGGTTAACGCCAAAGACTGGACCATGGAGGCCGAAGCCGCATTCCAAGCTCTTAAAATTGCCTTCTCTTCTGCTTCAGTCCTACATAGACCGGATTCCACCCAACCCTTTGTTCTGGAGGTCGATGCTTCATCTGTGGGAGTCGGAGCTATTCTTTCACAAAAGAGTTGTAGAGGGAAACATGTGGCTTGTGGCTTTTTCTCCAAATCATTTACACCTGCGGAGAAAAATTCTGGTATTGAAGATAAAGAACTTTTGGCTATTAAATTGGCCCTGGAGGAGTGGAGACATATGCTAGAGGGTGCACGGCATCCTGTCATCATCTATACAGATCATAAAAACCTCCTTTACCTGCAATCTGCTCAACGCCTAAATCCTCGCCAAGCGCGGTGGGCATTATTCTTCTCCAGATTTGATTTCCATCTTCACTACAGACCCGCTGGAAAGAATACCAAGGTTGACGCCTTATCTCGCTCTTTTGACCCCACAGATCAAGAGCCCAGTCCCCAGTTCATTATAGATCCAGAACGCATTATGATTGCTGCCCCGGCTGAAGTGGTACACATTCCCCGAGGGAAGACCTACGTACCCCCTAAACAAAGGGATTGTGTTCTTTGCTGGGGTCATGCCTCCAGGGTTTCTGGGCACCCTGGCATCAAAAAGACTCTCAATTTAATTAGCAGTCAGTAATGGTGGCTTTCCATGTTCCAAGATACTAAAGACATTGTTTCGGCCTGCTCCACCTGCTCTCAGAATAAAGTCTCCCATTTAAGACCTGCAGGTCTTTTGCATCCTCTACCCGTGCCTGACTCTCCCTGGTCACACATTGCCATGGACTTCATTACTGATCTGCCAAGTTCTGCTGGGTGTACCGTGATCTGGGTAGTTGTGGATCGCTTTTCCAAAATGGCGCATTTTGTACCCCTTCCAGGCCTTCCGTCATCTTCCCGACTGGCAACACTGTTTATCAAGCACATCTTTCGCCTTCATGGTCTTCCTAAACATATTGTTTCTGACAGAGGAGTACAGTTCACATCCAAGTTCTGGAGAGCCTTGTGCAAACTGCTGGAGGTCAAACTTGACTTCTCTTCTGCTTACCATCCTCAATCCAATGGTCAAGTAGAGCTGATAAATCAAATACTTGAAAGTTTCCTCAGGAATTTTGTGTCTTCATGACAAGACGACTGGGCAAGTCTACTTCCATGGGCCGAATTTGCCTACAACAACCATACGGGGGAATCTACCCACTCTTCTTCTTTCTTCTTGGTGTATGGCCAGCACCCAGGAATACCTCTACCAGTTTCTGTACCTTCTGAGGTTCCAGCTGCTAACATGGTCCACCGTGACTTTGTACATATATGGCAGGAGGCCAAGGACTCCATCCACAAAGCCATAGCCAGGTTAAAGAGAAACACGGATAAAAAACGCAGGATACCGCCACAGCTCTTTCCTGGGGATAAAGTCTGGCTGTCCACCCGGTACATACGACTGAAGACCCCTTGTTACAAACTCGCTCCTCGTTTTCTGGGTCCTTTTGAGATAAAAGAACAGATTAATCCAGTAGTTTTTAGACTTCGCCTTCCCCAGTCTCTGAAAATCTCTAATTCCTTCCTTATTTCTCTGCTGAAACCTACAATATTTGATTTTCAAAAAAAGTTCCTGTCCATCCTGCTCCTGCGGCTGATGCGGAGTTTGAGATTAAAGAGATCCTTGATGTCAAAAGAACACGTTTGCGGTACCTGGTGGACAGGAAGGATTATGGTCCTGAGGAGAGATCATGGGAGCCAATGGGGAATGTCAATGCCCCAGCTCTCATCAAGGACTTTGAATGAAAATTCCCAAGCAAGCCAAAAAAGAGGGGGTGAAAAGGGGGGGGGTACTGTAACGGCTGTGGCGCTGTTCCCCGCTGCTTCCATGGCCTCTGCTCCGCTTCCTGCACCCTCCATTCCCTCATGCTCGTCCCGAGCTCCACTCACCCAATCCGGACGCTCTGCAGGCTCTGTGCGTCGTCAGGTAACTGCATCTCTCACCACCCTCCACGGCCATCATCCACTATGTGCGGCTGTAGCCACTAGAGGGCGCACGCGCTGACTCTTCCCTTCTTATAGGGCCAGCAGGTGTCAAAATCCTAAGACTTCCTATTTAAGGACCCGCCTCCCTCTGATCTTTGCTTGTTCAACCAAGTTATCCCTGTGAGCTTCCCTGTACCCCATTTTTCCCTGTTACCTTGCCTTCTGCCTTTGTCTAGATTTCCCGTTGTGACCTCTGCCTGAACTTGTACTATCCTTGCCTGCCTTGACCTATTGCTATCCATACCCATAACGACGTCTGCTGCCTGTCCTGACTTCTGGCCTATTCATCTGACTGCCTCTAAACCTGCTGTGCCAAGCGTTGCCCTGGGTTACAAGCACCATCTCCCAGACGACACAGAGGATCCACAAACAAACTGGTGAGAACCAAGATAAATTGTAAAGGATCTGCCAGACACAGCTTCTGTGTCGACGCCGATGGGTAATCAGTCTGCACCTGCTCCTAAGTCTGAGAGAGTGACACGATCTTCTACCAGTCAGGCTGGGAGGCTGAGGAGTGGGAGAGCCTATCACAGCCTGGCCAGACGGAGCTAGCTCCCGCCCTCTGTCTATTTATACCTGCATTTCCTGCTCCTCCTTTGCCTGTGATTCTTTTCTGTTTCCTGGCTCTGCTGCTCCTGCTATGATTATTGACCTTGCTTGATTTTTGACCCTGGCTTTACTGACTACGCTCCTGCTCTGCGATTTGTACCTCGTGCACTCCTGGTTTGACTCGGCTCTTTCACTACTCTTGTTGCTCACTGTGTTGCCGTGGGCAACTGCCCCATTTCCCTTAGCTTCTGTGTACCCTTGTCTGTTTGTCTGTCGTGCACTTATTGAGCGTAGGGACCGTCGCCCAATTGTACGCCGTCGCCTAGGACGGGCCATTGCAAGTAGGCAGGGACTGAGTGGCGGGTAGATTAGGGCTCACCTGTCTGTCTCCCTACCCTGTCCTTACATAATCACAGGCCTATATACCTTTTCTACCCTGGTCCCTGACACAACTATGGACCCCCTTGAGACCCTGGCTCAGAAAATGCAGGGCCTCTCGCTACAGGTCCAAGCCCTGGCTCAGAAGGGCAACCAGCTTGATGCTACCCTGGTAGTGCGCCCCACCTCACCTCTTGAACCCCACCTCAAGTTGCCTGACCGATTCTCAGGGGACCGGAAGACTTTTTTCTCCTTTCGGGAGAGTTGTAGGCTCTATTTCCGTTTAAAGCCCTACTCCTCAGGTTCTGAGAGCCAGCGAGTGGGTATAATTATGTCCCGGCTCCAGGACGGGTCCCAAGAATGGGCCTTCTGTTTGGCTCCTGACGCCCCTGAAATTTCCTCTGTTGATCTTTTTTTTTCCGCTCTCGGGCTCATATGTGACGAGACTGACAAGACTGCCTTTGCCGAGAGTCAGCTGGTGACCTTACATCAGGGTAAGAGACCCGTTGAGGAGTACTGTTCTGACTTTAGGAAGTGGTGTGTAGCTTCTCGGTGGAATGACCCTGCCTTGAGGTGCCAGTTTAGATTGGGTCTGTCGAACGCCCTGAAAGACCTGTTAGTTAGCTATCCCTCTTCTGACTCCCTAGATCAGGTTATGGCTTTAGCGGTACATCTTCACCGACGCCTCAGGGAACGACGACTGGAACATTTTTGTGCCTTCCCCTCTGACCCCCCCATGATGGCTCCCGAGGTTCCTTTGCTTCATTCTTCCACGGAAAACTCGGATGAACCTATGCAACTCGGGGCCTCCGTCTCTCCCCAACAACGTAGAGAGTTCCGCAGGAAGAATGGTCTCTGCTTCTACTGTGGGGATGACAAGCATCAAGTGAACAACTGTCCTAGGCGTAAGAATAAGCAGCCGGAAGTACTTCCTCGCCTAAGTGACCATCGGGGAGGTCATTTGGGCGCACAGGTATTTCCCATATATATGAAACCTAATAAGATCTTGCTTCCCTTTCAGGTCTCTTTTGAGGGTAGGTCTGCCACCGGCAGTGCCTTCGTGGATTCAGGGTCTTCTGCTAATATTATGTCTGTGGAATTTGCTATGTGTCCAGCTATGCCATTGATTGACTTGCCTAAACCTGTCCCGGTAGTGGGTATCGACTCCACTCCTCTTGCTAATGGTTATTTTACACAGCATACCCCTGTTTTTGAACTCCTTGTTGGCTCCATGCATTTGGAGCAGTGCTCTGTACTGGTGATGCAGGGATTATCGTCCGATTTGGTTTTAGGCCTTCCCTGGTTGCAGATGCATAATCCCACGTTTAACTGGAATACTGGGGATCTTACCAAATGGGGTAATGAATGCACGACGTCATGTTTTTCTGTTAATTGTATCTCTCTCCCTGAGGAGGTGAACACTCTACCTGAGTTTATTCAGGACTTCGCTGATGTTTTTTCTAAAAAGGCCTCCGAAGTGTTACCTCCTCATAGAGAATTCAATTGCGCAATCGATTTGGTACCAGGAGCTAAGCTCCCTAAGGGTAGGATATTTAATCTCTCTTGTCCCGAATGTGAAGCCATGAGAGAGTATATCCAGGAATGCCTGGCCAAGGGTTACATTCGCCCCTCTACTTCTCTGGTAGGTGCTGGCTTCTTCTTCGTAGGGAAGAAGGATGGTGGTCTTTGGCCGTGCATTGACTACCGAAACTTGAATAAGGTCACTGTAAGGAACCAGTATCCCCTTCCTTTGATTCCTGATCTCTTCAATCAGGTTCAGGGGGCCCAATGGCTCTCTAAGTTTGATCTACGGGGGGCTTATAACCTTATCCGCATCAAAGAGGGGGATGAATGGAAGACTGCGTTTAACACGCCCGAAGGTCATTTCGAATACCTCGTCATGCCCTTTGGGTTGTGTAATGCTCCCGCGGTCTTCCAGAATTTCATAAATGAGATTTTAATAGACTACCTGGGGTATTTCTTGTAGTGTACCTTGATGACATACTTGTATTTTCCAAGGACTGGTCCTCCCACATTGAGCATGTCAGGAAGGTGCTCCAGGCCCTTCGGGAAAACAAACTGTTTGCTAAAACCGTAAAATGTGTGTTTGGGGTGCAGGAGATACCATTTTTGGGTCAAATCCTCACTCCTCATGAATTCCGCATGGACCCTGCCAAGGTTCAGGCTGTGGCTGAATGGGTCCAACCTGCCTCCCTGAAGGCGTTACAGTGCTTCCTGGGGTTTGCTAATTATTACAGGAGATTTATTGCTAACTTCTCGGTCATCGCTAAGCCTCTTACGGATCTCACTCGCAAAGTTGCTGATCTCCTCCACTGGCCTCCAGAGGCGGTCCAGGCTTTTGAGGTCCTTAAGAAGTGCTTTATCTCGGCCCCTGTGCTGATTCAGCCTAACCAAATGGAGCCATTTATCGTGGAGGTTGACGCCTCCGAGGTGGGAGTGAGTGCTGTCTTGTCTCAGGGTACCAGGTCCCTCACCCATCTCCGTCCCTGTGCCTACTTCTCCAGGAAGTTCTCGCGCACTGAGAGTAACTATGATATTGGCAACTGCGAACACTTAGCCATTAAATGGGCATTTGAAGAGTGGCGCCACTTCCTGGAGGGGGCTAGGCACCAGGTAACGGTCCTTACCGACCACAAGAATCTGGTTTTCTTAGAATCTGCCCTGGAGGCTAAACCCGAGACAAGCTCGATGGGCGTTATTTTTTACTAGATTCAACTTTTTGGTCACCTATAAGGCTGAGTCTAAAAATATTAAGGCTGATGCACTGTCGCGTAGCTTCATGGCCAGCCCTCCTTCATGGCCACCGGACCCTTTCTAGATGGACCTTGTTTATTGGGGAAACGAAGATGGAACCTCCTGACCAATACCCCAGCGTGAACATCCCGGGCGGGTACCCAAGTCCTCTCCTCAGGCCCGTATCCTCTCCAATGGACCAGGTACTGGAGGGAGCCTTGGACCATCTTGCTGTCCACAATCTTGGCCACCTCGAATTCTACCCCCTCAGGGGTGAGAACGGGGACAGGAGGTTTCCTCAAGGGAGCCAAGGACGGGGAGCAGCGTTTAAGGAGGGAGGCATGAAACACGTCGTGTACTCGAAAAGATGGGGGCAACTCCAGTCGGAAGGAGACAGGATTGAGGACTTCAATGACCTTGTACGGCCCTATAAACCGGGGAGCAAACTTCTTGGACGGGACTTTAAGGCGCAAGTTCTTAGACGATAGCCACACCAGATCCCCAACCATAAACAAGGGGTTAGCAGAATGTCTTCTATCTGCCTGAGTTTTTTGTATGCTCTGGGACGTCTCTAAGTTCTTCTGAACCTGTGCCCAAACTGTGCACAGTTCCCGATGAACAACCTCTACCTCGGGATTGTTGGAACTACCAGGTGAAATGGAGGAGAACCGTGGATTAAACCCAAAATTACAGAAAAAGGGGGAGACCCCTGACGAGTTACTGACCCGGTTATTAAGGGAAAATTCGGCGAGGGGAATGAATGAGACCCAATCATATTGACAGTCAGAGATAAAACACCTTAAATATTGTTCTAGAGACTGATTAGTCCTCTCAGTTTGGCCATTAGTTTCAGGATGGAAGACAGAGCAGAAGGACAGATCAATCTCCAACTTTTTACAGAAGGCTCTCCAAAACAAAGAAACAAATTTTACCCCTCTGTCAGAAACAATATTGACAGGGACCCCATGGAGACGCAGGATGTGTTTGACAAACAAGGTAGCTAACGTCTTAGCATTGGGTAGTTTTTTGAGGGGCACAAAGTGGCACATCTTACTGAAGCGGTCTACTACAACCCACACCACCGACTTGCCTTGAGATGGAGGCAAATCGGTGATAAAATCCATGGAGATATGGGTCCAAGGTCTCTGGGGAATGGGCAAAGAACGTAGTAAACCCGCTGGTCGGGACCTAGGAGTCTTGGACCTAGCACAAACCTCACAAGCGGAGACGTAGGCCTTAACGTCTTTAGGCAACCCAGGCCACCAATAGTTTCTGGCAATGAGGTGCTTGGTACCCAGTGCGGAGTCATGATTTTCCCTAAGTACCCTTAGCCGGAATTGCAGGGGAACAAACAGCTTGTTCTCAGGAAGGTTCCCGGGGGCTGAACCTTGATCAGCCGCAATTTCGGAGACTAAATCAGAATTAATAGAGGAAATGATTATACCTGGAGGCAAAATACAAGCAGGATCTTCCTCCGAAGGAGGGCTGGCCATGAAGCTACGCGACAGTTCATCAGCCTTAATATTTTTAGACCCAGCCCTATAGGTAACCCAAAAATTTAATCTGGTAAAAAATAAAGCCCATCGAGCTTGTCTCGGGTTTAGCCTCCGGGCAGATTCTAGGAAAACCAGATTCTTGTGGTCGGTAAGGACCGTTACCTGGTGCCTAGCCCCCTCCAGGAAGTGGCGCCACTCTTCAAATGCCCATTTAATGGCTAAGAGTTCGCGGTTGCCAATATCATAGTTACTCTCAGTGGGCAAAAACTTCCTGGAGAAGTAGGCACAAGGACGGAGATGGGTGAGTGACCTGGTACCCTGGGACAAGACAGCCCCCACTCCCACCTCGGACGCGTCAACCTCCATGATAAATGGCTCCATTTGGTTGGGCTGAACCAACACCGGGGCCGAGATAAAGCACTTCTTAAGGACCTCAAAAGCCTGGACAGCCTCAGGAGGCCAGCGGAGGAGATCAGCACCCTTGCGAGTGAGGTCCGTAAGAGGCTTAGCGATGACCGAGAAGTTAGCAATAAATCTCCTGTAATAATTAGCGAACCCCAAGAAGCACTGTAACGCCTTCAGGGAGGCAGGTTGGACCCATTCCGCCACAGCCTGGACCTTGGCGGGGTCCATGCGGAATTCATGAGGAGTGAGGATTTGACCCAAAAATGGTATCTCCTGCACCCCAAACACACATTTTTCGGTCTTCGCAAACAGTTTGTTTTCCCGAAGGACCTGGAGCACCTTCCTGACATGCTCAATGTGGGAGGACCAGTCCTTGGAAAACACAAGTATATAATCAAGGTACACTACAAGAAATACCCCCAGGTAATCTCTTAAAATCTCATTTATGAAATTCTGGAAGACCGCGGGAGCATTACACAACCCAAAGGGCATGACAAGGTATTCGAAATGACCTCCGGGCGTGTTAAACCCAGTCTTCCACTCATCCCCCTCTTTGATGCGGATAAGGTTATACGCCCCGCGTAGATCAAACTTAGAGAACCATTGGGCCCCCTGAACCTGATTAAAGAGATCAGGAATCAAAGGAAGGGGATACTGGTTCCTTACAGTGACCTTATTCAAGTTACGGTAGTCAATGCATGGCCTAAGACCACCATCCTTCTTCCCTACGAAGAAGAAGCCAGCACCTACCGGAGAAGTAGAGGGGCGAATGTAACCCTTGGCCAGGCATTCCTGGATATACTCTCTCATGGCTTCACGTTCGGGACAAGAGAGATTAAATATCCTACCCTTAGGGAGCTTAGCTCCTGGTACCAAATCGATAGCGCAATCGTATTCTCTATGAGGAGGTAACACTTCGGAGGCCTCCTTAGAGAAAACATCAGCGAAGTCCTGAACAAACTCAGGTAGCGTGTTCACCTCCTCAGGGGGAGAAATAGAATTAACAGAAAAACATGACGTCAAGCATTCATTACCCCATTTGCTAAGATCCCCAGTATTCCAGTCAAACGTGGGATTATGCAACTGCAACCAGGGAAGGCCTAAAACCAAATCGGACGATAATCCCTGCATCAACAGTACAGAGCACTGCTCCAAATGCATGGAGCCAACAAGGAGTTCAAAAACAGGGGTATGCTGTGTAAAATAACCATTAGCAAGAGGAGTGGAGTCGATACCCACTACCGGGACAGGTTTAGGCAAATCAATCAAAGGCATAGCTAGAGACATAGCAAATTCCACAGACATGATATTAGCAGACGACCCTGAATCCACGAAGGCACTGCCGGTAGCAGACCTACCACCAAAAAAGACCTGAAAGGGAAGCAAGATTTTATTACGTTTCATATTTATGGGAAATACCTGTGCGCCCAAGTGACCTCCCCAATGATCACATAGGCGCGGAAGTTTTCCAGCTGCTTATTCTTACGCCTAGGACAGGTGTTCACTTGATGCTTGTCATCCCCACAATAGAAGCAGAGACCATTCTTCCTGCGGAACTCTCTATGTTGTTGGGGGGACACGGAGGCCCCGAGTTGCATAGGTACCTCCGAGTCTTCCGTGGAAGAACGAAGCAACGGAACCTCGGGAGGCATCATGGGGGAGTCAGAGGAGAAAACACATAAACGTTCACGTTGTTGTTCCCTGAGACGTCGGTCAAGTCGTACCGCTAAAGCCATAACCTGGTCTAGGGTGTCAGAAGAGGGATAGCTAACTAGTAGGTCTTTCAGGGCGTTCGACAGACCCAACCTAAACTGGCACCTTAAGGCAGGGTCATTCCACCAAGAAGCTACGCACCACTTCCTAAAGTCAGAGCAATACTCCTCAACAGGTCTCTTACCCTGACGTAAGGTCACCAGCTGACTCTCGGCAAAGGCAGTCCTGTCAGTCTCGTCATAAATGAGTCCGAGAGCAGAAAAGAAAAGATCAACGGAGGAAAGCTCAGGGGCGTCAGGAGCCAAGGAGAAGGCCCATTCTTGGGGCCCTTCCTGGAGCCGGGACATAATTATACCCACCCACTGGATCTCAGAACCTGAGGAGTGGGGCTTTAAACGAAAATAGAGCCTACAACTCTCCCGAAAGGAGAGAAAAGTATTCCGGTCCCCTGAGAACCGGTCAGGCAACTTGAGGTGGGGTTCAAGAGGTGAGGTGAGGGGCACTACCATGGTAGCATCAGGCTGGTTGACCTTCTGAGCCAGGGCCTGGACCTGTAGGGAGAGACCCTGCATTTGCTGAACCAGGGTCGCAAGGGGGTCCATAGTGGTGTGAGGGACCAGGGTAGAGTAGGTATATGGGCTTGTGATTATGTAATGACAGGGATAGGGAAACAGACAAGTGAGCCCTAATCTACCCGCCACTCAGTCCCTGCCTACTTGCAACGACCCACCCTAGGCGACGGGGTACAACTGGGCGACGGTACCTACACTCAGTAAGTGCACGACAGACAACCAGACAAGGAAACACAGAACAAAGGGAAGCGGGGCAGTTGCCCACGGCAACACCGTGACCAACACGAGTAGTAAACGAGCCGAGTCAAACCAGGAGAGTACGAGGTGCCAAACGCAGAGCAGAAGAGTAGTGAACAAGCCGAGTCAAACCAGGAGTGTACGAGGTACCAAACGCAGAGCAGAAGAGTAGTCAGTAAGCCAGGGTCAATACGAAGCAGGGACAAGTAGTTCAAGAAGCTGCAGCAGGGCCAGGAAACCAACAGAGAAGAATCACAAGCAAAGGAGGAACAGGAAAGGCAGGTATAAATAGACAGAGGGCGGGAGCTAGCTCCGTCTGGCCAGGCTGTGATAGGCTCTCCCACTCCTAAGCCTGCCATCCTGAGTGGTGGAAGATGGAGTCAGTCTCACAGACATAGAAGCAGGTGCAGACTGATTACCTATGGGCGTGGATACAGAAGCTGTGCCTGGCCGATCCTTAACAGGATACCGTGGGTAATCAGTCTGCACCTGCTCCTAAGTCTGAGAGAGTGACACGATCTTCTACCAGTCAGGCTGGGAGGCTGAGGAGTGGGAGAGCCTATCACAGCCTGGCCAGACGGAGCTAGCTCCCGCCCTCTGTCTATTTATACCTGCGTTTCCTGCTCCTCCTTTGCCTGTGATTCTTTTCTGTTTCCTGGCTCTGCTGCTATGATTATTGACCTTGCTTCACTTTTGACCCTGGCTTTACTGACTACGCTCCTGCTCTGCGATTTGTACCTCGTGCACTCCTGGTTTGACTCGGCTCGTTCACTACTCTTGTTGCTCACTGTGTTGCCGTGGGCAACTGCCCCATTTCCCTTAGCTTTTGTGTACCCTTGTCTGTTTGTCTGTCGTGCATTTATTGAGCGTAGGGACCGTCGCCCAGTTGTACGCCGTCGCCTAGGACGGGCCGTTGCAAGTAGGCAGGGACTGAGTGGCGGGTAGATTAGGGCTCACCTGTCTGTCTCCCTACCCCGTCATTACATAAATTGTATTATGGTCATGTCCAGTGGTCAGATCATGTTGGGAGGTGTAGTATTCTTTGTATAGAGTATAATAGAATTGTATTATGGTCATGTCCAGTGGTCGGGTCATGTTGGGAGGTGTAGTGTTCTATGTATAGAGTATAATAGAATTGTATTATGGTCAGGTCCAGTGGTCGGGTCATGTTGGGAGGTGTAGTGTTCTTTGTATAGACTATAATAGAATTGTATTATGGTCATGTCCAGTGGTCAGGTCATGTTGGGAGGTGTAGAGTTCTATATAGAGTTGTAATGGCGGGGTAGGGAGACAGACAGGTGAGCCCTAATCTACCCGCAACCCAGTCCCTGCCTACTTGCACGGCCCGTCCTAGGCGACGGCGTACAACTGTGCGACGGTCCCTACACTCAATATGTGCACGACAGACAACACAGGGCAAGGGTACACTGAAGCAGGGAAGTGGAGCAGTTGCCCACGGAAAAACCGTGAGCAACAGGAGAGTGAACGAGCCGAGTAAAACCAGGAGAGTGCGTGGTAACAAAAGCAGAGCAGAGTAATAGTAGTCAGTCAAGCCAGGGTCGATATGAAGCAGAGGTCAATTGTATATAGCAGGAACAGCAGAGCCAGGAAACAGGAGAATCACAGGCAAAGGAGAAGCAGCAAATGAAGGTATATATAGACCAAGGGAGGGAGCTAGAACCGTTTGGCAAGGCTGTGATAGATTCTACCACTTCTCAACCTACCAGCATGAGTGGTAGCAGATCGAGTCACTCCAGCAGACCCAGGCACAGATGCAGGCTGATTAACCACGGGCGTCGACACAGAAGCTGTGTCTGGCAAATCCTTTACAAGAGTATAATAGAATTGTATTATGATCATGTCAAGTGGTCAGGTGATGTTGAGAGGTGTAGTGTTCTATGTATACAGTATAAGAGAATTGTATTATGGTCTTGTCCAGTGGTCGGGTCATGTTGGGAGGTGTAGTGCTCTATGAATAGAGTATAATAGAATTGTATTATGATCACGTCCAGTGGTCAGGTGCTGTTGGGAGGTGTAGTGCTCTATGTATAGAGTATAATAGAATTATATTATGATCATGTCCAGTGGTCGGGTCATGTTGGGAGGTGTAGTATTCTATGTATAGAGTATAATAGAATTGCATTATAGACATGTCCAGTGCTCAGGTGATGTTGGGAGGTGTAGTGTTCTATGTATAGAGTATAATAAAATTGTATTATGGTCATGTCCAGTGGTCGGGTCATGTTGGGAGGTGTAGTGTTCTATATATAGAGTATAATAGAATTGTATTATGACCATGTCCAGTGGTCGGGTCTTGTTGGGAGGTGTAGTGTTATGTATAGAGTATACTAGAATTGTATTATGATCATGTCCAGTGGTCGGGTCATGTTGGGAGGTGTAGTTTTCTATGTATAGAGTATAATAGAATTATATTATGATCATGTCCAGTGGTCTGGTCATGTTGGGAGGTGTAGTGTTATGTATTGACAGTATAATAGAATTGTATTATAGACATGTCCAGTGGTTGGAACATGTCGGGAGGTGTAGTGTTCTATGTATAGAATATAATAGAATTGTGTTATGGTCATGTCCAGTGTTTGGAACATGTCGGGAGGTGTAGTGATCTATGCATAGAGTATAATAGAATTGTATTATGATCATGTCCAGTGGTCGGGTCATGTTAGGAGGTATAGTGTTCTATGTATAGAGTATAACAGAATTGTATTATGGTCAGGTCCAGTGGTCGGGTCATGTTGGGAGGTGTATTGTTCTATTTATAGATGTATAATAGTATTGTATTATGGTCATGTCCAGTGGTCGGGTCATGTTGGGAGGTGTAGTGTTCTATGTATAGAGTGTAATAGAATTGTATTATGGTCATATCCAGTGGTCGGATCATGTTTGGAGGTCCAGTGTTCTATGAATAGAGTATAATAGAATTGTATTATGGTCATGTCCAGTGGTCGGATCATGTTAGGAGGTGTAGTGTTCTATGTATAGAGTATAATAGAATTGCATTATAGACATGTACAGTGGTCAGGTGATGTTGGGAGGTGTAGTGTTCTATGTTTAGAGAATAATAGAATTGTAATTTGATCATGTCCATTGCTCGGGTCATATTGGGAGGTGTAGTGTTATATGTATAGAGTATAATAGAATTGTATTATGGTCAGGTCCAGTGGTCGGGTCATGTTGGGAGGTGTAGTGTTCTATGTATAGAGTATAATAGAATTGTATTATGGTCATGTCCAGTGGTCGGGTCATGTTGGGTGGTGTAGTGTTCTATGTATAGAGTATGATAGAATTGTATTATGGTCATGTCCAGTTGTCGGGTCCAGTGGTCGGGTCATGTTGGCAGGTGTAGTGTTCTATGTATAGTGTATGATAGAATTGTATTATGGTCAGGTCCAGTGGTCGGGTCATGTTGGGAGGTGTAGTGTTCTATGTATAGAGTATAATAGAATTGTATTATGGTCATGTCCAGTGGTCGGGTCCAGTGGTCAGGTCATGTTGGGAGGTGTAGTGTTCTGTCTATAGAGTATAATAGAATTGTATTATGGTCATGTCCAGTGGTCGGGTCCAGTGGTCAGGTCATGTTGGGAGGTGTAGTGTTCTATGTATAGAGTATAATAGAATTTTCTTATGGTCATGTCCAGTGGTCGTGTCATGTTGGGTGGTGTAGTGTTCTATGTATAGAGTGTAATAGAATTTTATTATGGTCATGTTCAGTGGTCGGGTCATGTTGGGAGGTGTAGTGTTATATGTTTAGAGTATAATAGAATTGTATTATGGTCATGTCCAGTTGTCGGGTCGTGTTCGGAGGTGTAGTGTTCTATGTGTAGAGTATAATAGAATTGTATTATGGTCATATCTAGTGGTCGGGTCATGTTGGGAGGTGTAGTGTTCTATGTATAGAGTATAATAGAATTGTATAATGATCATGTCCAGCGGTCGGGTCATGTTAGGAGGTGTAGTGATCTATGTATAGAGTATAATAGAATTGTATTATGGTCAGGTCCAGTGGTCGGGTCATGTTGGGAGGTGTAGTGTTATATGTATAGAGTATAATAGAATTGTATTATGGTCATGTCCAGTGGTCGGGTCATGTTGGGAGGTGTAGTGTTCTATGTATAGAGTATAATAGAATTGTTTTGTAGTCATGTCCAGTGGTCGGGTCATGTTGGGAGGTGTAGTGTTATATGTATACAGTATAATAGAATTGTTTTATAGTCATGTCCAGTGGTTGGGTCAGATGGTAACAGTAGTGTGATATGATTATGTTTAATGTGGTGTCCTTCATCTGAGTATGTTGCTGTAGTAGATATTCACAAGGAGTAACAGGAAATTGTTTGCAATTGCTGAAAGCGTAGAGTTTCTGAAATTCACTTTGCTTACTGTACAGTCTGTCAGGATTTGTTAGGCCTAGGGCTGTAAATTCCAGAGAAAACAGTGAGTGGAATGGTTCTATACTCAAGTGTATACACTTTTTGTTATATTTTAGTTATAGGATTCATTTTATTTACGACCATAGATAGAGTTCTTTTTTGTAATGGGTAATATATTGTTGATTACTAGATCAGTAATATTCAACCTGTTGCATTACTACAACTCCCAGCATGCCCTGAAAGCCTATGGTTGGAGATGACCGATCTATGCAGCCGTAAGCAGAACACACTACAATATTATCACACATAACTCTAAAAATGGACCTGTCAGTAGCGCTCACTTACTTCCCCACAGGCACAGTGTGGGATGAAATGAATTGGGGGTACATGTGGCCCCACTTTACAAAAATGCTTAGGGGCACAATGTCAGAAGCCGTCATGGATTGTTCTATGACCTCTAGAGGTTCACATGAATTGCTCACAAATCTGAATGGTGTCACCTGCATGGACAGAGAAATAGTAAGCAGAGCCGTGAAAAGTTGAGCTTCTAAGGCACAGCCTGGAGGGACAAAACAGAGAGGTCAACATGAGAGGGAAGCAAAAAGGAATCAGCAATAAGGGGAAAATCCTGAAAATGTAAGAGAACGGATGACAGCTACACTAGCTGGATACTATGGATTTTACAGAAAAAACTTTTGTGGAAATGAAACTTTAAAAACCCAAGTATGACTTTTATAATCAGCAGAGGTCTTGCAGCTAGGACTCAACCCGTCTAAACGTTTCCATAATTGCTATTTATTTCAATGAGTATTGGACACTTCTTCAATGGTGACTGATACAATGACTGGGATCAATGGGGGGTTAGAACTGCAGAATCCCAGACTTATGACTTGTCTGATTGTAGATCTGTATTAAATTTTATTTTGGATGAACGTAATAGAAGAGAGTCCCCCACTCAGGGCTGCCTCTAATACCTAAGGAGGAGAGCCGCTGATAAGGACCTGGCTCTGTGCAGCCTTTCTTCTAAGAATTTGCCAGCTGTTTTCCAAAGGGGGAAACCGTTTTGTGGTAAGAGGTTGTCCAAACAGGACAACCATTTAACACCTAACTCCAGTGCAGAAATTGCAAACACACAACATGCAGGATGTGGTTTCCTGGGTGACTATCACTTAGAAGAAGCAGTCACAGTTTTATCTGCTATATAGTTCAATGTCGGTGTCCCTCATACAAAACATAACAATTCGGCAACACTTTGGATTCCACTCCTGGACGGCGACGTTAGGGATTTGAGATGCCGGAATCCCCGGCCATAGTGTCGGCAATGATTCCGTTCCTAGAGGCAGCCCCTGACGTCAGTGTTTATATATGGATAGCGATGTCAGGGGTTTTAAACTACGTAGTCCCCGGCCAGGGCATCGGGAGCGCACTGGCCGGGGATTCCAGAACTGAAGTAGCCCCTGACATCATTGTCCATATATGGACAGTCACGACAGGGGTTCTCCAGTCTCGGAGATTCCAGCCAAAGCGCTACAGATGCTCTGGCCAGGGACTCTGTAGTAAAAAGTCGCTGACATCACTGTCCATATAAGTACTACTTTATGCTCTTACCGGGGATTCCAGCCCTGGGAAAGCTCCCTAAGGTATATGTTTAAAGTATACCTCTGACAGATGCCTGCCATACAGTGGCATCTGTCACACAGGCTCCCATGTAAAAAAAGGTATATATTTTTTGCGGGATCCCTCAGGATAGAAAAGCATAGTCTATACTATCATTAAAAAAAAGGTATACCGCCGTATACCAGCCCGACAGAGGCCAAAAGGACACTCCTTTGAACTCGGTCGGGCTGATGGAGCCACAGGGAAACGTTAGCGTGTACGCAGGGAGCTTTCCCAATGTGCACGCTAAACGTAGATCTAAAATGAGATTTGAACATAGCCGAAGAGATAACACAAGGAATCAACTATTGGAAGAAGAAAAGTCAGCGGAGGTAGTGTGATGCTCTGGGCAATGTTCTGCTGGGAAACCTTGGGTCCTGGCATTCATGTGGATGTTACTTTGACACGTACCACCAACCTAAACATTGTTGCAGGCCAAGTACACCCCTTTATGGCAACAGTATTCCCTAATGTTAGTGGCCTCTTTTAGAAGGATAATGTGTCCTGCCACACAAAAATTGTTCAGCAATGGTTTAACCCCTTCCCGCTCCTTGACGTACTATTACGTCATGGCAGCTGTATCGTTCGCGCTCCATGCCGTAATAGTACGTCTCGGGAGTAACGGCCGGTTCGGCCGTCCTCCCGACACATACAGGAGCTGTGACGCTGCTGTCTTGTTCAGCAGCTGTCACAGCTCCTACAGCGGGGACCGATCGCTGTGTCCCCGCTGATTAACCCCTTAAAAGCCGCGTTCTATAGAGATCGCGGCTTTTTAGGGGTTAAGCTGCCATCGCCGGCCTGCTACGCGACAGCGGCCGGCGATGGTGACTATGGCAACCGGACACCAAACAATGGCGTCCGGCTATGCCATAGACGGAAGCCTAGTGGGTCCTGACAACGTCAGGACCCACTATGCTTGCTGTCAGTGAGTAGCTGACAGTTCTAATACACTGCACTACGTATGTAGTGCAGTGTATTAGAATAGCGATCAGGGCCTCCTGCCCTGAAGTCCCCTAGTGGGACAAAGTAATAAAGTAAAAAAAAAGTTAAAAAAAGATGTGTAAAAATAAGAAAATAAAAGATTTAAAAGTATTAAAAGTAAAAATCCCCCTTTTTACCTTATCAGTCATTTATTATTAATAAAAATATATAAACAAACAAATAAACTATACATAATTGGTATCGCCGCGTCCGTAACGGCCTGAACTACAAAATTATTTCATTATTTATCCCGCACGGTGAACGCCGTAAAATAAAATAATAATAAACCGAACCACAATCACAATTGTTTGGTCACTTCACCTCCCAAAAAATGGAATAAAAAGAGATCAAAAAGTCGCATGTACCTAAAAATGGTACTGATCGAAACTACAGTTCGTTACGCAAAAAATAAGTCCTCGCACGGCTTTATTGATTGAAAAATAAAAAAGTTCTGGCTCTTACAATAAGGTAACACAAAAAGTGAATGATTGTTTACAAAACGTATTTTATTGTGCAAACGCCATAAGACATAAAAAAAAACTATAAACATCTGGTATCGCCGTAATCGTATCGCCCCGCAGAATAAAGTGAACATGTCAATTATAGCGCACGGTGAACGCCGTAAAAAAAAAACGAAAAAAAAAACAATCGTACAATTGCTGTTTTTTAGTCACCACGCCACCTAAAAATAGAATAAAAACTGATCAAAAAGCCGCATGCACCCCAAGAAAACTACAATGGATTCCTCAAGGGGTCTAGTTTCCAAATTGGGGTCACTTTTGGGGGGTTCCCAATATTTTGGCACCACAAGACCTCTTCAAACCGGACATGGTGCCTAATAAAAAAGAGGCCTCAAAATCCGCTAGGTGCTCCTTTGCTTCGGAGGCCGGTGCTTCAGTCCATTACCGCACTAGGGCCACATGTGGGATATTTCTCAAAACTGCAGAATCTGGGCAATACGTATTAAGTTGCGTTTCTCTGATAAATCCTTTTGTGTTATAAAAAAAATGGTATAAAGAGGATTTTCTGACAAAAAAAAATATGTAAATTTCACCTCTACTTTGCTCTAAATTCCCGTGAAACACCTAAAGGGTTCATAAACTTTCTAAATGCTGTTGTGAATACTTTGAGGGGTCTAGTTTCTAAAATGGGGTATTTGATAGGGGTTTCTAATATATGGGCCCCTCAAAGCAACTTCAGAACTGAACTGGAACCTAAAAAAATAAATAAATGAGGCAATACTTCATTTCTTACATTATACTGATAATGAGCCATGCCCACCCCGAGATGACCCCAGTTTTGATCGTTTGTATAAACAGAGACCCCTATTAGACCGTTCCAGTGCCCGGTTTTCCCAAGCATACACCCCCGAGAAGTGTATTTCTATTGATGAGTCCCTGGTACATTTTAAAGGGAGGGTTCAATTCCGCGAGTACCTGCCGGGTAAGAGGGCAAGGTATGGCGTGAAGATGTATAAGCTGTGAGAGTGCATCAGGGTATACCTACAGGTTTAGGATATATGAAGTTAAGGCCACCCCCAAAGCAGACTGCATCCTGGACTACAATAGGTACATGGGAGGGATGGACTTGTAAGATCAAGCCCTGAAGCCCTACAGCGCCATGCATTGTGGTATAAGAAGCTGGCCGGGCACATCATACAGATGGCATTGTACAATGCGTACATGCTACGTCGATGTGCAGGCCAGACGGGAACTTTCCTGGAATTTCAAGAGGTGATTATCAAGAACCTAATCTTTAGGGACCAAGAAGGGGGGGGCACCCAGTACTTCTGGAAGCGAGCCCACACGCATCGTACCAGGGCAGCACTTTCCAGGAGAAGTTCCCCAAACTGGCAAGAAGGGAAAAAGTCAAAAGAGGTGCAAAGTCTGCTATAAGAGGGCGATAATGGATGACACAATATATCAATGTGACTGTAATGGCAGGGGGTAGGGAGACGGACAAGTGAGCCCTAATCTACCCGCCACTCTGTCCCTGCCTACTTGCAACGGCCCGCCCTAGGCGACGGGGTACAACTGGGCGGCGGTCCCTGCGCTCAGTATGTGCACGACAAACACGACAACATACAAGGAACACAAGCAAGGAAAAGGGGCCGTTGCCCACGGCAACACCGTGAGCAACCAGAGTGGTGAACGAGCCGAGTCAAGCCAGGAGTGTGCGAGGTACAAAACGAAAAGCAGAAGAGTAGTCGGTAAGCCAGGGTCGGTATGGAGCAGGATCAAAAATAGCAGGAGCTGTAGCTGGGCCAGGAACCACAAGGAAAGAAACAAAAGCAATAACAAGCACCGAGGGA
Source organism: Rhinoderma darwinii (assembly GCF_050947455.1). NCBI lineage: Eukaryota > Metazoa > Chordata > Amphibia > Anura > Rhinodermatidae > Rhinoderma > Rhinoderma darwinii. Next base: position 376,660,043 of record NC_134689.1, on the reverse strand, counting down.
CAGGAAGTGCAGGCTTAAATAGACCGAGGGCGGGAGCTAGCTGAGTCTGGCCAGGTTACGATAGGCTCTCCCACTCCTAAGCCTGCCAGCCTGAATGGTGGAAGCAGGAGTCAGTCTCAGGGATGTATTCTCAGGTGCTGACTGATTAGTTCTGGGAGTTAACCCCGCTGTGCCTGGCAGATCCTTTACAGTACCCCCCCTTTTATGAGGGGCCACCGGACCCTTTCTAAGTGGACCTGGCTTACTGGGGAAACGCAGGTGGAACCTCCTGACCAATACCCCAGCGTGAACATCCCGGGCGGGTACCCAAGTCCTCTCCTCGGGCCCGTATCCTCTCCAATGGACCAGGTACTGGAGGGAGCCTTGGACCATCTTGCTGTCCACAATCCTGGCCACCTCGAATTCCACCCCCTCCGGGGTGAGGATGGGAACAGGAGGTCTCCTCGAGGGAGCCAAGGACGGGGAGCAGCGTTTGAGGAGGGAGGCATGAAACACGTCGTGTATCCGAAAAGATGGGGGTAACTCCAGCCGGAAGGAGACAGGATTGAGGACCTCAATGACCTTATACGGCCCAATAAACCGGGGAGCAAACTTCTTGGACGGAACCTTGAGACGCAAGTTCCTAGACGACAACCACACCAGATCCCCGACCATAAACAGGGGGTTAGCAGAACGTTTTTTATCAGCCTGAGTTTTTTGTACGCTCTGGGACACCTCTAGGTTTTTCTGAACCTGGGCCCAGACTGTGCACAGTTCCCGATGAACGACCTCTACCTCAGGATTGTTGGAACTACCAGGTGAAACGGAGGAGAACCGTGGATTAAACCCGTAATTACAAAAAAAAGGAGAGACCCTTGACGAGTTACTGACCCGGTTATTAAGGGAAAATTCGGCGAGGGGAATGAAAGAGACCCAATCAAATTGACAGTCAGAGACAAAACACCTTAAGTATTGTTCTAGAGACTGATTAGTCCTCTCCGTTTGGCCATTGGTTTCAGGATGGAAGGCAGAGGAGAAGGACAGATCAATCCCCAACTTCATACAGAAGGCTCTCCAAAACAATGAAACAAATTGTACCCCTCTGTCCGAAACAATATTGACAGGGACCCCATGGAGACGCAGGATGTGTTTGACAAACAAGGTAGACAACGTTTTGGCGTTGGGTAGTTTCTTGAGGGGCACAAAGTGGCACATCTTACTGAAGCGGTCCACCACCACCCACACCACCGACTTGCCTTGGGATGGAGGCAAATCGGTGATAAAATCCATGGAGATATGTGTCCAAGGTCTCTGGGGAATGGGCAACGAACGCAGTAAGCCCGCTGGTCGGGACCTGGGAGTCTTGGACCTAGCACAAACCTCACAAGCGGCGACGTAGGCCTTAACGTCTTTAGGCAACCCAGGCCACCAATAATTTCTGGTAATGAGGTGTTTGGTTCCCAGGATGCCTGGATGGCCAGATAGTGCAGAGTCATGATTTTCCCTAAGTACCCTTAGCCGGAATTGCAGGGGAACAAACAGCTTGTTCTCAGGAAGGTTCCCGGGAGCTGCACCTTGATCAGCAGCAATTTCAGAGACTAAATCAGAATCGATCGAGGAAATGATTATACCTGGAGGCAAAATACAAGCAGGATCTTCCTCCGAAGGAGGGCTGGCCATGAAGCTACGCGACAGTGCATCAGCCTTAATATTTTTAGACCCAGCCCTATAGGTAACCAAAAAATTGAATCTGGTAAAAAATAACGCCCATCGAGCTTGTCTCGGGTTTAGCCTCCGGGCAGATTCTAGGAGAACCAGATTCTTGTGGTCGGTAAGGACCGTTACCTGGTGCCTAGCCCCCTCCAGGAAGTGGCGCCACTCTTCAAATGCCCATTTAATGGCTAAGAGTTCGCGGTTGCCAATATCATAGTTACTTTCAGTTGGCGAAAACTTCCTGGAGAAGTAGGCACAGGGGCGGAGATGGGTGAGGGACCTGGTACCCTGGGACAAGACAGCCCCCACTCCCACCTCAGATGCGTCAACTTCCACGATAAATGGCTCCATTTGGTTGGGCTGAACCAGCACCGGGGCCGAGACAAAGCACTTCTTAAGGACCTCAAAAGCCTGGACAGCCTCAGGAGGCCAGTGGAGGAGATCAGCACCTTTGCGAGTGAGGTCCGTAAGGGGCTTAGCGATGACCGAGAAGTTAGCAATAAATCTCCTGTAATAATTAGCAAACCCCAAAAAACACTGTAACGCCTTCAGGGAGGCAGGTTGGACCCATTCCGCCACAGCCTGAACCTTGGCGGGGTCCATGCGGAATTCATGAGGAGTGAGGATTTGACCCAAAAATGGAATCTCCTGTACCCCAAACACACATTTTTCGGTTTTGGCAAACAGTTTATTTTCCCGAAGGACCTGGAGCACCTTCCTGACATGCTCCACGTTGGAGGACCAGTCCTTGGAAAACACCAGTATGTCATCAAGATACACTACCAGAAATATCCCCAGGTAATTTCTCAAAATCTCATTTATGAAATTCTGGAAGACCGCAGGGGCATTACACAACCCAAAGGGCATGACGAGGTATTCGAAATGGCCTTCGGGCGTGTTAAACGCAGTCTTCCACTCATCCCCCTCTTTGATGCGAATAAGGTTATACGCCCCCCGTAGATCCAATTTAGAAAACCATTGGGCCCCCTGAACCTGATTAAAGAGATCAGGAATCAAAGGAAGGGGATACTGGTTCCTTACCGTGACCTTATTCAGGCTACGGTAGTCAATGCATGGCCTAAGACCACCATCCTTCTTCCCCACGAAGAAGAAGCCAGCACCTACCGGAGAAGAAGAGGGACGAATGTAACCCTTGGCCAGGGATTCCTGGATATACACTCTCATAGCTTCACGTTCGGGACAAGAAAGATTAAATATCCTACCCTTAGGAAGCTTAGCTCCTGGTACCAATTCGATAGCGCAATCGTATTCTCTATGAGGAGGTAATACTTCGGAGGCCTCCCTAGAGAAAACATCAGCGAAGTCCTGAACAAACTCGGGTAGCGTATTCGCCTCCTTAGGGGGAGAAATAGAATTAACAGAAAAACATGACGTACAACATTCATTACCCCATTTGGTTAGCTCCCCCGTATTCCAGTCAAACGTAGGATTATGCAACTGCAACCAGGGAAGACCTAGAACCAAATCGTACGATAATCCCTGCATCAACAGTACAGAGCATTGCTCCAAATGCATGGAGCCAACAATGAGTTCAAAAACAGGGGTATGCTGTGTAAAATAACCATTAGCAAGAGGAGTGGCGTCGATACCCACTACCGGGACAGGTTTAGGCAAATCAATAAGAGGCATAGCAAGGGACATAGCAAATTCCACAAACATGATATTAGTAGAGGACCCTGAATCCACGAAAGCACTGCCGGTAGCAGACCTACCACCAAAAGAGACCTGAAAGGGAAGCAAGATCTTAGTACGTTTCATATTTACTGGAAATACCTGTGCGCCCAAGTGACCTCCCCGATGATCACTTAGACGCGGAAGTTCTCTGGCTGCAACCTTACGCTTAGGACAGTTGTTCACTTGATGCTTGTCGTCCCCACAGTAGAAGCAGAGACCATTCTTCCTGCGGTATTCTCTACGTTGTTGGGGGGACACGGAGGCCCCGAGTTGCATAGGTATCTCTGAATCTTTCGGGGAGGAACGAAGCAACGGAGCTTCGGGAGGCATCATGGGGGAGTCGGAGGAGAAAACACATAAACGTTCACGTTGTCGTTCCCTGAGACGTCGGTCAAGTCATATCGCTAAAGCCATAACCTGGTCTAGGGAGTCAGAAGAGGGATAGCTAACTAGCAGGTCTTTCAGGGCATTCGACAGACCCAACCTAAACTGGCACCTTAAGGCAGGGTCATTCCACCGAGAAGCTACGCACCACTTCCGAAAGTCAGAGCAATACTCCTCAACAGGTCCCTTACCCTGACTTAAGGTCACCAGCTGACTCTCGGCAAAGGCAGTCCTGTCAGTCTCGTCATAAATAAGTCCGAGAGCAGAAAAGAAACAATCAACGGAGGAAAGTTCAGGGGCGTCAGGAGCCAAGGAGAAGGCCCACTCTTGGGGCCCTTCCTGGAGCCGGGACATAATTATACCCACCCGCTGGCTCTCAGAACCTGAGGAATGAGGCTTTAAACGAAAGTAAAGCCTACAACTCTCCCGAAAGGAGAGAAAAGTCCTCCGGTCCCCTGAGAACCGGTCGGGCAACTTGAGGTGGGGTTCAAGAGGTGCGGTGAGGGGAACTACCAGGGTAGCATCAGGCTGGTTGACCCTCTGAGCCAGGGCCTGGACCTGTAGGGAGAGACCCTGCATTTGCTGAGCCAGGGTCTCACGGGGATCCATAGTGGTGTCAGGGACCAGGGGTAGACTAGGTATGGGCTTGTTATTATGTAGTGGCAGGGGGTAGGGAGACGGACAAGTGAGCCCTAATCTACCCGCCACTCTGTCCCTGCCTACTTGCAACGACCCGCCCTAGGCGACGGGGTACAACTGGGCGGCGGTCCCTGCGCTCAGTAAGTGCACGACAAACACGACAACATACAAGGAACACAAGCAAGGAAAAGGGGCCGTTGCCCACGGCAACACCGTGAGCAACCAGAGTGGTGAACGAGCCGAGTCAAGCCAGGAGTGTGCGAGGTACAAAACGAAAAGCAGAAGAGTAGTCGGTAAGCCAGGGTCGGTATGGAGCAGGATCAAAAATAGCAGGAGCTGTAGCTGGGCCAGGAACCACAAGGAAAGAAACAAAAGCAATAACAAGCACCGAGGGACAGGAAGTGCAGGCTTAAATAGACCGAGGGCGGGAGCTAGCTGAGTCTGGCCAGGTTACGATAGGCTCTCCCACTCCTAAGCCTGCCAGCCTGAATGGTGGAAGCAGGAGTCAGTCTCAGGGATGTATTCTCAGGTGCTGACTGATTAGTTCTGGGAGTTAACCCCGCTGTGCCTGGCAGATCCTTTACAGTGACACGTGTCCCGAATAACCAGAGCTCTGTATGAAAGTGTTTTAAAATTTATCATACATCCCTTGGTTTATAATTTACCCCAATTTTACTTACCCTGATGCACTCCACACAGCTTATCCCCCCTCGTCTTTCCCCTCTGGGCCCTGCTGTGTGTCCAGGCAGCTGATAACAGCCACATGTAGGGTATTGCCATACCCAGGAGAACCCACATTACAGTTTATGGGGTGTAGGTCTCCGAACAAAATGCTCACTACACCTCTAGATGAATGCCTTGAGGGTGTAGTTTTTAAAACGGGGTCACTTCTTGCGGGTTTCAACTGTACTGGTACCTCAGGGGCTTCTGCATACATGACTTCGCACTAGAAAATCCCCAGCAGGCCAAATGGTGGTCCTTTCCTTCTGAGCCCTCCCATGGGCCCAAACGGCAGTTTATCACAAACAAATGGGGTATTGCGGCACTCAGAACAAATTGCGCAACAGAATGGGGTATTTTGTTTCTTGTGAAAATAAGAAATTTTCAGCCAAAACTACATATTATTTGAAAAAAATAATTTTGTTTTCATTCCCAGCCCAATTCAAATAAGTTCTGTGAAAAAACTATGGGGTCAAAATGGTGACAACACCCATAAATGAATTCCTTGAGGGGTGTAGTTTCCAAAATGGGGTCATTTGTGGTTGGTTTCTATTGCTTTGATACCTCTGGGGCTCTGCAAATGCGACATGGCACCCGAAAACCAATCCAGCAAAATCTGGACTCCAAAGAACACACAGCGCTCCTTTCCTTCTGAGCCCTCCCATGGGCCCAAACGGCAGTTTATCACCACAAATGGGGTATTGCTGCACTCAGGACAAATTGGGCAACAAAATGGAGTATTTTATTTCTTGTGAAAATAAGAATTTTTGAGCTAAAATTACATATTATTTGAAAAAATATATTTTTTTTTAATTCCCAGCCCAATTCAAATAAGTTCTGTGAAGAAACTATGGAGTCTAAATGGTCACATTACCCATAAATGAATTCCTTGAGGGGTGTAGTTTCCAAAATGGGGTCACTTCTGGTGGGTTTCCATTGCTTTGATACCTCTGGGGCTCTGCAAATGCGACATGGCACCCGAAAACCAAACCATCAAAATCTGTACTCCAAAGAACACACAGCGCTCCTTCCCTTCTGAGGCCTCCCATGGGCCCAAACGGCAGTTTATTGCCACAAATGGGGTATTGATGCACTCAGGAGAAATTGGGCAACAAAATTGAGTATTTTGTTCCCTGTCAAAATAAGAAATTTTGGTAAGAAATTACATCTTATTGGAAAAAATGTCATTTTTTTAATGTCACAGCCCAATTGAAATAGGTGCTGTGAAAAAACTGTGTGGTCAAAATGCTAACAACAACCATAAATGAATTCCTTGAGGGGTGTAGTTTCCAAAATGGGGTCACTTTTGGTGGGTTTCCATTGCTTTGATACCTCTGAGGCTCTGCAAATGCGACATGGCACCCGAAAACCAATCCAACAAAATCTGGACTCCAACAAACATATAGCGCTCCTTTCCTTCTGAGCCCTCCCATGGGCCCAAACGGCAGTTTATCACCACAAATGGGGTATTGCCACACTAAGGACAAATTGGGCAACAAAATGGGGTATTTTGTTCCCTGTGAAAATAAGAAATTTTGATCACAAATGACATTTTATTGGAAAAAATGACATTTTTTTCATTTCAGAGCCCAATTCAAATACGTGCTGTGAAAAAACTGTGCGGTCAAAATGGTAACAACAACCCTAAATGAATTCCTTGAGGGGTGTAGTTTCCAAAATGGGGTCACTATTGGGGGATTCCTACTGTTTTGACACCTCAACACCTCTTCAAACCTGGCATGCTGCCTAAAATATATTCTAATAAAAAAGAGGACTCAAAATGCACTAGGTGCTTCTTTGCTTCTAGGGCTTGTGTTTTAGTCCACGAACGCAGTAGGGCCACATGTGGGACATTTCTAAAAACTGCAGAATCTGGACAATACATATTTCGTAGTGTTTCTCTGGTAAAACCTTCTGTGTTACAGAAAAAAAAATGAATAAAATTGAAATTCAGCAAGAAAAATGAAATTTGCAAATTTCACCTCCACTTTGCTTTAATTCCTGTGAAATGCCTGAAGGGTTAAAAAACTTTCTAACTGCTGTTTTGAATACTTTGAGGGGTCTAGTTTTTAAAATGGGGTGTTTTATCAGGGTTTCTAATACATAGGCCCCACAAAGCCACTTCAGAACTCAAGAGGTACCTTAAAAAAAAGGCTTTTGAAATTTTCTTAAAAATATGAGAAATTGCTGTTTATGTTCTAAGCCTTGTAACGTCCAAGAAAAATAAAAGAATGTTCAAAAAACGATGCCAATCTAAAGTAGACATATGGGAAATGTGAACTAGTAACTATTTTGGGTGGTATAACCGTCTGTTTTACAAGCAGATGCATTTCAATTCTGAAAAATGCTATTTTTTCAAAATTTTCTCTACATTTGAAATATGTCAGATTTGAAAAATGGGCTCTGAGCCTTAAGGCCAAAACTAGGCTGCGTCCTTAAGGGGTTAAGGAACATGACAAAGAGTTCAAGGTGTTCAGTTGGCCTCCAAATTCCCCAGATCTCAATCCGATCAAGCATCTATGGGATGTGCTGGAAAAACCTGTCCGAACTATGGAGGCCCCACATCACAACTTACAGGACCTAAAAGGATCTGCTGCTAACGTCTTGGTGCCAGATACCACAGGGAACCTTCTGATGTCCTGTGGAGTCCATACTTCGACTAGTCAGAGCTGTTTTGGCAGCATGAGGGCAACATACAAAATATTAGGGAAATGGTTTTAATGTAATGGCTGAACAGTGTATATGCCGTACATAGATTTTTTTTATCCCATAAATGGTGCCCCCATGGCTCCATAGGTGCACATCTATTCCATCTATTTCACTCCAATCCCGCCTGTCTCATAATGTGATTAACCTTTTTCCATTACTTGTCATATGGCATTATTTAACACTGCATAAGCAGCACAGAGAGTAAGGGTCCTCTTCCATGGCCCGACATGGGCCGTGCAAACGAGCGTCGATCAGCGCTCGTTTGCTCCTTTCACAAGGAGCTATGTTTGGGGACGAGCGATCGTTACTACGATCATTCGTCCTCATACACTTCTGCCATGTTCGCAGCACATCTCTCTGTTTACACAGGAAGATGTGCTGCTGACAACGATAATATTTTCTGCTACATAAACGATGCAATCAGCTGATGAACAAGCTTCTTCATCAGCTGATCGTTGTCCTTTTTACACAGGGCAATGATCGGGAACGAGTGTTCACATACGCTCGTTTGCCAGATAATTGACCCGTGTAAAAGGGCCCTAAGTGCAGATAAGGATTTATCTACTTAACCAGTGCTCCAGTTTCTTGACCCAGTCTTCCCTGGGTACTGGACTTGGTGGCCTAAAGGTTACAAATTCTTTGAGTGCCATTTTGTGTTGTCTATAGGTAGTATCAGAGACATGTAAAGTATTTTATGCCTCTGTGGCCGACTATGCCCAATACTTTGTACCCGCAGGTAATTTTCTGCTGCCAGAGGAGTCAGCTAGCAGCTTCTGACTGTCTCCTCATGGATGAGATAAGGGTGCATGCATATGGGGGAGTCTGGAGAAATAGCTGTAGGCCAATCGAGCGTTGATTCTACTATAGGATATTAATGGCAAATCAGCTGTTGGAATTGATGACACCAATTCTAGTTTTAGATATCTACAACTCAACTTCCATATTATTAATCTGACCAAAAATGAAAACCTAAGCTTACCCTAATAAAAGTCCTGAGGTTACAACAAAGTATTACCATCATCCTATCCTCAGGTGATGAAGCGAATTACAATTATCTTCTAAGGCGTCTGATAAGATCATCTTCGTTGCTGCCCCGGGCATCTGTAGGTTCTGCAGCGTCCCTACTAATATTTAGATATTCGAGTAATTTGCGTTGGCCCTGCATAGTAGAGGAGCTGGTAGATTTTCCTGCCAGCTTTGTTGCAATGCAGCATTGAGTGTAACCCAGTATATTGTTGTACAGTCTGAAAGAAATCGCTGTTCCCCGTGGCCTGGGACGTCAGTAGTAGGCTCTGGGCAAAGATCAAGTCAGTGGGCCCCAATTCTTACAGAAACACAAGAGGGTTGACATGCAGAAGTCAAGCTTTCCCCAGAGAACAGAAGAGAAATTTAGAGAAAAAAAACCTGCCATACATACTGACTGCTTCACATGTTCTAGTAAATATGAGAACTTGAGTCATCAAGAACTACATCTGTTCCTACGAAATATGGTTCACAACCGTCATTGCAGCTCCCACAAGGATTGTCACCCAGCTTTCTAAAAATGGCAAATCTGCCTTGTTGTGTAGAGATACATATTCTCATTTAACATCCTAGAATAGGTAAGGGTTAATAAAAGTCCAAAACACGTTACTGTTCTGCTGATACTACATATGCTAAAATTTGCTCTTCATTCCAGTTCTTCTGTTGGTTCCTACACAGCCGTGCACAGTAGATAAAGAATACATGGTTAGTTGACCCACAGTTATTTTTTCTGGTCTAATGTATAGCATTATATTACCATGACAACATGGAACTGTAGAACTTGGCAAAACAGTGTGATATTTACAAGTAAATAGGCTTATACAATGAACAAACATCCGTTGAGCCAAGCCCTGGAAGAATTCTACTGATGGGTCCCCTACAGATGCCAATAAACTACCCTTCCAATTGTCAATATTACAGCCTAGAGTAGATGTTCTCCAGGTACCATTAGGCGTTCCAAGTGATGCAACAATTGCGAACAGTCTATACACAAATATATCCTAATCGATGAACTTGGTGAAGTATTTATTGCCGTTATTTCCATACAATTATTTCCATGGATAATATCTAAGAACACGCATGTTCTTAAAGGGTATCAGCCAATTGCCTTCTGGTCTCATGATCAACCAAGCCTCTCGACTTAATGCACCTCTTCAAACTAAATTCTGGCACTCTGGGCCTTTTTTTATAGGTTTTATTGTTCTTGTTTTCTGACTGCATTTTATTTTGGCTTATAACTTGTATCCTTTTCGATTTGTTCTTATTTTGTGCTTCTCTGCCTGACTTTGGGTTGCTTCTCATCCTCGAACTTCATGCCAGTGTCCCCAACTGTAGCCTGGTCACCTGCCAATGAACCAATACGTGTGACTATAACGGAGGCTTGACTACATCTTATCAAATCTATAATTTATTCTTCATTCTCTCATCTCCAGTTTGCTATGAAATAGTCTTGAAAGCTATAGCCTGTGGGATGAACGCAGCTGATTTCTTTTACCAGGGGACCCTGGTGAAAACCCACTACCCAATAGACCCTTGCCACTTCGCTGCTAAAACAATTCTCTGGTAGTGAGGTAGGATCCACAGCTTCATGACATGGATTCTGGGGATGTGAGTCATTTAATGGACCACCTTATAAGATCTATTTACAAGGAATTTTTTAGATAGAGCTACACTTTATACATTGACTTTCTGCGAATCTACCATCATGATGCAACACAAACAATATACACAAAGCCTATTATAATGGATTGTCGTCTAACATTTTATTTAGGTAAGGTCTTTCCCATCTTCTCCATTCAGCAGCGATTTTTCATTTCCAGTTTTACATTGTACAATAGATCTAATTGTTTTACTAGATAGGAGTTGACTGCTCTCATTGGACTCCCCTGAGTCATCTATTGGCTGAACCAGTGAACACGATCCGAGTCATCGTCTTGGACTGTGTTCAATATTTTGGTCGTTACATGGTTTATAACCCCTTACTTGGGCCTGATCTCATTTTTATTTTTTATTTACATTTTTTAAAATTCAAGGCTTGCTTTAAAATTGTAAGAAATTCTTCCTCGAATTTTGTAAAAATTGGAAAGCCTGTCAAATATTTTGTATTTTTGACTATAAGATGCAATAGAATGTAAGACGCACCCAGTTTAGACAACAGAAACTAAGTAAAGCAATCAGTGACCAATCAGCGTCATAGACTTCTCATTGTTCCAGCCAAGCTTCTTTCACTGCACAATCACACTGTGCTGTGGATCATGCTGGGCTGGAACAATGAGAAGTGTATGACGCTGATTGGTCACTGATTGGTTAGCGTCATACACTTCTCTTTACAACGCCCACTTGGTCAAAAGTAAAAACACGCCCAGTTGGGCATTAAGAAACTAATTAGCATAAATCTAAAATTGCTTATAACTTGCTAAAAAATGATCGTTTTTCAAAATAAAAACCACTGCTGTTATCTACATTACAGCGCCGATCAGATTATGTTGGAGATAGAGCATTTATAATCTGGTGACAGAGCCTCTTTAATATTTGTTTCTATGGAGGGTTTATGGTAATGCCCCATTCCTTGGTGGTCCAGGTTAGAAGAGGTGGCCTAGGGCATTTGTTTTTCCTGGTGGTTTAACCTTTCTTCCCTGAACTGACCATGGAGATCAGTGCAGGGCAGAAACAGAAAAAGTGCTGTTCATAGCTGCACAGTCCCCACTATGATCGTGCATGATTGGGAACTAATTAAAATCACCCAGGGCAGAATAAGAGGAGTGCGAGATCAACAATGGAGGCAGTCACTAACCCCACTATACAGATATTAAATCATACCACTATACCGGATTAAGTATTACCTGCATACTGTTACTGAACACAACTCACTATTATAAGACCAATATTACTATTAGTAATACAATATAAGGTCCACATAATACCGCCACACCATAACCACAGTCACTGAATGATACCCCCATAATGTTACTGAATAAAAACCACTATACAAAGACCAATATTACCACCATGTAGTGTTGACATAATGGTAGATGCCAGTTATACACAGCAGCTCTGCAGACGATATAAGTGATTACACCACATTTATATATAGTGACTCACAGGTGATGTTTTCTCTGATTAGAGTCGTTCACTTTCTCTTTTTTTATTCATCCAGTCCAGACCACTGTGACAATTTATTGCAGCCACAACTCGTCTCTGCAGAATTTGACACACAGACATGTTGGTTTCTTGCTTTTCCAGCACCCTCCACACCAATGCTCCATCCTCTAAACAAACTCGTAATCCACAGTGCCCCAGATGGTAATAATGATCACTTAGTACTGAACACAATAAAAATGCCCCCTCAGTAATGGCACCCCTTTGTGTCCCCACACAGTAATAATACCCCCTTTGTGCCCCCTGTAGATAGCGCCACAGACAGATCCCTGTAGATAGTGCCACACATATTGCCCCCTGTAGATAGCACTACACACAGCCCCCTGTAGATAGCGCTACACACAGCCCCCTGTAGATAGTGCCACACAGCCCTCCCCCTTGTTTATAGAGCCATACAGACCCCCCCCGCTAGGATACAGTGCCATGCAGCCCCCCTTGTATATAGTGCCACACAGCCCCCCCCCCAATTTTTTTTACTTACCTAGCCCTGTTCCCGCGACGGACGGAATGCGTCACAGCCTCCAGGCGGGAGCTTTGCGCAGCCTAGCGTGATGCAGTGACGTTATCACATCGGCCTGCGCAGGGATTATTCCCAGCACATTATAGGCTGCAGGCCTAACGTGCCCTGTAGCCTATAGTGTTCAATTGTATCTGTGTCCTGAGTATGCAGATACAATTGAATGTGGTGGTCGCTAGCACCGTGTCCCCACCTGGTGCTAGCGACGCCACCAGGCATGAGGGGGCACGTACCACCCGGCCCTTAAATGTTATGTACCAGGTGGAACAGGCCCCCTCAGGCCCCCGTAGCAGCCGCTATGGCTGCTACAGTGGGCAGTGGGCCATAAGAGGATGGGGGCTTTGGGCAATTGCCCTGTTTGCCGCCCCCCCCTAATGCTGGCCCTCTTGGTTTGTTAATCGTATATTTCTCCAATAATCCCTTAACTGGCCATCTGTCCTTCATCTCAAGCTTTGGTGCTCCCCAATTGGTATATACACTACCGTTCAAAAGTTTGGGGTCACCCAGACAATTTAGTGTTTTCCATGAAAACTCACACTTATATTTATCAAATGAGTTGCAAAATGACTAGAAAATATAGTCAAGACATTGACAAGGTTAGAAATAATGATTTTTATTTGAAATAATAATTTTCTCCTTCAAACTTTGCTTTCGTCAAAGAATGCTCCATTTGCAGCAATTACAGCATTGCAGACCTTTGGCATTCTAGCTGTTAATTTTCTGAGGTAATCGGGAGAAATTTCACCCCATGCTTCCAGAAGCCCCTCCCACAAGTTGGATTGGCTTGATGGGCACTTGCGTACCATTCGGTCAAGCTGCTCCCACAACAGCTCTATGGGGTTGAGATCTGGTGACTGCGCTGGCCACTCCATTACAGATAGAATACCAGCTGCCTGCTTCTTCCCTAAATAGTTCTTGCATAATTTGGAGGTTTGCTTTGGGTCATTGTCCTGTTGTAGGATGAAATTGGCTCCAATCAAGCGCTGTCCACCGGGTATGGCATGGCGTTGCAAAAGGGAGTGATAGCCTTCCTTATTCAAAATCCCTTTTACCTTGTACAAATCTCCCACTTTACCAGCACCAAAGCAACCCCAGACCATCACATTACCTCCACCATGCTTGACAGATGGCGTCAGGCACTCTTCCAGCATCTTTTCAGTTGTTCTGCGTCTCACAAATATTCTTCTGTGTGATCCAAACACCTCAAACTTCGATTCGTCTATCCATAACACTTTTTTCCAATCTTCCTCTGTCCAATGTCTGTGTGCTTTTGCCCATATTAATCTTTTCCTTTTATTAGCCAGTCTCATATATGGCTTTTTCTTTGCCACTCTGCCCTGAAGGCCAGCATCCCGGAGTCGCCTCTTCACTGTAGACGTTGACACTGGCGTTTTGCGGACACTATTTAATGAAGCTGCCAGTTGAGGACCTGTGAGGCGTCTATTTCTCAAACTAGAGACTCTAATGTACTTGTCTTGTTGCTCAGTTGTGCAGCGGGGCCTCCCACTTCTCTTTCTACTCCAGTTAGAGCCTGTTTGTGCTGTCCTCTGAAGGGAGTAATACACACCGTTGTAGGAAATCTTCAGTTTCTTGGCAATTTTTCACATGGAATAGACTTAATTTCTAAGAACAAGAATAGACTGTCGAGTTTCACATGAAAGCTCTCTTTTTCTAGCCATTTTGAGAGTTTAATCTAACCCACAAATGTAATGCTCCAGATTCTCAACTAGCTCAAAGGAAGGTCAGTTTTATAGCTCCTCTAAACAGCAAAACTGTTTACAGCGGTGCTAAGATAATTGCACAAGGGTTTTCAAGTGTTTTGTAATCATCCATTAGCCTTCTAACACAGTTAGCAAACACAATGTACCATTAGAACACTGGAGTGATGGTTGCTGGAAATGGACCTCTATACACCTATGTAGATATTGCATTAAAAACCAGACGTTTGCAGCTAGAATAGTCATTTAGCACATTAACAATGTATAGAGTGTATTTCTGATTAATTTAATGTTATCTTCATTGAAAAAAACTGTGCTTTTCTTTAAAAAATAAGCCCCCAGACGAAGGCTTCCGGGCCTAAACGCACGTCGGGGCTGACACCACAGACGGTGAGCTCCATGATGGGTAAGAGTTCCCTTTCAGTATAGACCTTTCATATAGGGTATATACCTTCTTTTTGATTAATTTATATAGGCAATCTTTTGCTGGTGGCACAGGTAATATCCTGTGTGCGCCATGTAGTGGTTTTACATGGTGCATATATTGCCATTTATACCAATTACTAAATTACCATGGGTTTATTTACACCCCACTATTCATTATTATCTATTACGCAGCCCATATATGAAGTGCTGAGCAGGCCTTCTTACCGTTTCATGTGTTGATATAAACATACTATACAAATGTAATGTGCTGTAGCTATACTTTCTTGTGGTTACACAGCATCATTTATATATTTATATGTATACAGCTACATTCTTTGTACTATCTGGTTGTCTTTCCGCACTGAGGAAATCATCTCTGCTTTTAAATTTGTGTTATTTTATATTGATCTAATAAAGTTACATTGTTTTAACATAACTTTGGTGTGTCAGACTCCAATCTTTAGGTTTTCTCTTGTTCTTAGAAATGAAGGCTATTCCATGCGAGAAATTGCCAAGAAACTGAAGATTTCCTACAACGGTGTGTACTACTCCTTTCAGAGGACAGCACAAACAGGCTCTAACCAGAGTAGAAAGAGAAGTGGGAGGCCCCACTGCACAACTGAGCAACAAGACAAGTACATTAAAGTCTCTAGTTTGAGAAATAGACGCCTCACAGGTCCTCAACTGGCAGCTTCATTAAATAGTACCTGCAAAACTCCAGTGTCAATGTCTACAGTGAAGAGGCGAGTCCGGGATGCTGGCCTTCAGGGCAGAGTGGCAAAGAAAAAGCCATATCTGAGACTGGCTAATAAAAGGAAAAGATTAATATGGGCAAAAGCACACAGACATTGGACAGAGGAAGATTGGAAAAAAAGTGTTATGCACACACGAATCGAAGTTTGAACTGTTTGGATCACACAGAAGAACATTTGTGAGACGCAGAACTGCTGAAAAGATGCTGGAAGAGTGCCTGACGCCATCTGGCAAGCATGGTGGAGGTAATGTGATGGTCTGGGGTTTGTTTGGTGCTGTTAAAGTGGGAGATTTGTACAAGGTAAAAGGGATTTTGATTAAGCAAGGTTATCACTCCATTTTGCAACGCCATGCCATACCCTGTGAACAGCGCTTGATTGGAGCCAATTTCAACAGGGTAATGACCCAAAGCACACCTCCAAATTATGCAAGAACTATTTAGGGAAGAAGCAGGCAGCTGGTATTCTATCTGTAATGGAGTGGCCAGCGCAGTCACCAGATCTCAACCCCATAGAGCTGTTGTGGGAGCAGCTTGACCGAATGGTACGCAAGAAGTGCCCATCAAGCCAATCCAACTTGTGGGAGGGGCTTCTGGAAGAATGGGGTGAAATTTCTCCCTTAGCCCCGTGGACCCCTGAGGACGCTACTTAGTAGCGAAACATGTCGGGGGGGCTGCTAATGTTTTAAACACTGCCGTCGACCGGACCTACTATTACTTATCAATTCTAACTGGATAGGGAAAATACTGATAATCCTACGCCCAATACTACATGTGTCTGTTGAATCAGATGACACATGTGTGCACCCGGTCCTCGGCTGTTGACAATTTTAAACTCATTCATGTGGTCTGTCCGAGCTATACGTAGCTGAATAAAAGTTATTTATTTTATCTATTGTGGTGGCTGGGAAATTGGGCTTGGCTGTTGCAGACAGCCTTTTTGTGTTAATGTATATTGTGCCCGCCAGCCACTTAGGGTCACAATCTTTTTTTGTTCTCAGCTTGACCGTATGGTACACAAGAAGTGCCCATCAAGCCAATCCAACTTGTGGGAGGGGCTTCTGGAAGCATGGGTTGAAATTTCTCCCGATTATCTCAGCAAATTAACAGCTAGAATGCCAAAGGTCTGCAATGCTGTAATTGCTGCAAATGGAGCATTCTTTGGCGAAAGCAAAGTTTGAAGGAGAAAATTATTATTTCAAATAAAAATCATTATTTCTAACCTTGTCAATGTCTTGACTATATTTTCTAGTCATTTTGCAACTCATTTGATAAATATAAGTGTGAGTTTTCATGGAAAACACTAAATTATCTGGGTGACCCCAAACTTTTGAACGGTAGTGTATGTTTAGGTGTGTGGGTGGCGGTATAATTAGGATTGTGATACCGTGTTTATACTGTACTACGTATAGTGTGAGTATACTCAGTATATATTAATTTTTATATGTATTGGGGTATACTGATACTATACGGTGATCGGTTACTGTGTTCTGTGTTTGGTGTATTTTATATGTAAGTGTGATTATTGTTAGTAATAAATATTACCCTTTATTTACTATACAATTGTATTTACTGAGTCGTATACACTTACGTAGCAGCAAAGCAAATAGATTAGCGTTAATATAAGGAAAAGGTAGGTGAACTAGGCATAACCCTAGTGACCCTGATTATAAAGGAGGTAGTAATAGTGGGCGACCAAGTAGGTGAAACCCGCTATTATACCAGCCCTTTTACACACGTGTGTGTGTGTGTGTGTGTGTGTGTGTGTGTGTGTGGTATATATATATATATATATATATATAGATATAGATATAGAGCCCTTTTTAAATGTTGGAAAGGCGAGGAGTTGAAGACATCTGAGTGTCAAATTCTTCAGAAATGTGTTGTGGCCGGGAGAAGTCATCATGAGGTCTGGACCGATTAGAGAAAAAAAAAGAGAAACAGAATGACTTGAATCTGAGAAAACGTCTCCTGTGAGTCACTGCATTTATAGAGAATCTGTCACCTCTTCTGACATGTCTGTTATAGGAAATTCTTGTATTCCACAAAAACGTCTTTGTGTATCCAGGACTAATAGATAAATGGGTGTTACAGTTCCCCTTGTCAGGGGCATGTGTGACTATACAGTGTGATGCCGTCAGCAATGGTTGTAGACTGTCAGTATGTAGGGACACAGCCCTTTGACAAGTTGAATTGTAGCACAGCAATGCCAGCACACAGCGTGGCAGGGCGGCAGTGGTGGTGAAGGGGTGCCCAAGTTTGGGGAACAGGCCTATGGTCAACTCAATCCGCCACTGGTGCTGAGGCATAGATCTGGAGACGATTACAAAAAAAATGCTGCTGCACTGAAAGTTCCCAAGAGCACAGAGGCCTCCATAATTCTTAAATGGAAGAAGTTTGGAACAACCCGGACTTTTCCTAGAGATGGCTGCCCCACCAAACTGAGTAATCGGGGGAGAAGGGCCTTGGTAAGAGAGGTGACCAAGAACCCAATGGTCACTCTGCCTGATCTACAAAGATCCAGTGTGCAGATGGGAGAAACTTCCAGAAGGTCTACCGTCACTACAGCATTCCACCAATCTAGACTTTATGGCAGAGTGGCCAGGAAGAAGCCTCTCCTCAGTAACAGGCACATGAAAGCCCATCTGGAGTTTTCAAAAAAGCACCTAAAGGACTCTCACAAACAAGATTCTATGGTCTGATGAAACCAAGATTGAACTTTTAGGTTCAATTCTAAGCATCATGTCTGAAGGAAACCAGGCACTGCTCATCACCTGCCCAATACTATCCCTACAGTGAAGCATAGTGGTGGTAGCATCATGCTGTGGGGGTGTTTTTCAGCGGCTGGGACAGGGAGACTGGTCAGGGTTGAGGTAAAGATGAATGGAGCAAAGTACAGAGATATTCTTAATGAAAACCTGATCCAGAGTGCTATGAACTTCAGACTGGGCCGAAGTTTGACATTCCAACAAGATAATGACAATAAGCACACAGTCAAGACAACACAGGAGTGGGTTAGGGACAACTCCGTGAATGTCCTTGAGTGGCCCAGCCAGAGCCCTGACTTGAAACCCAATAGAACATCTCTGGAGAGACCTGAAAATGGCTGTCCATCGACGGTCCCCATCCAACCTGACAGAGCTTGAGAGGATCTGCAGAGAAGAATGGCAGAAAATCCCCAAATCCAGGTGTGCAAACCTTGTGGCATCATACCCAAGAAGACTGGAGGCTGTTAAAGGGGCTTCAACTAAGTACCGAGTAAAGGGTCTGAATACTTATGTCAATGCAATATTTTCGTTTTTCCTTTTCAATAAATTAGCAAAGATTACTAACATTCTGTTTTCACTTTGTCATTATGGGCTATTGAGTGCAGAATGATGGGGAATTTGTTTTTTTATTTTAGCACAAGGCCTCAACATCATTTTGTTTTTAAAAAAAATTAAAAGGGTCTGAAGATATCCCGAATGTATGGTACATAGGTATATACAGTGGATATAAAAAGTCTACACACCCCTGGTAAAATGCCAGGTTTTTGTCATGTCAAAAAATCAGTACAAGATGAACGATTTTTCCACCTTGAAAGGGAAGGTGTCGCGAAAAAAAAAAAAATTTCATATAAATTTGCTTTTAGTATGTTATTAAAATAAATTTTATTTATTTGTCTTTTTGTGTTGTACTTTTTTCTTTTTTCTTACTTTTACTTCACTATGGGGGCTGCCATTTTTTTTTTCATCTCTGTATGTGTCGATTAACGACACATACAGAGATGGAATACGGCACATTCACTATAGTGTATGCCGTCTGTGTGGGAACGGCGCATGCGCCGCTCCCACACAGTCCAAAAGGAAGGTCTTTGGCAGAGCGACATCTGGCGCTATTTTCATGTGGACCGGAAGCCGCGGCCAGACAGTAAGATGACTACTTCCGGTCGCGGCTTCCGGACATATCTTCCAGGCAGCGAAGATGCGAGGAGTAGGATTGGAGGCAGCAGCGGCGGCAGGAGCAGGTAAGTTATGTTTGTGTATGTGATATGTTTATTATGTTCGTGTTATACTGTCTGATTACCACTGTATCTAATCCTCCTACACTGTGTGCCGCCATTTTCTGAGCGAATGCACAGTGTAGGAGGATTAGAAGATTCAACCACCTCCTTCTCCTGACACTAGCCAGGATAAGGGAGGGGGGATTGTGTGAGCACACTAGAGCGTGTGTGTCTACACCAAATTTGCAGCATAAAGCAATGAGGTTGCTTTACCACATTGCAAAGCTGCAATTTTGGGAATTGCTCCCTCTAGTGACCAGCACATGGAAATGTTATAAATTAGAAGCTAATTTATAATATTTCCTAACTTGTGAAAAAATTAAAAAAATTAAAACAACGTTTAATCACTTAAATACTTACTGTTTAATTGAAAAAAATAAAAATAAATTCTAGCGACACATTCCCTTTAAAGGAACAGTGTCACCCAAATTTTTTTTTTAATATGTTAAAGATGTTAGTGCTTTATTAAAAACGTTTGGATTAATTTGTGTGTTTGTGTGTTACTTTTTTTTATTTTTACACTTTTTCTTCCCTATGGGGGCTGCCATTTTTTTTTCCATTTCTGTATGTGTCGATTAACGACACATACAGACATGGAATACGGCAGCTCCAGTCCCATAGGGACTGCGAACGGGGCCCGTTCCATCCACTATCGTGTACGCCGCTGTGTGGGAACGGCGCATGCGCCGCTCCCACACAGTTCAATTTGAAATGCGCGCGGTCCGGCGCCATTTTCCTGTGGACCGGAAGTCGCGGCCGGACAGTAAGATTACTACTTCCGGTCGCGGCTTCCGGACTTGTGCACATGGAGCAGCGGCAGCAGACGGAGCGGATGGACCGGAGGGAGCGGCGGCGACTGGAGCAGGTAAGTTATTTCTATGTATGTTCGTGTTTCAGTGTGTGTTTACTACTGTATGTAAACCTACTACACTGTGTGTTAGCTCAAAAAATGGCGACACACAGTGTAGGAGGTTAGACCGTTCAAACCCCTCGTTTCTCCCGGCACTAGCCAGGATAAAGGAGGGGGGGATGCTGAGAGCTCACTAGAGCAAGGGATTTTTACCCAATTTTGCAGCATAAAGCAATGTGGTTGCTTTACCACATGCAATGCTGCAATTTTGGGAATGGCTCCATCTAGTGACCAGTGCTGGGAAATATTATAAATTGAATCCAATTTATAATATTTCCTGACTCGTGAAAAAAATAAAATAAATTAGAACAATGTTTAATCACCTACACACTAATTGTTTAACTAAAAAAAAAAAAAACATGTTTTGCTGGCAACACATTCCCTTTAATGTGACCCATAATCTGTACAATTCCATTGAAAAACAAACTGAAATCATTTAGAGGGGAAAAAATATAAATAACAAAACTACAATAATGTGGTTGTATAAGTGTGAACATCCTCTTATAATTGGGGATGTGGTTGTGTTCAGAATTAGCCAATCACATTTAAACTCTTGTAAAATAGTAGTCAGTACACAGCTGCCATTATTTAAAGTGATTCTGAGTAACCCCCATATAAAGTTCAGCTGTTCTGTTAGGATTTTCCTGACATTTTCTTTGTTGCATGTGACAGCAAAAGCCATTAGAACTTACAGCACATCAAAAAGTCTGATTGTTGAAAGTCATCAGTCAAGAGAAGGGTGCCAAAGAATTTCCAAGACATTAGATATACCATGGAACACAGTGATGACGGTCATCAAGAAGTGGATTACATTTGGCACAACAGTGACATTACCAAGAACTGGACGTCCCTCAAAACTTGATGAAAAGACAAAATGAAAATTGGTCTGGGAGGCTACCAAGAGGCCTACAGCAACATTAAAGAGATGCAGGACTTTCTGGCAGGTACTGGTTGTGTAGCGTCCATGGCCGCGGGGCGTCGGATTTACTCACCTCCCGACGCCAGCAGCCATGGATCCGTGAGTGCTGGTCTCCATCTCCTTCCTAGGAGACGCTAGCGCTCACTTTAGCTCCGTTCTGCTGTTTCCTGTAGGGTGCGCGCGCATGCTCGTGCCCGGCCTTAAAGGGCCAGCGTGCGCACAAAGGAAATCGTCATCATCATCAACTGCCATGATTTCCTGGTCTATAAGAAGGCCCCAGGCCTTCTGATCCTTGCCTGAGAATTGTTGGTCTGTCCCAGTCTGTCTTGCAAATGGTCCCTTAGTGTTTCCCCGATCCAGTTGTTACCCGTGCCCTGTTACCCGTTGTTGTATCCCGTATTGTTCTTGTTCCTGTGCCTACCAGTGTTGGAGTCGTGTCTACTGCACCTGCTGTCGTTTGCCACGTCCAGTGTCTTCTGCCACGTCCAGAGTCTTCTGCCACGTCCAGTGTCTTCTGCTACATTGGATACTGCCCACCACGTCTGGCGCTACCTGCCGCACCGGCCTTCATCCGTGCTGAAGCCGCAGCCACCGTCTGGACTAGTTCAGGTACCCAAGCATTACTATCTGCTATTGACTTTCGTGTAGACGGTGACCTGGTCAGCTGCCTCCCCGCTACGGCGGAGCGGCCTAGTGGGTCCACATACCCTGTGACCCTGACAGGTTGTATAGTGCATGTGACAACAATCTCCCATATTCTTCATATGTCTTGGCAGTGGGGTAGGGTGACAAGGCAGAAACCTTTTCTAACAAAGAAAAACATCCAAGCCCGGCTATGTTTTGCAAAGACCTACATCAAGTCTGCCAAAAGCATGTGGGAAAACGTGTTCTGGTCTGATGAGACCAAGGTTGAACCTTTTGCCCATAATTCCAAAAGGTATGTTTGGCACAAAGCCAACACTGCACATCACCAAAAGAACACCATACCCACAGTGAAGCACGGTGGAGGCAGCATTATGATTTGGGGATGTTTTTCTGCAGCTGGAACTGGGGCTTTAGTCAAGGTGGAGGGAATTATGAACAGTTCCAAATATCAGGCAATATTGGCACAAAACCTGCAGGCCTCTGCTAAAAAGCTGAATATGAAGAGGAATTTCACCTTTAAAGACGACAACGACCCAAAGCATACCTCCAAATCAACAAAAGAATGGCTTCACCAGAAGAAGTTTTGGAATGGCCGAGACGTGAATCCCATTGAAAATCTGTGGCGTGACCTGAAGAGGGCTGTACACAGATGCCCTCGCAATCTGACAGATTTGGAGCGCTTTTGCAAGGAAGAGTGGGCAAAAAGTCAAGATGTGCCATGCTGATAGACTTCTACCCAAATAGACTGAATGCGGTCATAAAGTCAAAGGGTAATTCAACAAAGTATTAGTTTAACCCGTTCAGGACTGAGCCTGTTTTGGCCTTGAGGACGAAGCCGATTTGTTTTCAAATCTGACATGTGTTATCTTGTGTAGTAATAATTTGGGAATGATTTTACCTATCCAAGTGAGTCTGAGACTGTTTTCTCGTGACATATTGTACTTTATGTTAGTAAAAAATTTGGTCAATAAATTCAATATTTATGTGTGAAAAACACCAAAATTTAAAGAAAATGTGCAAAAATTTGCATTTTTCTAAATTTAAATGTATCTGCTTGTAAGACAGACAGTAATACCACACAAAATAGTTACTATTTCATATATCCCATATGTCTACTTTATGTTTGCATAGTTTTTTGAACATTCCTTTACTTTTCCAGGACGTTACAAGGCTTAGAACTTTTGCAGCAATTTCTCATATTTTCAAGAAAATGTCAAAAGGCTATTTTTTGAGGGACCAGTTAAATTCTGAAGTGGCTTTGATGGCCTTATATATTAGAAAGTCCCCATAAGTCACGCAATTTTGAAAACTGCACCCCTCAAAGCATTCAAAACAGCATTCAGAAAGTGTTTTAACCCCATAGACGTTTCTCAGGTATTAAAGTAGATGTGAAATTTACAAATTTCATTTTTTTTGCCAAAATTCATTTGTAATACAATTTTTTTGTTTTACACGAGAAATGCATCCCCCGTATTTATTGCCCAGATTCTGCAGTTTTTAGAAATATTCCACATGTGGGCCTAGTTTCCTAATGGACTGAAACACAGGCCTCAGAAGCAAAGGAGCACCTAGTGGATTTTGGGGCCTCCTTTTTAAAAAAAATATATTTTAGGCACCATGTCAGGTTTGAAGAGGTCTTGTGGTGCCAAAACAGTGGAAACACCCCAAAAGTTACCCCATTTTGGAAAATACACCACTCAATGAATTTATCAAGGGGTATAGTTAGAATTTTGACAAAGACAATTTTTTGCTAAATGTATTTGAATTAGTCTGTGAAGATGAAACTCTACTTTTTTTCTGAAAAAAAGTAGCCATTTTTAATTTTCACAATGAATAAAGGAGAAAAAAAACACCACTGGATTTTGAAAGCAATTTATCCTGATTACGGCAATACCCTATATGTGGTAATAAACTGCTGTTTGGACCCACAGCAGGGCTCAGAAGGGAAGGAGCATAAATTTGATTTTGAAGCGCAGATTTTGCTGGATTAATTTTCGGGTGTCATGTCGCATTTGCAATGACCTGGAGGGACCAAAACATTGGAAACCCCCCAAAAGTGAACCCATTTTGGAAACTACACCCTTTAAGGAATTTATCTAGGGGTACAGTTATCATTTTGACCCCACAGTTTTTTGCTAAATCTATTTGAATTAGTCTGTGCAGATGAAAATCTACTTTTTTATGAAAAAAATCAGAAATGCTTAATTTTTACAAGGAATAAAGGAGAAAAAAAAAAAGCATTTGTAAAGCAATTTCTCCCGAGTGCGGCTATACCCGACATGTGGTCATAAATGATTTTTTATTAGAAATCAATTAACCCTTTCTGGACTGATTCATTTTTTTGCTGTTTTATTTTCGTTTTTCACTACCCGCCTTCCAAAAGCCATAACTTTTTAACTTTTCTGTCAATAGTGTGAGGGCTTATTTGTTGCGGGAGGAGTTGTATTTTCTATTAACACCATTTAATGTACCATTTAATGTACTGGGAAACTGAAAATAAAATTCTTCGCAGGCTGAAACTGGAAAAAACTGTGATTCCACCATTGTTTTTTGGGTTTTGTTTTTACTGCTTTCACCATGCAGTAAAAACGACAAATTAATTTTTTTCTGTGATTCAATGCAATTCCTGTGATACCAAATCGATATATATTTTTTATATTTTACTACTTTTACAAAGTAAAAACGATTTGTTAAAAAAAATAATTGTTTTGTTACACCACGTGCTGAGAGGCATCACTTTTTTTTATTTTTTAGTCGATTGAGTGGTGAGAGGGCTTATTTTTTGCAGGACGAGCTGTAGTTTGTATTGATAAAAATTTTTGGTACATACAACATTCTGAGCACTTTTTCGAAGAAATTTTTTTAGAGCCAAGGTGACCAAAAAACAGCGATTTAGGCATTTTAAATTCTTTATTATTTACGGCGTTCACCGTGCGAGTTAAATAATGGTATATTGTAACAGTTCAGACTTTTACGGACGCAGCAATATCAATTTTGTGTATTTTTTTTTATTTTTTACATTGCTTTAGCGAAAAAATGGGAAATATATTAACTTTTTTTTTTTACACATTTTATTAGTCCCCCTAGGGGACTTGAACCAGCGATCAAAGATTGCTGGTACAATACACTGCAATACTAATGTATTGCAGTATATTGTCATTTTTACAGGCTCCTATAACAGCGAGATCGCTGTTCCTGTCCGTTAGTCCCGGGTGTGAGCTGTAATACACAGCTGACACCCGCAGCGTATGGGAGCCCGTTCCATACATCCCCCCCACACCACGACATGCTATTAAGTCGTGGTTAGCGAAGGGGTTAATGCGCAGCGGATGGTGTGAAGTAAAAATTCAAATTTTCCACTGATATGCCATTTTAGTGCACAATATGTTGTGCCCAGTTTGTGCCACTGAAAACAAATACCTCATAAAATGTTAATCGGGTTCTCCCGGGTATGGCGATGCCAGATCTGTGGACGTAAACTGCTGTTTAGGCACGCTGCAGGGCTCATAAGTGAGGGAGCACCATTTGGCTTTTGGAGCGCAGATTTGCTAGGCAGTTGTTCTGTTTGGAGTTTTACTGGTATTTCGGGTTATAATGTGGGGGCATATGTAATCTGTGCGGAGTACATCAGGGTATAATAAGAGGTTATAATAATGCGGTAAATAAATAACTTTTATTTTTAAACTTTTATAAAACATTTTTATTAACTTATTTATACTTTTTTTTACTTGTCCCACTAGGGGACTACGAGACTTGCAGCTCTGATCGCTGCTAGAGTACATTACACTACCTACGTAGTGTAATGTGTTCTAACTGTCATTGTGACGTGACAGTCACTCTGACAGGAAGCCTCCGGCTGGTCCTCATAGGCTTCCGTACATGGCAGCCCGGAGGCTATTGTCTGGCACAGAGGCCATTGTCTGGCATTGTCTGGCCTCTGGTTGCCATGGCAACTATCGTCAGCCCCCGTGATTTTATGTAGGGACTGCCAATCTGCTCTAAACTCCTTAAATGTGGCGATGGACCGCCGCATCTAAGGGGTTAACTGCCGAAATCAGCGGCGAAGGGCCGCTGATAGGCAACGGAATGCAGTGCAGAAACCCTGCACAGATGACCGCCACTGTGGTGTAGCGCCGCGCGGCGGTTAACTGTCAAAGTACAGACATAACTGCACGTCAAGGTGCGGGAAGGGGTTAAGGGAGTGCATATTTATGCAACCACATTATTTCTGTTTTTTATTTATATTTTTCATACCCTAAGGCCTCATGAACACGACCGTAGCCATGTGCACGGCCGTGATTTTCGGGTCGGCCGGCCACGGAGTGTCAGCTGCGAGCTGCCCGAAAATCGCGGGCCGCGCACATGGCCGCGGCCATTATTTTTAATGGAAACCACGGTCGTGTGCATGGCCCCATGGGAATGAATGGTGGCGCAATTCTCCCATGGATTTTTGGGGGGGAATTGGGGCCGCAAAAGCACGCTCGTGTGCATGGAGCCTAAAAGATTTATTTTTGTTTTTCAATACAATTGTACAGATTATAGGTGACTTTAAAGGTGGACAAAGTTCTGAAATTATTTATCTTGGACTGATTTTGTAATACGACAAAAACCTTTCATTTTAATAGGGGTGAGTAGATTTTTTACATCCACTGTATGTCATATAGACATGTGTCTGCCCAGCATTGTATAAAGGGTTAACAGCCACCTGCTGTATGTTTATTTGCACAGCCTCTCCTGTCTAATCAGATAAGAAATACATGAAACACTTAATAGTAAGTAAATAATCCTGAAGGTATGCACCAACTGAGATTCCAGAAGAAGGGTGGTACTGTAAACTGCACTGTGTACTAATGCCAAGTGTCCAAATCCACTGACGATAAACATGCTGCACTGAATAATAATACTGCGTATCCCTATATACTGATAATATACATGTATAATGATGAGCAGTCTCTATATACTGATAATATACATGTATAATGATGAGCGGTGTCTCTATATACTGATAATATACATGTATAATGATGAGCAGTCTCTATATACTGATAATATACATGTATAATGATGAGCGGTATCTCTATATACTGATAATATACATGTATAATGATGAGCGGTATCTCTATATAGTGATAATATACATGTATAATGATGAGCTGTATCTCTATATACTGATAATATACATGTATAATGATGAGCGGTATCTCTATATACTGATAATATACATGTATAATGATGAGCGGTATCTCTATATACATGTATAATGATGAGCGGTATCTCTATATACTGATAATATACATGTATAATGATGAGCAGTCTCTATATACTGATAATATACATATATAATGATGAGCGGTATCTCTATATACTGATAATATACATGTATAATGATGAGCGGTATCTCTATATACTGATAATATACATGTATAATGATGAGCGGAATCTCTATATACTGATAATATACATGTATAATGATGAGCGGTGTCTCTATATACTGATAATATACATGTATAATGATGAGCGGTATCTCTATATACTGATAATATACATGTATAATGATGAGTGGTATCTCTATATACTGATAATATGCATGTATAATTATGAGCGGTATCTCTATATAGTGATAATATACATGTATAATAATGAGCGGTGTCTCTATATACTGATAATATACATGTATAATGATGAGCGGTATCTCTATATACTGATAATATACATGTATAATGATGAGCGGTATCTCTATATACTGATAATATACATGTATAATGATGAGCAGGATCCTCATGTCAATCCGGGTGCCTAGAAGTATGAGGTCATACAGGTTAGGTGGCAGATCACGAGCGGCAAGTTCGTTTTTAATTTTAAGAGACAGTCCCTGCCAGAATGTAGCCACCAAGGCCTCGTTGTTCCAGGACAGCTGTCATGAACAAATACACAGCAAACAGTAAGATCCCTGTTATTTCTAAACCTCTGTCCCTACCTACTTGTACAACCCGATCTAAACGACGTCGCACAACTGGGCGGCGTTCCCTATACTGCTACAAGTGAAACTGCCAAACAGATAAGACAAAGACAGTACGAAATAACAAAGAGTCACTTGGGAAGTACACGGAGGGAGAGGCAGGGCAATTGTGCCGTGGACAAGTCCGGGTGCAAAAGGCGGAGTCAGGCAGGCAGGGTCAAACCGGGAGAGTGCGGAAAAAACAAAAGTCAGAAGGCAAAGAAAAGTCAGTAGTCCAGCCGAGGTCAGGTCACAAGAAGTAAAAAAGCAAGTCGCTAAGGGAAGTCTGAAACAAGGGAAAGCACCAAGCAAGAAAACTCTAATTACAGACAAAGGCCAACTATCCCAGGCTGAACTAAATAAGGAGAGGGCGGGAGGTCAGGAACATCAGCCAGGCTTTGATTGGCCTGACGCTCCTGAGTTCCTATTGGCTGCAGACTGCCTCAGTCTGCCAGGCCGGGTGACGCCCGAGTGAGTAACTCTCGATGTCCTGGAGACCCAGGGAGCCGCAGGCAGAGAGTACGTGACAGTACCCCCCCTTTTACGAGGGGCCACTGGACCCTCAACCCCCGAACCAGGTTTATTCGAAAACTTTTTATGATAGTTTTTTATAAGAGTCCGAGCGTGGATATCACGGACTGGGACCCAAGTCCTCTCCTCTGGACCATATCCTTTCCAATGGACCAGGTACTGGACAGACCCCTGAACCTTTTTACTGTCCAGCAACCTGGCCACCTCGAACTCCTGTCCCTCGGGTGTCAATACTAGGACGGGGGGTTTCCCGATAGGAAGGATGGGGAGAACAAATATTTTAAGAAGGGAGGAATGAAACACATCATGGATGCGGAAGGAGGGTATTCTGCCACGGGTAACACAGGGGCGGCCACCTGCAGGGCATGCTCCTGCTGGTAGATTCTCTGGGCCAGATCCTGCACCTATTGGGTGAAACCCTGCATTTGCTCTGTTAACACTACCAAAGGGTCCATGGCAAACAAAGCCAGACAACAGGGAAGAGCAGGTAAAAGGTCTGTAATTCTGTCATGAACAAATACACAGTAAACAGTGAGATCCCTGTTCTTCCAAAACTTCTGTCCCTACCTACTGGTACGACCCGACCTAAACGACGGTGCACAACTGGGCGGCATTCCCTATACTGCTAGAGGTGAAACTGACAAACAGATAAGACAGAGACAGTACAAAATAACAAAGGGTCACCTGGGAAGTACACGGAGGGAGAGGCAGGGCAATTGCGCCGTGGACAAGTCCGGGCGCAAAAGGCGGAGTCAGGCAGGCAGGGTCAAACCGGGAGAGTGCGGAAAAAACAAAAGTCAGAAGGCAAAGAAAAGTCAGGAGTCCAGCCCAAGTCAGGTCACAAGAAGTCAAAAAGCAAGTCGCTAAGGGAAGTCTGAAACAAGGAAAAGTACCAGGCTAGGAAACTCTAATTACAGACAAAGGCCAACTATCCCAGGCTGAACTAAATAAGGAGAGGGTGGGAGCTCATTAACATCAGCCAGGCTTTGATTGGCCTGATGCTCCTGAGCTCCTATTGGCTGCAGACTGCCTCAGTCTGCCAGGCCGGGTGACACCCGAGCGAGTAACTCTCGATGTCCTGGAGACCGAGGGAGCCGCAGGCAGATAGTATGTGACAACAGCTCTACCGCCATGGTGCGGAACTGAATGGCGTACTCGCCGATGGAGGTGTCCCCCTGGCAGAGGGTGAGAAGAGATGCAGCTGCTGAGGAGACTTGTCCAGGTTCCTCAAATACTGTGAGAAAAGTCTATAGGAAACACTGGGAGTCACGGGTCTCTGACATTCCCAGATAGGGTTTGCCCATGCTAGGGCCTTGCCAGTAAGGAGTGAGACTATAAATGCGATCCTTGCGCCATCAGTAGGAAATGCTCTGGCATGTAGACTGAAGTGGATCTGGCACTGGTTCGAAAATCCCCTGCAGGTCCTCGAATCTTTGTCGTAGCGAGGAGGTAGTGGCATCGAGAATCAGGAGTCAGCACTGATACTGACAGGAGGTGTAGCAGGAGGAACAGCCAGAGCAACAGTAAAGGATGCTGAGATGACTGCAGCTTGTGCATCCAGCCGATGTGTAATGGCGTTCACCGCCTGGAGGAGTTGGTCCTGTCATAATTGGCAGACTAGCATATCCGCCTGCATGGCTTGTGATGTTGTCACGGTCTTGGGTTGACCAGCTGGGTCCATGGCCTGAGCATACTGTCATGATCTGTGGGTATATGAACCCACTGGGCCATACCGCTGTAGCGGGATAGCAGCTGGCCAAACAGTGTACCAAGTCAATGTCTATATAGTCCAAGCACAAGGGTACCTGTAGCAGTCCAGACAGTAGTAACGGCTAGGCTCAGATGGGACCTTGGCAGCAGACACCAGGCGTGGTGTCACACAGCAGGCGTGACCGATGGCACAACACGACTCCAACTTTCTAAGGCACAGGAACAATGGTAGCACGGGATACAGGATACAGGTAGCAGGTACGGGAACCCTGGGAACAGGATAACACTAAGGGACCATTTGCAGGCCTTACATGGGTAAACACAACAACGCTCAGGCAATGAGAAAAGTGCAGAGCTCTTTTTATAGTCCAGGGTTATCATGGGTTAATTGATGATTATATTCTTGTGCGTACGCTGACCCTTTAAGGCCGGGTACGAGCGTGCATGGGCACATTACGGGACACAGCAGAACAGAGCTGAAGTGAGCGCTGGCCCGCATTTCCTCCCCAGGAGACGCCAGATCCATGACTGCGGCCGTCAGGGGGTGAGTAATCCTGACGATTCGTGGCCATGGACGCTACACTGGCATATTCACCGATCGTGAGAACGGGGGTCCCGAACCCCCTGTTCCTACTTACTGCTCGACCGCAGCGATCAAACAATTGATCACCTGTCCTGTGGATACAGTAGGTGATGATTTTCGATTCTGGGACAACTGAGTCTGCTTGTTCTGATTTATCCTCTGGCCTCACCCTGACCTTGCCTCCTTCTACTAATTTCTGGACCTGAAGTTGCCCGGCTGTTTTGACTATCCAATTGACTGCAACCTGTGATATAACCGGCAAAGTCCATACCTCCTTGCGGGGGTTAAGGGTGAAGAACGGGGGATTCCTTAGACCTTTTGAAGGTTAGCCTGCTCCAACTTAATAATGGTCCCAGTCCTTTATTGCCCATGCCAGCTGCAAAATGACATCAGTGGTGTGCGCAACTCCTGCACAGACATGTCTGCATGGTGTCGCTAAAGTCTGTTCCCACTACACTGTGCTTCTCTGCTTCATCACTCTTGAGCCATCACCCAAGTTCAGACAACGCTAAGCGGCTTTCAGGTATGCTCTTGGGCTTGTAGTCTAATGCTGAGTGTTACAGTAGTCCTGAAGAGGTTCTCGTCACCAAATAGATGTCACGATGCGGGGTATGGACCCACTGGGCCGTCCCGCGTAGCGGGATGGCAGCTGGCCAAATAGGTATGGTACAGAGTCCTGAGCCAATTACCTGAGCCAATGTAGACAGTAGCAAGGCAGGCTCGGCTGGGACCAGGCGGCAGGTAGACGTCAGCGTGGAGTAGCAGAACAGGCGTGGAAATGCAGCACAGCACAACAACAGCTCAGCACGGCAGTAGACCAGGAGAGTACTGGATAGCTCGGGATACAGGATACAGGTACGGGGGAACACTGGGAAGCTGGAAGACACTTAGGAGACCATTTGCAAGACAAACTTTGGGAAACAACAACAGTCCTCAGGCGAGGATCAGAATGGCGGTAGCCTTCTTATAGTCCAGGAAATCATGTGAGTTGATGATGATGATTTTCATTCCTCCGGGAGACAGTCTCGATACCCGGAAGTGAGTGCCGGCGCCTCACGGGGGGGGGGACGGGGACGCAGCACAGCAGCAGGATGTCCATGGCCGCGGTCATTGAGGGGTAAGTTAGAACGACGGACTGCGGCCACAGACTTTACAACAGATAGATAAAAATATCAAAGATTGGACCAAACAGGACTTGACCCCATAGAAACTTCATGGACTGCCTCTATCACCATCAACCTCTGTTGTGTCATGTTTTCACTCCATGCTCCTCATGCTCTCCAGGTTGTACGAGCAGTTATGAGCTGTCAAAGGCTACAGAAGTAGCTACATGCAGCAAAGCAGTGGATGTGTCCCTGGAGCTAAGACAATGGCAACTCTTCAGGGATTCTTGTAACTTGCTCAGACCCTTTGAAAAGGCCACTCAGCTCATCAGCGTGGCCAACACCTCCACAAGGAGGTCATCCTTCTAATTTTCATCTTGGAGCAGTGTCTTACTCTGATGCGGCAAAATGGGTATAAAGGTAGCATTCCTAATCTGACTCCACAAAGCCCTATTGTTTGGGAACCAGGTCAGGGGACCTATGTTCGAAAGGAACTAAGAGAAGAGGGAGATGATAATCTGTGTGTTGTCAAGAACATCAATGAGAAACACATGGCAGACTCTGACCCCACGTCTGGCATCGCTAGTTGGGATTGAGAAAAGGAGGAATATTCATAGTGGGGATGGACTGCATTGTAAGGCTACTCTGTCTTTGAGCAATCTTTTGTCCTCAACTTGTTGCATGCTTGTTCTAGCGTCCATCGCCACGGGCCGTCGGGTTTACTCCCTCCCAACGCCCGCAGCCATGGATCCGTGAGCGCTGGTCCCCATCTCCTTCCTAGGAGACGCCAGCGCTCATTTCCGCTCTGGTCTGCTGTGTCCTGTAGAGTGCCTGTAAAACAATCATCATTATCAACCACATGATTTCCTGGTCTATAAGAAGGCCCCAGCCCTTCTGATCCTTACCTGAGCATTGTTAGTTTATCCCAAGTCTGTCTTGCAAATGGTCCCTTAGTGTTTCACGTTCCAGTTGTTACCCGTGCCGTTACCTGTTCCTGTATCCCGTGCTGTTCTTACCAGTGTAGGAGTCGTGTCTACTGCACCTGCTGTCGTTAGCCACGTCCAGTGTCTTCTGCTATGACCAGTGTCTTCCGCCACGTCCAGTGTCTTCTGCCACGTCCAGTGTCTTCTGCCACATCGGATACTGCCCGCCACGTCTGGCGCTACCTGCTGCATCGACCTCCATCCGTGCTGAAGCCACAGCCACTCTCTGGACTAGTTCAGGTACCCAAGTGTTACGAACTGCTATAGACTTTTGTATAGACTGTGACCTGGTCAGCTGCCTCTCCGCTACGACGGAGCGGCCTAGTGGGTCCACATACCCTGTGACCGTGACAGTACACTCAGGCCATGGAACCCGCTGGCCAACCCAAGACCGCAGTTCAGAAGATACAGACGGAGATGTATGACCTACGCACACGTCAGGATCAACTCCTTGAGTCTGTGAATTCTATCTTGGTCCGTCTGGATCTACTCACTGTTCCACCTGCGGTTCTTCCTCCTGAGGCTGTTGCTGTGCCACTGCCCATTGCTCCTTATGTTTATTCTGGATCCACAGTTCCTCTGCCTCTTCCTCCTCACTACGACGGTGATCCCAGAGCATCTAGAGGATTTATTAATCAATGTACGGTTCATTTTCTTCCCCTCCGAGCAGGCCAAGGTAGCATTTATCATCTCCCTTCTTGCTGGCAAGGACCTCGCATGTGCGAACCCAATCTTGGAGCAACAAGGACCTGTATCCTCGGACCTAGCCTTGTTCCTGCAGTCCTTTCGTGCCGTGTTTGAAAAGCCGGGTCGAACATCCTCTGCCACAGCTAATCTGTTGCCCCTCAAGCAAGAGGGTTCCACAGTAGGGGAGTATGCTATCTCCTTCCGTACCCTGGAAGCCGAGCTGGCATGGAACAATGAGGCACTGGCACTCTCACATCAAGGCAGCCCGCGACCTTCCTCCTACTGTGGATGCCCTCATCCTGTTAGCCACCCGGGTTGATATGAGAATCCGGGAGCGCACTCAAGAGGTTCGACCTGAGAGCCGGGTCCACAGACCAGCACCCTCGGTCCAGAGACCACTATTGCCTTCCCTTAGTGCGCTACCTGAAGAACCCATGCAGGTAGACAGAGTCCGGTTGTCTGAACAGGAGAAGCAGCGCAGACGCTCCTCTGGACTATGAATGTATTCTGGTCTTAAGGGTCATTGTCCACAGAAACAGTGAAACTCCAGTACCTAGGGTTGGTTGGAGAGGCATCTCTAGGTGGGACGTCTCCAAATGTTAAAACCTCTCCCAAATTATTGATTCTTGTGGCCATCTCCGGAGAGATGTCATATCCCTCCTCCGCCTATCTTGACTCTGGAGCGGCTGCTAATTTCATCCAACAGGATCTAGTGGATCGTTTACATCTACCCACAGTTGTTCTGGAGAGACCCCTGGCTGTTGCCTCTGTGAATGGTCTACCATTGCCCGATCCGATTGTGTTCATTATGGAGCCGTTGACACTACGGGTCGGAGCTCTTCACTTGGAGCAGATCGCCTTCCTTGTACTCCCTAAGGCTATCAATCCCATCCTGCTGGGTCTGCCATGGCTTCGCCTACACGCCCCGGTTCTTGACTGGAGTTCCGGAGAAGTTGCCACTTATATCCGAGCTGTTTGATCGCATATGAGATGCAAAATTTTTTCGAAGCTAGACCTGCGGGGGGCTTATAACCTAATCCGGATTCGCCGGGGTGACGAATGGAAGACGGCATTTAACACCCGTGATGGGCACTACGAATACCTAGTGATGCCCCTCGGACTGTGTAACGCTCCCGCAGTATTTCAGGAGTTCGTCAATGATATTTTCCAAGATCTCCTTTATATGTGTGTTGTAGTTTATCTCAATGATATTTTGATTTTCTCCCCAGATCTGATGACCTATGTCCGTCAGTTCTGCGACTAAGGGAGAAGTGCGCCTTTGAAAAGAGGTCTTTGCCCTTCCTGGGCTACATCATTTTGGATCAAGGTCTTAAGATGGATCATGAGAAACTAAAGTCTGTCCTGGAATGGCCACGTCCTCAAGGCCTAAGGGCCATACAGTGGTGCCTGGGATTCACCAATTTCTACCAGCAGTTTATTCCAAACTTCTCATCTCTGACGGCTCCCATCTCTACCCTTACCAAGAAGGGTGTGAACGCCAAGGTATGGACTCCAGAGGCAGAGTCCGCATTCATTTGCCTCAAGAAATCCTTCACTTCAGCTCCGATCCTCCATCATCCTGACGTATCTCGGCAGTTCTCATTGGAGGTGGACGCTTCCTCTGTTGGTGCAGGTGCAGGTGAACTTCTGTTCCAGAGGAGCTCCAAAGGAAAGGCAGTAGTATGTGGCTACTACTCAAGACTTTTTTCTTCTGCTGAGCGCAATTACTCTATTGGAGATCGGGAGCTACCAGCCATCAAATTTGCTCTGGAGGAGTGGAGACATGTTCTAGAGGGCGCAGCTCACCCCATCTTGGTCTACACCAACTACAAGAAACTTACCTACCTTCAGTCCGCTCAACGACTAAATCTCCGTGAAGCCAGGTGGTCGCTGTTCTTCACCCGTTTCCAATTTGTGCTCCACTACCGCCCCGCTGACAAGAATGTGAGGGCCGATGCCCTGTCCAGATCGTTTGAGACAGAAGACACGGTGGAGTCCCTTCAGACTATCATAGATTCATCCTGTATTGTCACTGCCTATCCTCTGCAGGTTAGGGACATCCCACCGGGGAGGTCTTTTATTCGGTTGGCAGACAGGAGAATTCTCAGCTGGGGACACAGTTCTAAACTGGCTGAGCATGCTGGTGTCCGTAAAACCAGAGACCTGATTGCTCGTCACTTCTGGTGGCCCCCGCTACCTAAAGATGTTCTGGACTTTGTCTCTTCTTGCACGGTGTGTGCCACTAACAAAGTTACTCACTCCAAGCCGGCCGGCCTTCTTCAACCTCTGTCTGTACTCAATGGCCCCTGGCAGCACGTTGCGATGGACTTTGTCACAGACCTTCCCCTCTCAGCAGGATGCAACACTGTCTGGGTGGTGGTGGATCGATTCTCTAAGATGGCACATATTATCCCGCTGACCGGCCTACCTTCTGCTCCCTGACTGGCGAGTCTTTTCATTCAACACATCTTTTGCTTGCATGGCTTGCCTCTTCACATTGTGTCCGACCGGGGGGTTCAGTTTACCTCAAAGTTCTGGAGAGCCCTCTGTAAACTCCTGGATGTGAGATTGGACTTTTCCTCAGCCTATCACCCCCAGTCCAATGGGCAAGTAGAGAGGATCAACCCGATCATGGATAATTATCTCCGCCACTTCATCTTTTTACAGCACGATAACTGGGTACAACTTCTTCCATGGGCCGAGTTCTCGTACAACCACACAAGTGAATCCACCCCTTCCACTCCATTTCACATTGTGTGCAGTCAACTCTTCCAGTGTCAACTACATTTCAGGTACCCAATGCTGACACTGCATATGGGGACTTTCTGCAAATCTGACAACAGACCCGGTCCTCTATTTTGCTGGCAGTCGATCGCATGAAGCGAAAGGCAGATACAAAGAGAAAACAGCCGCCTCAGTATATTCCGGGTACCAAAGTCTGGCTATCCTCTCGGAACATTCGTTTGAAGGTACCTTCATACAAGTTTGCTCCCAGGTTTCTTGGTCCTTTCGAAATTCTGCAACAAATAAACCCTGTCTCCTATAAGCTGCGGCTGCCTCCTACCCCCCGAATCCCCAACTCCTTTCATGTGTCCCTCCTGAAACCAGTGGTCCTGAACCGCTACAGCAAGACTTCTAGTTCCACAGTTGCTACCAGTTGTTCTTCTGATGTTTTCGAGGTGAGGGAGATCCTGGACTGCAAAAAAGTAGGAGGAAGGACTTTCTATTTGATGGACTGGAGAGGGTTTGGTTCTGAGGAGAGGTACTGGGAGCCAGAAGAGAACCTCAGTGCTCCTGCTCTCATTAAGAAATTCCTCTCTCGCTCTGGCCCCAAGAAGAGGGGGCGTAAGAGGGGGGATACTGTAGCGTCCATGGCCACGGGCCGTCGGGTTTACTCACCTCCCGACGCCCGCAGCCATGGATCCGTGAGCGCTGATCCTCATCTCCTTCCTAGGAGACGCCAGCGCTCACTTCCGCTCCAGTCTGCTGTGTATCGTAGGGTGCGCACAAGCGCTCTTGCCCGCTCTTAAAGGGCCAGCGCGCGAACCTGTAAAACAATCATCATTATCAACCACATGATTTCCTGGTCTATAAGAAGGCCCCAGCCCGTCTGATCCTTGCCTGAGCGTTGTTAGTTTATCCCAAGTCTGTCTTGCTATTGTTACCCGTGCCCTGTTACCTGTTCCTGTATC
The DNA here is from genome assembly GCF_050947455.1 of Rhinoderma darwinii. NCBI lineage: Eukaryota > Metazoa > Chordata > Amphibia > Anura > Rhinodermatidae > Rhinoderma > Rhinoderma darwinii. The sequence goes on along the minus strand of NC_134689.1, from coordinate 376,622,807 downwards.
CCGTGCTGTTCTTGTTCCTGTGCCTACTAGTTTTGGAGTCGTGTCTACTGCACCTGCTGTCGTTTGCCACGTCCAGTGTCTTCTGCCACGTCCAGTGTCTTCCGCCATGTCCAGTGTCTTCTGCCACGTCCAGTGTCTTCTGTCATGTCCAGTGTCTTCTGCCACATTGGATACTGCTTGCCACGTCTGGCGCTACCTGCTGCACTGACCTCGATCCGTGCTGAAGCCATAGACACTGTCTGGACTGGTTCAGGTACCCAAGCGTTACGACCTGCTATAGACTTTTGTATAGACTGTGACCTGGTCAGCTGCCTCTCTGCTACGGCGGAGCGGCCTAGTGGGTCCACATACCTTGTGACCGTGACACTTGTTGTCACGCCTGTTGGGTATGTGGACCCACTAGGCCACTCTGCCGTAGCAGAAAAGGAGCTGGCCAAACAACAGTCAATAACAGTTTCTCGGATAAGAGTACCCGGGAGGATGATCTGGCAGATACTCGAAGTAGCAGACACGTGGCACAGATAATGCTTGGTGCGGCAGACGACACCAAACACGGCAGATGACAACAGACGTGGCAGACAATACCAAATGTGGCAGAAGATACCAGACGTGGCAGATAAGGCACACACGACTCCAACAGGCATAGGCTCAGGAACAAACACAGCAACAGGATAGAGGATATGGGAAGCAGGATACGGGAACACTGGGAGCAGGATACAACTAAGGGACCATTTGCATAGATGAACACAGGTATACAAACAATACTCAGACAAGGGGAGGAAGGGCAGAGCACTTTTTAAAGTCCAGGGTGTTACTAGGTTGATTGGCAAACTTTAGACAGGTGCGTGCGCTGGCCCTTTAAGGCTGGGAGTGTGCGCACTCACGCACCCTACAGGACACAGAAGAGCACTGCAGCCGTGTGTGTAGATGTCTCTGAGACGCCGTCATGAATATACAGTCCTGCAATCGAGGCAGCCGGTAAGTGGGACGTGCCGTGGGTCAGCGACAGTGGGCATAACACTTGTCTCCCTGGGCAGCGATAAGATCATGGAAGCCATAAGGAAGGCATGGACCACTACTGCATTGTCAGTGGCCACTTTTTTTGGACCCTCTCCATGGGACTTTTTCTGGCTTTCCAACTTCCTTCCTGATAGAAATAGCATGCTGCAGTTAGTAATAGTCAAGAGGCTGAGACATGTTGCAAGCAATTGTCAGATTCTACAAGGACTCCTCCATTTCTAGCGATCTACAAAGCTAGTATCCCATGGACTTCTGGGCCAACAGACTACAACAGTGGCCAAAACTCAACCAGTTTTGACATTAGCCTGCCCCGCTGCCAGTGTCTTCGCCAAACAGATACTCAACACGGCCATCATGTTGCTCTGAGAGTCCTGTCAAGGGTTTTTATCACTTTCTTATATATTTAGATAATATTTTTGACCACGTGTATCTTATACAGTAAACACTCAGTCACTCTCTAATATGTCTCTTGATACATTGCACTCTCGTATTTGCTTTTCTCTATTTGTTGATATAGCATGGTGTATTTTCTTCTCCCTCGCGGCGGTCCACCTCTCCATCTTGCTTCTTCGCTCCAGTCTCTTCTGATTATTAACTCTTTTGTGTTCTTATCAATATCATTGCTAGCTGTACATATTTCCCAGTATGTGACCCTTCCCTCCTTCTCCTGCCATTGTGCCTCTCAACCCGCTCACCATTCCCCTTTGTCATTAATCACACGGCTTAGATCCAACAGTGGGAAAAATAAACAGTTCAATATATTAATCCACTCAATCAACACCACTGACAGTCTCTTGGGGAGAGGGAAATGGAGGGGAAAGGAAAGAAGGGAGTGCCTTATAGTCTGTAGTCTGTGCAATAGACAGGTGTAATATGTCCTGCTTATTACACCTGTCTACTATATATAGTACATATTGTATGATCTCCTTATTAAACCGGTATACTTCATCTAGTACAGATTATATGATCTCCTTATTACACCTGTCTACTATATGTAGTACAGTCTTTATCATCTCTTCTTTTAACCTGTCTACTACGTGTCTGTGTGTGTGTGTGTGTGTGTGTGTGTGTACATATATATATATATATATATATATATATATATACATACAGTATATATATATATATATATATATATATATATATGACACACAAACAGGCACGTACATACACACATGCTGGAGCAAATACGCACATATACACACATAGACACTTGCCATCTCTCCTTGCTAACGGGCTCACAGGCTTCTAACAGGCTCACGGGCTTCTAATAGGCTCACAAGCTTCTAACAGGCCCACCGGCTTCTTGTTGGATGGTCTGTGGGTGGAGTTTCTTCCTCTTCTCTGCCTCGGCTCTTGTTTCGTGTGTGTGTGTGTGTGTGTGTGTGTGTGTGTGTGTGTGTGACTAAAAGCAGAGGACAGAGCACAGGCAGAGCCCAGTGGCGCCCACTTCATGCTGGGAGGGTGCAGCGCCCTGTGCACTCGCATAGGTTGCACACCCCTAAGGTCGGCCCAGAGTACATATTATATTATCTCCTTATTACAGCTGTTTACTACATGTAGTATAGATTATATGATCTCCTTAATACACCTCTCTACTACGTGTAGTATACATTATATGATCTCATTACACCTGTCTACTACGTGTAGTATACATTATATGATCTCATTACACCTGTCTACTACGTGTAGTACATATTATATGATCTCCTTATTACACCTGTCTAGTACATGTAGTACAGATTATATTATCTCCATATTACACCTGTTTACAGCAAGAAGTACAGATGATATGATTTTATTACACCTGTCTACTACCGCTGGCACGTCCTACTTACCTCCGGCAGCTGCCACCGCAGGATACTCCCTTCATGCCGGCGTCTCAATCCCCGGAGACGCCAGCAAAAGCGGCTGCAGCCCCCCATTACCTCCTGTAGGTTTGGCACCAATATAATATGTTCTCAACCAATCCCTATGCACCCTGGACTATATAAAGTATGCTGCCCTCCTCCTCCTTGCCTAAAAGTTGTTGTGTCTGCCCATGTTCGCTATTGCAAATGGTCCCTTAGTTGTATCCTGTGTTCCCGTATCCAGTTGTGCTTGTTCCAGTGCAAAGTCAAGTGTCTGCCTAATCTTCTATCCAGGTACTCTTGTCCTAAAGGCTATTATTGACTGTTGTTTGGCCAGCTGCTACTCTACTACGGTGGAGCGGCATAGTGGGTCCACATACCCCATAGCCGTGACATAGTATACAATATATGATCTCCTTACACCGGTCTACTACATGTAGTACATATTATATAATCTCTTCTTTACACCTGTCCACTACATGAAGTACTTATTATATGATCTCCTTATTACAACTGCCTACTACATGTAGTACATATTATATAATCTCTTCTTTACACATGTCTACTACATGTAGTACATATTATATAATCTCTTCTTTACACATGTCTACTACATGCAGTACATATTATATGATCTCCTTATTACAACTGTCTACTACAAGTACTACAGATTCTATGATCTGCCTTTGTCTTTCATCCGGCTCCTGACTACCCAACCCTATTCCAGTGTCCCAGATTTAGTAAGAGATTCCTGGGTTTCTCATACTGTCCTTGACCAGAACACATTTGTCATCCTTTTTGTCCACTTTGTCTTACTTATTTGCTGAGCCCAAATAGCTGCGGATTGTTTTTTGCATGTATGTTCATGTTAAAAGAGTAGAGAGCAGTGCAGGACCATGAAGGACATAAGTATCTTGTATTATAGGGACTGTTTATTTATTTATTAATTTTTTAAATTATATATTTTCTTTTTTTTTTTACATTTTTTGTGTCTTCTTGCTGTGGTATGGAGGGTGGAGGGAGGTAGGGCTGGAATAATGTATAATTTGTGACGTATTTTTAGATACAATAAAAAAAAATAGGGGACAGTAGTTGGCACATTGGTAGCGGTAACTAATTATTGAAATCGCTATGTGACTGGCCCAAAATTATAGGTAAAGCTTTTTGGCAGGCACAGCGGTATGGGCACACCTATGTCAATGTTACTATTGTGTTACATAGTTAGTATGGTTGAAAAAAGACATCTGTCCATCAAGTTCAACCAAGGGATGGGAGAAAGGGAAGGGATAAAACAAAAATTCTACACATTGAGACAAGAGCTGATATTTTTTTGTTCTAGTAAATTATCTAAACCTTTTTTAAAGCCATCTACTGTCCCTGCTGTGACCAGCTCCTGAGGTGACTATTCCACAGATTCACAGTTCTCACAGTAAAGAAGCCTTGTCGCCTCTGCAGATTGAACACGGAGTGTCCCCTTGTCTTTTGAGGGGGTTTTACATGGAATAGATTTTCACTATATTTCTTGTATGGGCCATTCATATATTTATATAAGTTAATCATGTCCACCCTTAGTCGTCTCTTTTCAAGGCTAAATAGGTTTAATTCTTTTAATCTTTCCTCATAACTTAAATTCTCCATGTTCCCTTATTAGCTTCGTTGCTCTTCTTTGTATTTTTTACAACTCCAGGGCATCCTTTCTATGAACTGGAGCCCAGAACTGGACTGCATATTCTAGATGAGGCCGCACTAATGCTTTGTAAAGTGGTAATATTATGTCCCTGTGCCATGAGTCCATGCCTCTTTTAATACACGACAATACATTTCTGGAATTAGAAGCAGCTGATTGACATTGCATGCTGTTATTTAGTCTATGATCTACAATCAGGGCCTACCTTAGGATAGATGGAGCCCTGTGCAAAATTATCTTTCGGCGCCCCACCCCATCATAAAAGAAATGCCCCATAAAAAAGTATAATGCCCCCCACAGTATAATGCACTATATAGTACCCCCACAGAGTACAATGCCCATGTAGTGCCCCCTATACAGTATAATAATAATATTTAATAATATAATATATGATAACCCCTTCAAGGACACCGTACTTTGTCCTCTAATTGTGCTCACACAGTATTATGACCCCTAAGTGCCACACAAAGTATTTTGCCCCCTGTAGTGCCCCTACACAGTATACACCGCGTTCCAAATAATTATGCAAATGTTATTTTTCGCTGTATTTTCTAAATAGTCGATGCAAATGACAGTCAGTATAATCTTCAAGCCATCAACCGTTGGAGTATAATGTGAATTTTATTGAACAAATCTCCTAATGATAACAGATTTCTTTTTAGAAGTAAAAAACACAAAATACACTGTTTCAAATTATTATGCACAACAAAGATCAAAACATTTTAAAGGTTGTAAAGAGAACGAAAATGGTAATTTGTTGAATTTGCAGCATCAGGAGGACATATTTACAGAAATCAATAGCTCTTTCAATCAAAAAAAACTTAACAGGCCAAGTTACATGTTAACATAGAACCCTTCTTTGATATCACCTTCACAATTCTTGCATCCATTGAATTTGTGAGTATTTGGACAGTTTCTGCTTGAATATCTCTGCAGGATGTCAGAATAGCCTCCCAGAGCTTCTGTTTTGATGTGAACTGCCTCCCACCCTCATAGATATTTTGCTTGAGGATGCTCCATAGGTTCGCAATAGGGTTGAGGTCAGGGGAACATGGGGGCCACACCATGAGTTTCTCTCCTTTTATGCCCATAGCAGCCAATGACACAGAGGTATTCTTTGCAGCATGAGATGGTGCATTGACATGCATGAAGATAATTTTGCTACGGAAGGCACGGTTCTTCTTTTTGTACCATGGAAGAAAGTGGTCAGTCATAAACTCTACATACTTTGCAGAGGTCATTTTCACACCGTCAGGGACCCTAAAGGGGCCTACCAGCTCTCTCCCCATGATTCCAGCCCAAAACATGACTCTGCCACCTCCTTGCTGACGTCGCAGCCTTGTTGGGACATGGTGGCCATTCACCAACCATCCACTACTCCATCCATCTGGACCATCCAGGGTTGCACGGCACTCATCAGTAAACAACACGGTTTGAAAATTAGTCGTCATGAATTTCTGAGCCGACTGCAACCGTTTCTGCTTGCATTGTTTAGGGGTGGCTGAATAATAGCTTTATGCACACTTGCAAACCTCTGGAGGATCCTACACCTTGAGGTTCGCGGGACTCCAGAGGCACCAGCAGTTTCAAATACCTGTTTGCTGCTTTGCAATGGCATTTTAGCAGCTGCTCTCTTAATCCTATTAATTTTTCTGGCAGAAACCTTCCTCATTATGCCTTTATCTGAACAAACCCGTCTGTGCTCTGAATCAGCCACAAATCTTTTCACAGTACGATGATCACGCTTAAGTTTTCTTGAAATATCCAATGTTTTCATGCCTTGTCCAAGGTATTGCACTATTTCACGCTTTTCGGCAGCAGAGAGATCCTTTTTCTTTCCCATATTGCTTGAAACCTGTGGCCTGCTTAATAATGTGGAACGTCCTTCTTAAGTAGTTTTCCTTTGATTGGGCACACCTGGCAAACGAATTATCACAAGTGTCTGAGATTGATTACAATGATCCAAAGAGCCCTAAGACACAATAACATCCATGAGTTTAATTGAAAAACTAATAATTAAATGTTTATGACACTTAACTCCAATGTGCATAATAATTTGGAACACGGTGTAATGTCCGCTTAGGGGCCTCCACACAGTATAATGACCCCCGCCCCTGGCTTTACCCCCCCGCGCCCCCCCTTGTAGATAGTGTCCCGCCGTGGATTGTGCCATGCAGCCTCCCTGTAGACAGTGCCATAATCCCCCACCTTCTTCTTGCAGACAGTGCCATACAGCCCCCCACCTCCTCCTTGTAGACAGTGCCCCCAAACAAAAATAATGTACTCAGCTAGGCCCCGTTCCCACGATGAACTGAGCTGCTCCACAATGCCGACGACTGGATCCTTGCAAAGGCTGGCATGATCCTGTAGCCTAGTAGCGTTTCCCAACCTTTTTGGACTCGAAGCACCCCTGGAAAAAAAAAATCTCAGGGCACCCATACCAAAAATTGTTTAGAGAAAGACAGAAAATGGCTAAAAACAAGCATTACATTCTTAGGATATGTTCACACAGAATTTTTTTGTGAGTCAGAAAAAATCTGCCTCAAAAATCCTTCAGGAATTCTGAGGCAGATTTTGAATTGACAGCGTTATTTACCCTCCACTCACAGTACAATGTCCTTTAGCCCCCCACTCAAAGTAAAATTGTCACGGAGCGGGTTAGTGGACCCACTAGGCCGTACCGCCGTAGCGGAGAGGCAGCTGGCCAAACAACAGGAAACCCCAGTAATACAATGTCCCGCACAAGGGTACCTGGATAGTCCAGACGGTGGCCGCAGATCTGGTACTGATGGAGATGGGTGCAGCAGATAACGCCAAACGTGGCGGATGACACAGGAGCCGCATGTTGCGCCAGACGTGGCAGATTCCTCCGGACGTGGCAGATGACACAGGACGTAACGGATTCCTCCAGACGTGGCAGATCACACAGGACGTGGCGGATTCCTCCGGACATGGCAGACTCAATACTAAAGGCACAACACGGGAAACAGGAACAGGTAACAAAGCATGGGTAACAACTGGAACGGGAAACACTAAGGGACCATTTGCAAGACAGACTGGGAAAGCTAACAACGCTCAGGCAAGGATCAGAAGGCCTGGGGCCTTCTTATAGACCCGGAAATCGTGGCAGTTGATAATGATAACGACCTCCTACGGGACCCAGCAGACCAGAGCGGAAGTGAGCGCTGGCGTCTCCTACGAAGGAGATGGGGGCCAGCGCTCACGGATCCATGGCTGCGGGCGTCGGGAGGTGAATAAACCCTACGGCCCGCCGCCATGGACGCTACAGTATCCCCCCTCCTACGCCCCCACTTCTTAGGGCCAGAGCGAGAGAGGAATTTCTTAATAAGCGCAAGGGCACTGAGGTTCTCTTCTGGCTCCCAGGACCTCTCCTCAGGACCAAACCCTCTCCAGTCCACCAAATAGAAATTCCTTCCTCCTACCCTCTTGCAGTCCAGGATCTCCTTCACCTCGAATATATCAGAAGAACCGCTGGGAGCAACTGTGGAACTAGAAGTCTTGCTGTAGCGGTTCAGGACCACTGGCTTCAGGAGGGACACATGAAAGGAGTTGGGGATTCTGAGGGTAGGAGGCAGCCGCAGCTTATAGGAGACAGGGTTTATTTGTTGCAGAATTTCGAAAGGACCAAGAAACCTGGGAGCAAACTTGTATGAAGGTACCTTCAAACGAATGTTCCGAGAGGACAGCCAGACTTTAGTCTCCGGAAGATACTGAGGCGGCTCTCTTCTCTTTGTATCTGCCTTTCGCTTCATGCAATCGACTGCCAGCAAAATAGAGGATTTATTGCCAGATTTGCAAAAAGTCCCCATAAGCAGAGTCAGCAGCGGGTACTTGAAATGTGGTCGACACTGGGAGAGGGGCTCTAGGATGATGACTGTATACAATATGAAATGGAGTGGAAGTGGTGGATTCACTTGTATGGTTGTTGTATGAGAACTCGGCCCATGGAAGAAGCTGTACCCAGTTATCGTGCTGTGAAGAGATGAAGTGGCGGAGATAATTCTCCATGATCTGGTTGATCCTCTCAACTTGCCCAAGGACTGTGGGTGATATGCTGAAGAAAAGTCCAACTTCACGATTGGAGTTTACAGAGGGCTCTCCAGAATTTTGAAGTGAACTGAAGAGGCAAACCATGCAAACGGAAGATGTGTTGGATGAAGAGATTTGCCAACCGAGGAGCAGAAGGTAGGCCGGTCAGCGGGATAAAGTGAGCCATCTTCGAGAACCGGTCCACCACCACCCAGACCGTATTGCATCCTACAGAGGAAGGAAGGTCAGTGACAAAATCCATTGCGATATGGAGGAAAAGTCCAATCTCACATCCAGGAGTTTACAGAGGGCTCTCCAGAACTTTGAAGTAAACTGAACCCCCCGATCTGACACGATGTGAAGAGGCAAGCCATGCAAGCGAAAGATGTGTAGAATGAAGAGACTCGCCAGACGAGGAACAGAAGGTAGGCCGGTCAGCGGGATAAAATGTGCCATCTTAGAGAGCCGGTCCACCACCACAGTGTTGCATGCTGCTGACAGGGGAAGGTCTGTGACAAAGTCCATCGCAATGTGCTGCCAGGGGGCATTGGGTACAGGCAGAGGTTGAAGCAGGCCGGCAGGCTTGGAGTGAGTAACTTTGTTAGACAAGAAGAGACAAAGTCCAAAACATCTAAAGGGTATGTGCACACGATAACTGGCTTTTACGTCTGAAATTACAGACTGTTTTAAGGAGAAAACAGCTCCGTCGTTTCAGACGTAAATGCTCCTCCTCACATTTTGCGAGGCGTCATTGACGCCCGTAATCTTGAGCTGTTCTTCATTGAATTCAATGAAAAACGGCTCAAATTACGTTTCAAAGAAGTGTCCTGCACTTCTTTGACGAGGTAGTCATTTTACGCGTCGTCGTTTGACAGCTGTCAAACGATGACGCGTAAATGACAGGTCGTCGGCACAGTACGTCGGCAAACCCATTCAAATGAATGGGCAGATGTTTGCCGATGTAGTGGAGCCGTATTTTCAGACGTAAAACGAGGCATAATACGCCTCGTTTACGTCTGAAAATAGGTCGTGTGAACCCAGCCTTAGGTAGCGTGGGCCACCAGATGTGACGAGCAATCAGGTCTCGGGTTTTACAGACACCAGCGTGCCCAGCCAGTTTAGAACTGTGTCCCCAGCGGAGAATTCTTCTCCTGTCTGCCAACCGAACAAAAGTTCTCCCCGCAGGGATGTCTCTAATCTGCAGCGGATTAGCAGTGACAATGCAGGATGGGTCTATGATAGTCTGAAGGGACTCCACCATGTCTTCCGTCTCAAACGATCTGGACAGGGCATCAGCCCTCACATTCTTGTCCGCAGGACGGTAGTGGAGCACAAACTGGAAACGGGTGAAGAACAGCGACCACCTGGCTTGACAGGTATTCAGTCGTTGTGCAGACTGAAGGTAGGTAAGGTTTTTGTGGTCGGTGAAGATCAGGATGGGGTGAGCAGCGCCCTCTAGAAGATGTCTCTACTCCTCCAGAGCCAATTTGATGGCCAGTAGCTCTCGAACTCCAATAGAGTAATTGCGCTCAGCAGAAGAAAAAAGTCTTGAGTAGTAGCCAAATACTACCGCCTTTCCTTTGGAGCTCCGCTGGAACAGAAGTGCACCTGCACCAACAGAGGAAGCGTCCACTTCCAGTGAGAACTGCCGAGATACGTCAGGATGATGGAGGATCGAAGCTGAAGTGAAGGCTTTCTTGAGGCAAATGAATGCGGACTTTGCCTCTGGAGTCCATACCTTGGCGTTCACACCCTTCTTGGTAAGGGTAGAGATGGGAGCCGTCAGAGAAGAGAAGTTAAGAATAAACTGCCGGTAGAAATTGGCGAATCCCAGGAACCGCTGTATGGCCCTTAAGCCTTGAGGACGTGGCCACTCCAGGACAGCTCTCACTTTCTCAGGATCCATCTTGAAACCCTGATCCGAGATGATGTTGCCCAGGAAGGGCAGAGAACTCTTCTCAAAGACGCACTTCTCCAGCTTGGCGTATAAATGATTCTCTCTTAATTGCAGTAGAACCTGACAGACATGCCTCCGATGAGTCGTCGGATCTGGGGAGAAAATCAAAATATCATCGAGATAAACAACAACACAGACATAGAGGAGATCTCGGAAGATATCATTAACAAACTCCTGAAACACTGCGGGAGCGTTACACAGTCCGAAGGGCATCACTAGGTATTCGTAGTGCCCGTCCTGGATGTTAAATGCTGTCTTCCATTTATCACCCCGGCGAATCCAGACTAGATTATAAGCCCCTCGCAGGTCTAGCTTAGAAAAAATGCTCCTCGTATGCGATCAAACAGCTCAGATATAAGTGGCAACGGGTATTTGTTCTTGACCGTGATCTGGTTGAGACCACGGTAGTCAATGCAGGGTCGAAGGGATCCGGCCTTTTTAACAAAGAAGAATCCAGCCCCGGCCGGGGAGGAAGACTTTCGTATGAAACCCCTCTCCAGATTCTCCTTGATATAGGCCGACATGGATAGAGACTCAGGCAAGGAGAGAGGATATACTCGGCCACGGGGGAGAGAGGCATTAGGAACCAGTTGAATGGGGCAGTCATAAGTCTGATGAGGAAGCAGTGTCTTAGCCTCGCTTTTGCTAAAAACATTTGCATATTGAGCAAACTGTGGAGGCAGTCCCGTCAATGACTGAGGCAGAGGAGGCTTGACAGGATGGATCTGCAACAGAGAACGACCATGGCACTTGGAGCCCCATTGGAGAACCTCTCCAGAATTCCAGTCCAGGACTGGGGCATGTAGTCAAAGCCAAGGCAGGCCCAGTAGAACAGGATTGATGGCCTTGGGCAAAACAAGGAAAGAAATTAATTCAAAATGACCTACTCCAACCTGGAGCTTCAACGGCTTGGTTTTAGAAACGATGGGATCAGGCAGAGGCAGTCCATTAACTGAGGCAACAGCCAAAGACGTCTCTAGGGGACAGTGGGCAGCTGAAGATGATCCACAAGCTCTCTGGATGAAATTTGCCGCAGGACCAGAGTCAAGATAGGCAGAAACTTGATGCGTCCTCTCGCCGGATACTAAGGTCACAGGAATAGTCAGCTTGGAACTGAATGCTTTATTAGGTACCGTTCCATCTAGGGTTGTCTCTCCAATCAGTCCTAGGCAATGGGGTCTCTCTGGCCTCTGGGGACGCAGACGCACAATATGGCCTCCGAGGCCGCAATACAAACAAAGTCCAGAAGTGCCTCTGCATTGTTTCTCCTGGGTAGACAATCTGACATAGTTACTGTGCATCGGATCCTCTGGTGGGACGACTGAGGAGTATTGCTGGAAAGTAGAATCCAGCCTAGGAAGCTTTCTCTCCCGGAGAACCTCTTGGGAACGCTCCCGGATCCTCATGTCAACCCGGAAAGGCGAGTTCGATAAGATCGTCCAGGGTAGATGGCAGATCGCGAGCAGCCAGCTCGTCCATGATCGCTGAAGACAGTACCTGCCAGAATGTGGCCACCAAAGTCTCGTTGTTCCAGGTCAATTCAACAGCCAGGATACGGAACTGAATGGCATACTCGCCCACGGAGAGGTCTCCCGTCTGAAGGGTCAACAACGATGCAGCAGCCGAAGAAACTCTCCCAGGTTACTCAAAGATCGAGCGGAAGTTCTGTAAGAAGCACTGCAAGTCACGAGTCTCTGGTCCCTGATGTTCCCACAGAGGGTTAGCCCATGTCAGGGCTTTGCCAGTAAGGAGAGAGATGATGAAGGCGATCCTAACGTCATCCGAAGAGAAGGCCCTGGTGTGTAGTCTGAAGTGGATCAGGCACTGATTAAAAAATCCCTTGCAGGTCCTCGGGTCTCCGTCATAGCGTGGAGGTAGCGGCAAGAAACACAGGGGATTGATACCAGTACAGACAGGAAGTGTAGCAGGAGGAACAGCAGGAATGGGTGTGGTGACGACTGTGGTGGGAGCAAGTAGCTGATGGGCAATGGCGTTCACCGACAGAAGGAGTTGGTCTTGTCGTGACTGGAGATCCTCCATCTTGGCCAGCATGGCTTGTGTCGTCAAAGTCTCAGGTTGACCAGCGGGGTCCATGGCCTGAGCGTATTGTCACAGAGCGGGTTAGTGGACCCACTAGGCCGTACCGCCGTAGCGGGGAGGCAGCTGGCCAACCAACAGGAAACCCCAGTAATACAATGTCCTGCACAAGGGTACCTGGATAGTCCAGACGGTGGCCACAGCTCTGGCACTGATGGAGATGGGTGCAGCAGATAACGCCAAACGTGGCGGATGACACAGGAGCCGCAGGTTGCGCCAGACGTGGCGGATTCCTCTGGACGTGGTAGATGACACAGGACGTGGCGGATTCCTCCGGACGTGGCAGATGACACAGGACGTGGCAGATTCCTACGGATGTGGCAGATGACACAGGACGTGGCGGAATCCTCCGGACGTGGCAGACTCAATACTAAAGGCACAGCATGGGAAACAGGAACAGGTAACAAGGCACGGGTAACAACTGGAACGGGAAACACTAAGGGACCATTTTCAAGACAGACTGGGAAAACGAACAATGCCCAGGCAACGATCAGAAGGCCTGGGGCCTTCTTATAGACCAGGAAATTGTGGCAGTTGATAATGATAACGACTTCTTTTGTGCGCGCGCTGGCCCTTTAAGGCCGGCCACGAGCGTGCGCGCGCACCCTACGGGACCCAGCAGACCAGAGCGGAAGTGAGCGCTGGCGTCTCCTAGGAAGGAGATGGGGGCCAGCGCTCACGGATCCATGGCTGCGGGCGTCAGGAGGTGAGTAAACCCGACGGCCCGCGGCCATGGACGCTACAAAAATGAGCATCAGCCCGCAACTCACTAAAATGACCATTAGCCCACCACTCACAGATGCCCCCTGTAGATAGTGCCGTACAGCCACTTGTAGGTAGTGCCACATAGCCCCCTTGTAGGTAGTAGAGAAAGCATGTAACACTTGCAACGTTTCAACTCAGCATGGGTCTTTATCAAGCATGATTTCAAAAATTGATACAAGCAAGTTGAGATTATGTGACTTTTGAATTAAGGACACCAAGTACCTTTCAGCCCCCAATCACCAATAAGGATGTGGAGACATATATCCAATTGGTGAGAGATAAAATGCAAAAATCGAAGGATATGACTGGTGATGCTTTACTTAAACCTAATCTTACTAGACAGGAAATTGAGGCCCTTGATGTGCTCGCTGGTGCCCGTGACCTGACGATCAAGCCCGCTGATAAAGGGGGTGCAGTCATGGTCATGGACACGAGCGACTACATCGAGGAGGCACTCAGACAAGTGAACGATATGCAGATTTATACTAAACTTAATAATGACGCTAAATTTGATATTATGAAGGTGAGGATTATTGTTGATAATGCATACGCAATGGATCTTTTTGATGTTAAACTATATGAATATTTACGGGTAGAATGACCTCGAACACCTGTTTTATATCTGCTCCCCAAGATACATAAAAGCCTACATAAACCACCTGGAAGACCGATAGTCTAAGGGATAGGATCTGTGTTCACACCTATTGCTACATTTTTGGATCAGTTATTAAGGGGAGGAGCAACTAGTGCAAAATCTTATATTCAAGATACAACACAATTCATTAACAAACTGAAGGATATTGAGGTCTCTAAGGAGTGTTTTCTGGTATCATTTGACGTGGTATCTTTATATACCAGTATTGAACATGAAAAGGATATATTGGCAATTGCGGAGTTGTTGCAACATTGGACCCTAGAAAATGAACAAAATGAATTTATTATAGCTCTATTGGAAATTGTATTGCAGTGCAATTATTTCATTTTTCAAGACACTTTTTACATACACCGCAGAGGTACTGCTATGGGGTGCAATGTCGCACCAACATATGCCAGATTTCAAGGAGAGGTACATTGATGATATATTTTTCGTATGGTATGATACTGAACAGACATTATTGGAATTTAAAGATGAGATTAATAATCATTTCTCGGAACTCCAGTTTACGATTACATATTCTAGGGAGAGATTACAATTTTTGGACACGGTTGTCCTTAAAGGGGATAGTGGTTTGACCACGGACCTGTTTGTAAAGCCAACAGATCGAAACAACTTATTGCATTATAGGAGTTGTCATCCAAGAAGTACTGTGGAATCAGTACCATATAGTCAACTCCTAAGAGTGAAAAGAATAGTGTCTGATACTGTGGCAGTAGATGAGAGACTCGTCAACATGTGTGAGAAGTTTACAGGGAGGGGCTATCCAAAACCAATCTTAGACAGGACCTTGATAAAGGTAAGGGAACATGATAGAGAGGACCTTTTGGTTAAGAAAACCAATAAGAATACTCCTAAAAGGATTCCTTTTGTATCTACCTTTTCACCGATTAGTGGAAAAATTTCTTGAGGGAATACTGGCCTATATTAGGTGACATTTTTCCAGTAAGGACAGAATTCCAGGATCCCCCAATGATGTAATTCAGAAGACCACTTAACTTAAAGGACCGTTTAGTGTGTGCTGACATTGGTTCTGAACATAAGACAACCGGTAATAAGAAAGGAATCTTTCCCTTCTTAGAGTGTAGTAATTGCAACAATATGTTATGGAGTAGTACGTTTGTACATCCAAGGACAGGAAAAATATATAACATTAGGCAATTCTTCACATTTCATTCGAGCTTTATTGTGTATGTGATACAATGACCCTGCGGATATCAATATGTAGGGGAGACCACCCAAGAATGTACTCTACCGTTCAAAAGTTTAGGGTCACTTAGAAATTTCCTTATTTTTGCAAGAAAAGCACAGCTTTTTCAATGAAGATAACATTAAATTAATCAGAAATACACTCTATACATTGTTAATGTGCTAAATGACTATTCTAGCTGCAAACGTCTGGTTTTTAATGCAATAGCTACATAGATGTATAGAGGCCCATTTCCAGCAACCATCACTCCAGTGTTCTAATGGTACATTGTGTTTGCTAACTGTGTTAGAAGGCTAATGGATGATTAGAAAACACTTGAAAACCCTTGTGCAATTATGTTAGCACCGCTGTAAACCGTTTTGCTGTTTAGAGGAGCTATAAAACTGACCTTCCTTTGAGCTAGTTGAGAATCTGGACCATTACATTTGTGGGTTCGATTAAACTCTCAAAATGGCTAGAAAAAGAGAGCTTTCATGTGAAACTCGACAGTCTATTCTTGTTCTTAGAAATGAAGGCTATTCCATGCTGAAGATTTCCTACAACGGTGGGTACTACTCCCTTCAGAGGATAGCACACACAGGCTCTAACCACAGTAGAAAGAGAAGTGGGAGGCCCCCGATGCACAACTGAGCAACAAGACAAGTACATTAGAGTCTCTAGTTTGATAAATAGACGCCTCACAGGTCCTCAACTGGCAGCTTCATTAAATAGTACCCGCAAAACGCCAGTGTCAACGTCTACAGTGAAGAGGCGACTCCGGGATGCTGGCCTTCAGGGCAGAGTGGCAAAGAAAAAGCCATATCTGAGACTGGCTAATAAAAGGAAAAGATTAATATGGGCAAAAGCACACAGACATTGGACAGAGGAAGATTGGAAAAAAGTGTTATGGACAGACGAATCGAAGTTTGAGGTGTTTGGATCACACAGAAAAACATTTGTGAGATGCAGAACAACTGAAAAGATGCTGGAAGAGTGGCTGACGCCATCTGTCAAGCATGCTGGAAGTAATGTGATGGTCTTGGGTTGCTTTGTTGCTGGTAAAGTGGGAGATTTGTACAAGGTAAAAGGGATTTTGACTAAGGAAGGCTATCACTCCATTTTGCAACGCCATGCCATACCCTGTGGACAGCACTTGATTGGAGCCAATTTCATCCTACAACAGGACAATGACCCAAAGCAAACCTCCAAATTATGCAAGAACTATTTAGGGAAGAAGCAGGCAGCTGGTATTCTATCTGTAATGGAGTGGCCAGCACAGTTACCAGATCTCAACCCCATAGAGCTGTTGTGGGAGCAGCTTGACCGTATGGTACGCAAGAAGTGCCCATCAAGCCAATCCAACTTGTGGGAGGGGCTTCTGGAAGAATGGGGTGAAATTTCTCCCGATTACCTCAGCAAATTAACAGCTAGAATGCCAAAGGTCTGCAATGCTGTAATTGCTGCAAATGGAGCATTCTTTGACGAAAGCAAAGTTTGAAGGAGAAAATTATTATTTCAAATAAAAATCATTATTTCTAACCTTGTCAATGTCTTGAATATATTTTCTAGTCATTTTGCAACTCATTTGATAAATATAAGTGTGAGTTTTCATGGAAAACACAAAATTGTCTGGACGACCCCAAACTTTTGAACGGTAGTGTATGTAATGAGCTTGGTTCTGGTGCTGCATATATGTAATGAGCTTGGTTCTGGTGTTGGGTATAGAAATATATTGCTTGTAAAATGTACAAATGTTTTTATGCTCGAGTTACATTAAAAAAAATGTGGAAAAAAAATGACACGTCATTGATTGGTAGAGAAAACAAATATGGCGAGGAGGAAGGAGCTGTCGGGAAAGAGGTTGGGGGGGGCGCCAAGCTGAATCTTTGCCCCTGGTGCTGGAGACTCTAGCTACGCCTCTGATATGTATATACTGTACGGGTATGTTCACACAGCGTATACGCCCTTTGCGCCGCAGGGAATTCAAGCTGAAAAACCGCACCAAATTGTGGTGCAGTTTTTCGGACAGCAATGGCCGCTGCGGAAAACTGAGCAGAAAAAATTTATATGTACCATGGCGACGCTTCCCTCCTACATCCTGCAGCGGTCACATGGATGAAACGTCATCCCAGGAGGCCGGCCCGGACAAAAAACTGAATTCTGGGTAAGTATAAGATTCAAATTTTTCCTGAGTTGCGATTTTTTGCATGGAAAACACAAAATTGTCTGGATGACCCCAAACTTTTGAACGGTAGTGTAGGTCACTTATCAACCAAAATAAATACACAATTTGAAGTAAAAAAATTTAGTTACCTGTTCCAGAACATTTGATCAGACTTAGACATAATATCTCGCAGCTAAGATTTATCTGTGATTATTATGATATGATCACTCATTCTGATTTTATGGTTTTTTTAGGTGTTGATTACACTTTGGTGATTGGAACCAGGAATACAATGTACAAAAAGCCCTAAAAATGAAGACCAGTGCAGAATTCTAACTCCCTTGTCCCTTGGACCTCCATCTGTTCCACCAGAGATACTACTATAATACATTTGGAATCTTTGTATTTCTCTTGTGGGTTTGTGTCTGGGCATATAGAACGAATACTATGCTTATAAAGGCTCTTTGTGAATACTATGCTTGAAAAGCCCAGGTTAGACACTACCCCACATATGCTTAGTTTTATCTAAATGGTTACTTTTATGGCTGGATTAGCTTTTGTGTCCGAGGTGGGGCAGATGGAATTTCTGGGAACTGGGTAATAGTGGGATTCAATAGCGATGATCAGCTGAGAATCTATTTGAGAGGAGAGCAACCTGAATGAGCCCCTGATAGGGCAATATAAGAGTTTAAATAGAACTAAATACGAGGATAGATGGTGTTATTCAGTAACAACTGTACGTAATGATCCCCTATATACGCATGCGCAATCCATTTTTAAGCGTCATCAGTCACCTCGTAACGGTAAAACGTTACATATTTGTCCCGTCACTTACTGAATAGGCGGATGCATGCGCAGTACATGTTGTACCCACGCATGCGCAGATCCTTCAAAATATGTGTGGCTATCCATGGAAACAGGAGACGCTAGACATGTGAAGGAAGGAGGTGAAAGTGCTGGACAGGCGCAATGGGGATCTACGGATGCTATGTAAATTATGGGCTTGACATTGTTTGTACAGATGTATTCTTTGGCGATCCACACATATTTTAGTAGTTGGTATTATATGGATGTATTTTATAGGTTATACTATGTTCTCTTTTACAGTGTTTAAAGCGTTGTTTACACTAAATTGGATGCAGGAAATTATGTCACATGTTGTGTTATATAAAGTGTGCATTGAATCTTTGAAATCATGCTTGATAAAGACCCATGCTGGGTTGAAACGTTGCAAGTGTTACACGCTTGGTGAATAAACCGACACAGTTTTTGTAAACTCTGAGTGCTGCAGTTCCTTTCTCTTGTATGTAAGCGGTCTCTTTTGGATCAGGGACTTTTTTGCTGTGTACACCACCTACTATTGGGAAATTGTCCTCTCCTGTTGAAGAAATCAATTTGGTTGTGCTGCTGACTTCTCGAAATCACCTTGTATGTAGTGCCATACAGCCCCCTCGTACGAAGTGCCACACTGCCCCCTTGTAGGTAGTGCCACACTGCCCCCTTGTAGGTAGTGCCACACTCCCTTCTGTAGGTAGTGCCACCCCCCTGTAGGTAGTGCCACACAGCCCCCTTGTAGATAGCACCCCCCTCCCCCTTCCTGTAAATAGCGCCCCTGTAGCTCCCTGAAGTAGCTGGGGATTCCGCTCCTGGACTGAGCACTTGATGACTTTTGTCTACAAATACACCCAGACCCTTCTCAACAAGTGACTCTCCCAGTATAGCTCCCTCTAGGACATATGATGCATGCAGATGCATAACTTTACATTTATCTACTTTAAACCTCATTTGCCAAGTGGATGTCCAAATCAGCTTGTAATTTATGAACATCTTCCATAGACTGAACAATACTACATAGCTTGGTGTCATCTGTAAAAATAGAAATAGTGCTATTAATCCCATCCTCTATATCATTAATAAATAAGTTGAATAATAGTGGTCCCAGCACTGGGACCATTCAGAGTAGGAATCATTGACCACAACTCTCAGGATACGGTCCTTGAGCCAATTTTCAATCCAATTACAAACTATACATTCTAAACCTATAGTCCTTAATTTACCCATTAGACGTCTATGAGGGACAGTGTAAAATGCCTTTGCAAAGTTCAAAAACACTATATCCACAGCGTCCCCTCTGTCTAGGCTTCTGCTCACCTCTTCATAAAAACATATCCGGTTGGTTTGACAACTTCTGTCCTTAGTAAATCCATGCTGGCTGTCGCTTCTAATACTATTTTTTGTCACATACTACTGTATATAGTCCATTAACACCCCTCAAACATTTTTTAGATGGATGTTAAGCTTACTGGTCTATAATTACTCGGGGAAAATAGACACCACATTTCCCCTGCGCCAGTCCCTTGGCACTATACCAGTCACTAGAGAATCTCTGAATGTCATGAAGAGGGGGACATAAATAACTAAACTAAGTTCTTTAAGAACTCTAGGGTGTAACCCATTTGTTTCCAGAGCCTTGTGCACATTTATTTTATTTAACTTAGCTTGGACCATATCTACATTCAGCCAATTCAGTATATTAACCCCTTCAGGACACAGCCTGTTTTGGCCTTGTTGACGCAGCCGATTTTTTTCAAATCTGACGTGTCAATTTATGTGGTAATAACTTGGGAATGCTTTTACCTATCCAAGCGATTCTGAGATTATTTTCTCGTGATATATTGTACTTTATATTAGTGGAAAAATTTGTTGATTAATTCCGTATTTATTTGTGAAAAACACCAACATTTAGAGAAAGTTTTCAATAATTTGCATTTTTCTAAATTTAAATGTTTCTGCTTGTAAAACAGATAGTAATACCACACAAAATGGCTATTAATTAATGTTTCCCATATGTCTACTTTATGTTGGCATCGTTTTTTGAACATCCTTTTATTTTTCTAGGACGTTACAAGGCTTAGACCTTTAGCAGCAATTTCTCGCATTTTCAAGAAAATTTCCAAAACCTATTATTTCATAGGCCAGTTGTGAAGTGGCTTTGAGGGCCCTATATATTAGAAACCCCCATGAGTCACCCAATTTTAAAAACTGCACCCCTCAAAGTTTTCAAAACAGCATTTAGAAAGTTTCTTAACCCTTTAGGTGTTTCACAGCAATTACAGCAATGTGGAGGTGAAATGTATCAATTTAATTTCGTTTTTTTAGAAAATCCATTTTAATTCATTTTTTTTTGTCACACAGAAGGTTTTATCAGAGAAACGCAACTCAATATTTATTACCCAGATTCTGCAGTTTAGAAATATCCCGTAGGTGGCCCTAGTGTGCTACTGCTCTGATACACAGGCCTCAGACGCAAAGGAGCACCTAGTGGATTTTGGGGCCTCCTTTTTATTAGAATATACTTTAGGGACCATGTCGGGTCTGAAGAAGTTTTGTGGTGCCAAAACAGTGGAAACACCCCCAAAAAGTCACCATTTGGCAAACTACAGTCCTCAAGGAATTTATCGAGGGGTATAGTGAGCATTTTTATCCCACAGGATTTTTGCTGAACTCAGATTCAGGAGTTCAGATTTTGCTGAAATGTAGCAATCTTTGTACTGGAATTTCACAATTGTTGAATGAAAATATAGGAAAAAGTGCAACTCCTATTGGTCTGGCATGTCAGGAGAGAAAGTGGAATTAGACGGTGAAAATTAAAATCTACATTTTTTTCAATAAAACGTAGACATTATCAATTTTTACAAGGCATAAAGAAGAAAAACCACCCCAACATTTGAAAAGCAATCTCTCCCGATTACGGCCATACCCCATATGTAGTAATAAATGGCTGTTTGGACACGGCGGGGCTCAGAAGGGAAGGAGCGTCATTTGGCTTTTGGAGCTCACGTTTGATGCAATGGTTTTTGGGGGCCATGTCGCACTTGCAAAGCCCCTGAGATGCCAAAACAGTGGACACCCCCCAAAAGTGACCCCATTTGGGAAACTACAGACCTAAAATAATTTATCTAGGGGTATAATGAGCATATTGATCCCCCAGTTTTTGCTGAATTTAATGGAATTAGGCCGTGAAAACTTCTATTGCTTTTTATAATTTTTTTACGGCGTTCACCGTGCGCTTTAAATTACATTTCGATTATACTGAAGGTTGAAGCGATTACGGCGATACCATATGTATATAAGTTTTTTATGTTTTACGGTGTTTGCGCGATAAAAATCGCAGTTTTAAAAAAAACTATTTCGTTTTTGTGTCGTCATATACTGAGAGCCAGAACTTTTTTATTTTTCCATCAAGAAAGCTGTGTTAGGGCTTGTTTTTCACGGAACAAACTTTCGTTTTATTGGTATTATTTTTGGGTACATGCGACTTTTTGATCCTTATTTATTACATTTTTGGGGGTTGAAGTGACTAAATATAGAGACTTTGGTATTGTTTTTTTTATAAAAAAATTTACGCCGTTCACCGTGCGAGATAAATAGCATTATATTTTTATAGTTCAGACCGTTATGGATGTGGCAATACCAATTATGCATAGTTTATTATTTTCATTTTTTTCTAATAAAGGACTTTATAGGGGGGGAAAAAGATCGATTTTTAATCTTTTTTTATTTTTGACTTGAAGATCCAACTGTTGCATCGTTGTTATAATACCCTGCAATACTTTTGTATTGCAGGGTATTACACCTGTCAGTTTCACACTGACAGGCAGCGTATAATGTCCTGCATCTGGCAGGACCTAATCGCCTTCGGTAGATGCATTTAAAGGGTTAATCGGCGGGGATAACGGCTGTGATCCCACTCGATGTCTTCCGTCAGTACTTAGGCTGCTAGTAGCTGCCAGTACTGACAGATGCCAGGCTGCAAGGAATGCCTGTGCGCTCCGTTAGGAGCACACGTAGATTAACGGGCTGCAGGCACAAGGACCAGCACTGCAGTCCGTTAATGTACGTGGGTTGGTCGGGAAGGGGTTAATCGATGTATTAACAGCACTTTTTGGGGGATTTGTTTTGCTATCTTTGGCCACTTGCCTTTCATTTTGTAATTTTGCTGATTTTATTCCTTTTTTACAGATTTTATGAAGCTTTTTATAATTTACAAAGGCTACAGATGTACCCTCAGATTTCTATTTTTCAAATGCCCTTTTTTTGTCGTGTATTGCCCCTTTCACAGAAGGTGTAAGCCATGTGGGGTTTCATTTTAGTCGTTTATACTTGTTACCTATAGGAATAAATTTTGCACTATATTTATACAAAGTGGCTTTTAAAATCTCCCGTT
Organism: Rhinoderma darwinii; assembly: GCF_050947455.1. Taxonomy (NCBI): domain Eukaryota; kingdom Metazoa; phylum Chordata; class Amphibia; order Anura; family Rhinodermatidae; genus Rhinoderma; species Rhinoderma darwinii. Next base: position 376,600,146 of record NC_134689.1, on the reverse strand, counting down.
TATCATTTGTACCTTTATTTGAAATTATTTCTTCCCAGTCTATGTTCTGAATTGCAGTCCTCATCCTGGGGAAATTGGCCTTCTTAAAATTGAGTGTTTTTGCCCTCCCAGCCTGCGTTTGTTTTTTACAGTATAGGTAAAATGTAACTATATTGTGGTCACGGTTACCAAAGTTTTCACGAACATGGACATTCCCAACAAGCTCTGCATTATTAGAAATGACCAGATCCAACAGAGCTTCACCTCTAGTCGGGTCTTCCACAAACTGGCCCATAAAATTTTCCTGCAACAGGTTGAGGAAATTTCTCCCCTTTGCAGTTGAAGCCGAACCATGACACCAATTAATATCCCGGTAATTAAAATCTCCCATTATCACTACAGTACCCCCGTGTGCAGTCTGCTCCATCTGTTTATATATTTGACCTTCTATCTCTTCAGTTATATTCGAGGGGTCTATAGATTACACCAAAAATATTTTTTTCCAGTGTTTACCTCCCTTTGTAATTCCACCCACAAGGTTTCAATCTCCTCACGATCTTCACCCTCTAATGTCTCTTTCACACTCACCTTCATATCACTTCTCACATACAGACATTCACCACCGACTTCATATCACTTTTCACATACAGACATACACCACCGCCTTCATATCACTTCTCAAATACAGACATACACCACCGTCTTCCTATTTGTCCTGTCTTTCCGAAACAGTGTAAAACCCTGTAGATTTACAGCCCAGTCATGTGAAGAGTCTAGCCATGTTTCAGCAACACCAACTATATCTATATTTTCTTCCAGTATTAAGGCCTCCAGCTCCCCCATTTTTCTTACTAGACTTCAGGCATTTGTGAACATACACTTTAACTTACATTTCAAATTTTCACTTTCAGAATTGTGATTATGTGACATTATTTGGCCATTTTCATTGCTGTTTTGTCACAAAATGATCTCCTTATCCTGTTGTATAGTCCTCTCCTCACAGTCTGTTTCTCCCCCCACCAATATAGTCTGACCCCTCTCTGTCACAGCGCGGGGTGTGGACCCACTGGGCCGTAGCGGGATAGCAACTAGGTACAAAAGAATGTCTATAGTCCAGAACGGGTACCTGAGGCAATGTAGACAGCAGCGGTGACACAACTTGACTTTCATTGTAGATGGCACAGTAGATGGAGCGGAAGACAGGACTTGACCCTCACTGTAGATGGCACAGTAGATGCAGCGGAAGACACGACTTGACTTTCACTGTAGATGGCACAGAGGCACGGTAGCACGGGATACAGGGTACAGGCAGCAGGAACGGGTAACACTGGGAACTGGAAAACACTGGGAGACCATTTGCAAGACAAACTATAGGTAGGCAACAACGCCCAGGCAAGGATCAAGTGGGCAGAACCATTTTTATAGTCCAACTGCATTCTGGGCTAATTATTGACTAATGACAGCTGGACGACGTGTACTGGCCCTTTAAGGCCATGCACGCGGGCCCTGTGGGAAACAGTCCCAGAACCCGGAAGTGAGTGTCGACGTCTCCCTGGAGGGAGATGTCGCCGAGAACACAGATGTCCATGGCCGGGGACGTCAGAGGGTAAGTCTGAACGACGGCCCTCGGCCATAAACGTTACACTCTCTAACCTGACTACCCCTTTATTTTCTAAATTGACCTCCCTCCTCAGCCCTAGTTTAAATACTCCGCCACCCCAGCTAGAATTCTCTCCCCCAGCACAGTGTACCCCCTTCCATTTAGGTGCAAATCATCTGCAGAATACAGATGGTACCCCAATGAAAAGTCAGCCCAACTCCCTGAGCTCCCGCTGTCTTTCCTGTGATACGCATGGCACAGGCAGTATTAATGAGAATACAACCTTGGAGGTCCTTCCCTTCAGCTTGTAGCCTAGTTCTTTAAAATTATTGGCTCCTCCTCCTACCATATATTCTGTCGTTGGTTCCCACATGGACCACGACAGCTGGATCATCACCAGCCCCTCCCAGTAATTTATCCACCCCGTTCCAACAGATGCTGAACCCTGGCACCAGGGAGACAGCAAACCATTCGGTTGAGGCGGTCTTGGCGACACATTATTCTATCCGTCTTCCTAATTATAGAATCCCCTACAACTACCAATTGTCTTGCCTTACCTGCATTACCATCGGTCCAATATTGATGGCACTACTATTTAGTCTATACTTCTTGGGCAGAATGGTAAGTAATAGCTGCAAAAGAAGGGGGGGTTGCTGTGGTGTCAGAATGGCAAGTAGCCATTATTGTGGCTCCCAATACATCTAGCTGACATGTAGATTATATCGTCTCAATTAGAGATGAGCGAACCAGGACAACCGAACCCGGTTTCGGTCCGAACATCGCGAAAAGTTCGGTTCGCAGCGAATCCGAACTTCACCGGGTTCGGCCGAACACGTTTTGACAGAACCCGGGCGGGCAGAAAAAACATTACAAAAATATTATACTAATCGGCAGCCACTTGTCTCTATCAATCACTGATAGGGAAAAGAGGCTGCTGATTAAAAATAAAATAAAAAGCATTTCATACGTACCCGGTCGTTGTCTTGGTGACGAGTCCCTCTTCTTCCTCCAGTTCGACCTTCTTTCCTGACGCGGCAGCCTGTGATTGGCTGCAGAGGCCGCTGCAGCATGTGATTGGCTGCAGAGGCCGCGGCAGCCTGTGATTGCTTGCAGAGGCCGCGGCAGCCTGTGATTGGCTGCAGAGGCCGCGGCAGCCTGTGATTGGCTGCAGCGGCCACGGCAGCCTGTGATTGGCGGGAGTTTGGCGTGAGTACGAATGGCTTTGGTGCTGTGCACCCATTTCTCGCCTTCTCAGCATTTAAATCCTCTTAGATAAGACAGACCGCGTCTGCAGACAAATTTACAAAACCTGTCTCTGGCCCTGGCGCGATATAGGTTATTGTAGCCGGAACGGTGTGGCGTGTGTGACTTGCACTTTATGTTTTTTTGTAGCGGACACTTTATGGGGTCTCTGTGAATGGCCCTGTTAGATTGGATCTTATCTTTACAGTGTTTTGGAGCACTGTGGATTAGCCAGATATGGGGGCACTATATTTGGATGTGACATGGAAAACTGATTTGCATCGTTATGAGGTCGCTGTAGTTGGCAAATTTATGGAAGTATGATGTAAGTACGTAGATAATGGCTGGCTAGATTATGGGGGCTCTGACTTTTGCTGACACTGAACATGTCCATCAACTACACATGTGTATCCAAAAACATGTGAAGTCCATCTTTTCCAAAATCCCGCTAGGCAGCGATTTTAGAATGGAAGGGATCATGTGACATCAACTTTGCTTCTGGCACTCTGCCTGGGATTCCAGCTCTGTCATATATGGACAGAGATGTCAGGGGCAAACCCAGAGCTGGAGTCCCGGGCAGAGCGCTAGTAGGCTCTTCCTGAGACTCCAGCTGGGCTCCTGACATGCCTGGGACTCCTGCTCTGGGGAAGCCCCTGACATCATTGTCAATGTATGGACAGCGATGTCAGAGGCTTTCCCAGAGTGCCGGAGCAGAGCCTGTACTAGCGCTCTGTCCGGGACTCCGGCTCTGGGGAAGACCCTGACACACTGTCCATATATGGGCAGCGATGTCAGGGAATTCCACAGAGTCCCGGAGCAGAGCCGATACTAGCACTCTGCCCAGGACTCCGCTCTGGGGAAGCCCCAGACATCGCTGTTCGTATGTGGACAACGATGTCAGGGAATTCCAGAGTCTCGGAGCAGAGCCGATACTAGCGGCTCTGTGTCCCGCGGGCCGCAGATGACATCCCCAGGGGCCGCATGCGGACCGCGGGCCGCGTGCTTGAGACCCCTGGTGTATATGTACATGTTTCAATACTGCATTAGCCACAACGTCATGAATTTCTCATGACCCACCTTTAAACATGAACCTAACTTCTGTATGTTTCCTGAAGAGAGACATTTTTTTTTTTTTGGCCTGTGATTGGCTGCAGCGGCCGCGGCAGCCTGTGATTGGCTGCAGAGGCGGTCACGTGACGTGCTTGACCGCCACTACAGCCTGTGATTGGCTGCAGCAGCGACATGGATGAAACGTCATCGCTGGAGGCCGGACAGGAGGAATGTAAGTATGAACGTATTTATTTTATTTTTTTATTACATTAAAATTGTATTTTCCGCGCGCCGAGCATGGTACTGTCAAGGTTGCTGAAAGAGTTAGTGCAGCCCATTAACTCTTTCAGCACCCTGGACAGTACCATTCTCGGCGCACGGAAATTACAGGTTCGGTCAGAACTAGTTCGGTCCGAATCAAACTTTTTCGTGAAATTCGGCGAACCAGCCGAACCGAACTTTTCATAAATTCGCTCATCTCTAGTCTCAATACATCTGTCTGCTATATGTTATAGAGATTATGATTGCATTATTCCACCTACGGATTATATAAGTGGCATATTATACCTTTCTTTTTGGTGTGATACAGATTATTAACACCTTGCTACACCTCTATGCACACTTTTAATGGAGATTATATCAATGCCTTATTAGGCACTATGTTAGCTTTGAGGGTACCCGTAAACGTAGCGGTAGGGTGCCGCACAGCCAAGACCCGCGCAAAAAAACTACATACAGTTCTACAGTAAATTGCTAGGGTTTTGCAATACCGTTTGCGGCTGCGGGGATTGTTTAGGTGAAACACATGGAGGGAATTTATTATTAGCTTTACGCCATAAAACAAGTCACAAATTCTGGTACACGCCATATTTGTGATAAAATGTTCTGATTTTCTCTCCTATTGACTCTTTTTGAAAAGTGGATGGGGTTAACGAGAAGTGCAAATGGTGCAAATTGTAGCGCAAACATGCTGCCTGAAAAACTGCACCACAAATTCCCTGTGGCTTTCAGGGCGAATACGCTGTGTAGTTTTATACAGAGTATCTGCCTAGTGCGTTCCTATATAAGGAAATCTCTGAAAAATGGAAATTGTTGTAGTGAGCTGTCGAGTGACAGCTGCAATTCACGGTCCACTGATTCACAAGTAGCTCTATGAATTGCTCTGGACTGCAGCTCAATAGTTAAAATTTGAAAATCTCACTACAAAAGTCTAGGTGTAGCCCTGGCCTGAGGATATGTTTACAGAAGTAAACCACGGCAAAAACCAAGACAAAAAAAGACTCAGGTAAGCATACCCTTAGGTTGCATTTTGGTGCGTTTTTTTTTTTCACTTCGATTTTGCAAGGAAGGGTAGCAATTTAGTACTATTTTGCGGTAATCACTGTAAATTTGTGGAATTTTAGTTGCAGAATTTTCTTCAACAAAATCTGTTGCTTGTGAATCCACTCTATCATGGCCATTTATAGTGCTGGTGTTCATTTATGTGGCAGAGGGGCCATTGAGCCCCCTCAGGTATCATGACCTGGTTGTGACTGCAATGTCTGCACCCCCTATAGTTATTGCCTTGATAGTGATCTGCCTGTGTTCTTCTAACCTAATTATTTTCCTATATGTTTTCCTCTCTTATGATCTCCATGTCTCTTGACCAATCAAAACAGTGCTGACAGATCTACTGATGCTAAGATGAGAAGGATCTATATGCTTTCGGTTCAATAACAACGATAGTAAGGTCTAAAGAAGCTCCCGTCATGAGTCGACACTCTGCTGCCACCATTACAGCAAAAATAGTGCAATAATCATTTATAAACTGGATCTATCAAAATTGGACAATCGCTACTTGTTAGAATAGTCCCTTGATAATAAACTGATCACAAAGTGAAAGCGATCAGCTGTAATCTGTCAGTAAGTGTTCAATATTCCTGCAGTGCCACCACAGGAGAAATTAAGCATTACACAGTGCCCATTCATATCAATGGACAGGGCAGGTCCTCCCTATCAAGAGACGCTCTTTGTTACCGTTCTCCATTCTGGCCAAGAGATAAGGATCCTGAACAAAGGACCCATCTCTATTATCTCAGAATTCCCTAATAGGGTATATGAAAATAGGTTTTCTGAACTAGACAGTATTGCCACTGAAACATTTATGCCATACATGTCTGACCCACATCTATCTACATTTCAAGTAATTAAGATGACATTGGTAGCAGTGACACATTTTAATACATGCTTCATTCCACCCCGGTAAAAAAAAATTACATGTGACTTAAAACCAGTTTGCACTCGAAAACTGGACAGAAAGTTGCAACTACAGGCAGAGATTTTTGAGTTTTGTAGATGAGTCTTCTGGTCACATAGTCACCCACCTTCATACAAGTATGTACAGACTCTTCCATGTTGTGCTCTCGCTACAATCAGTGTCTGTCAGTCGTGTGTATGTTAGCCCCATAGTCACATCCCTGTGTCGTTTGTGTCTGCTAAAACATTTATGCCATAAATGTCTGACCCATACCTAGCTCTGGAATTTGGCGTCACCCGACCCTGAAAGCTGCCACATCCTAGTTGAGAATGAATAAATAGGTGGCCACGCATGTACGTCACTCTCTCCATTTATTTGTGAGTTACAGTCGCAGTCGAGCCCGCTTGCCCGGCTGTTTCCCATAGGAATGAATGCCTTAAACATATGCTATAAATGTTTCAGTTACCCCTTTAAGAACAATCAGTCATGGTAGACTGATTTTTACCACATGGGAAAGTCTTCCTCCTCATGGTTCACATCCCTTAGCTTTCAACTCTGGAGAAGATCCAAGGATATAACCTCCAGATGTTTCTATTTAAATGACCAGATCTTGAAGTCTTTTGAGTAAATTCTCGAATGTGATCAAGTTCGTCTGACACAACACATTGATGGGAATTTATCAACCTTTTTAATGGCGTAAAAAAGTCACAAAAAAGGGTCAAAAGTCGCAATTTGTGTAAGAATTTTTGACTTTTGGGTCTCTTATGTCTTTTTTTTAAAGAGTGCATGGTTTACAAAAGGGTGGCTGCAGCCAGAAAACGGTATTATAATTTACGGCAGAAAACTGGCGTAAATCATAGCGGAAAAGTAGCTTTCGCTCTGTGGGGCCTAACAAGGTAGAGGCCCGTTCTTTGCCACCCCAGATCGGAGTACCCCCCCCCCCATAAGGCTACATCCCAAATCGGGCTAAAAAGAAATATGTATGCTCTCTTCGCCACTCTTCTTCTTCCCTCCGGGTCCCCTCAGGCTCTTACTGCCGGGCAGCGTCAGGACGTTGTATGTGGCGCAGCACTTATGATGTCGAGTGCTGCGTTGCATTTAAGACTCTGATGCTGTACAGCGTCAGGACTGTGTATGAGCTGCAGCATGATGAGGGGACCCGGAGGAAAGAAAAGGAGAGCTTTCATTTTTTTTTTTATGTACGACTGCTGGGGGGGGGGGGGGATGGCGCACGGCCAACTGAGAGATGCAACAGACTTATTAAGGGGCGTACGCCTCTTAATAAGTCTGTCACAGCTTACTCCAGCGGAGCAGCTAGCTAAGACTGGTGTATGAAATGCCAAGCTTAGTATATCTGACCAATTGTCTTAAAAGGAGTTAGCTTTCAGACAACTCCTCCATAAATAATCCAACCAACTTTGTCACAGCTTGGAGATGCCAGACTAAAAGGAGATTGATATAGGAGCTGCACATCTGCCTATGTGTGCCTTGAAACATATACTGTATGGAGTGGCTTTTCTGGGAGTACCCTGGGGAAGTCTCGTGGTATATACGCCTGTGGTAAACTAAGGCCACGTTGGACTGAAACTAGTGATGTCATCCCTTGGTGCAGTAACAGAGACTCAGCCTGAGGTGTAGCAGTAATCATGGTGCCCCATAGTACAACTTGAAATGGGTTCCTATTCCACCATGAGCAGCTTTAGCAGGAAATTAATTCAACACATGAAATTAGTTTTTTTATTATTTTGGTCTCCATTATTCATGCCTTATCCTCGGTCACCCTTAGATCTGCATTCAATTTTTCATTACCCCTTCATTTACCCACAGTAATCACTAACTACAATTGAATTTGTCCCTTTTTGATTGCTGGCCCCATCGCACCTGATATGCATGCCAACCTGGTAGTTACCACATGGGTTCAGCTGCTCCGCTAATTTCAGAAGTTAAACCCGGTGCATAATTATCTGCATGAAGTAGAGGGGATCTTTCTGGCTACCCTATTTCCATCCCATTGGCAGTGAGTAATTGCCCAACTGCTCATTTTTAATGCTTACATATTTACTAAAGTAAGAACTTTCTAAGCAAATAACCCAATGTTGGTGAAAAGACTTGTTTAAGATGGCCATGTAGGCCGGGTAGGAAGATTTGCCCCTCAATGTGGGTTCCAATATTTTTCACCATCGAGACACTTCTTGGTAAAGGAGCACACATAGCATACATATTTTAAATGATGGGAGATGTTTTATTCGTGGCAAGTCATTCCCACTAAACATATTTTAATGGATCAAACAAATGTCCATATGTCGGAACCGATAATGGATTCAACGGTCATCATAAATGATTATCTATAAGAGTCAGATCATTGGTGATTATCATTACAACCAGGGCTGTACATAGAGGTGTGAGGGCCCTAGATTAAAATAGAGCCCCCTTCTGTACTGGTTAACACCACCACACCCCTAACCACCTGGTACAGGAGGACTTGTTGCTTGTTTGCCCGCATTACCTGAGATTAGTTCCCGACAGCCTTGTTTGGTAACGATGCAGAGCCTATGAAATAGGGGTTCATGTTAACAACGCCTTCTAAAGTAAGGGAGCCAGACAGCCAGGCCTGAGATTCCGCTCTCCAGGGCCCCCATAACAGCTGCCTCTATGGTACGTACGCCCTTGATTTATGGCCACCATCACTTTATTGTCAGTCAACCTTGATTGTCTCCAGGTATGTCAAGTTGTGCACCTTTGTAGTATAATGTACATAATAAGGACTATGATGTTCGATCACATCTGGTTTTCTGGTTTTCTAACATTCACGGTCTCCTCTGAAGTCTCCTTGATTCCAGTCTGTGAATTTGTCTTGTGTATATGTTGGTAGGATTATTAGACCACAGCTTTACTGCTTTGAGAGTGCAGCTTTCATTAACATTCATAAAATGTGGTGTGTATTTTTCTTGCTCGTTCTTTCCTTTTACTGCCATCATTTACATTAATTTATGCTTTTGAGTTTGGTTCTTTTTCTCCTGTGGTTTATTTGTCCTTAGAAGTCATTGAGATCTTGAGTTTTATGTGCCACTCATTAAGATGATATTGGTAGATAGATGCAGCATCCACTTAGCAGTGACACATTTTCATAAATGCTCCTTTCCACCCGGTAATAAAACGTACATGTTACTTACAGAACCAGTTTGTACTCCAGAACTGGACAGAAAGTTGCAACTATAGGCAGACTTTTTGGAGCTTTTCGGATGAGTCTTCTGGTCACATAGTCACCCACCTCCAGACGAGTATGCACAGACTCTTCCCTATTAAGCCCTCTATACAATTCGTGTCTGTCAGTCTTGTGTATGTTAGTCCCACAGTCACATCCCTGTGTCTGTTTGGAATAGTACAGAAGGGGAAGGCACTCCCACTTTGTGATAGGAATACCCACATGATAGCCCAAATGCACCCTGCGAGCTAGCAACACGAATTTCTCCTCTTATGATATATTAATTTCAATGGAAGGAAAAAAATATATAAAAATAAATGTTTTTTTAAAATAAAAATCTGTAGGTGCCAATCTGATAGTCAATAGGAGATGTACAATATATGCAAATGATGTGCACCTAATGTAACGTCTATGCCACGGTCTGTCGTTCTAACTTACCCCTCGACGACCGTGGCCATGGACGTCCTGCTACTGTGCTGCGTCGTCCCCCTGTGAGGTGTCGGAACTCACTTCCGGGTATCGAGCCTGTCTCCCGGAGGGTGCGCACGCGCGCTCGTGCCCGCTGTTAAAGGGCCAACGTGCGCACCTGGAAATCATCATCAACTCCTAAATTGGACTAGATTTGACTAGTCTTTGACTAGGTGAAAAGGACGTTGCCTAACCTTGCCTAAAGGGCCAACGTGCGCACCTGGAAATCATCATCATCAACTCCTGAATTCCTGGACTATAAGAGGGTCACCACCTTGCTACTGTCTACATTGCTTCAGGTACCCTTTTCTGGACTATAGACTCTGCACCATACCTGTTTGGCCAGCTGCCATCTCGCTACGCGGTACGGCCCAGTGGGTCCACACCCCGCCTCGTGACACCTAAGTATGTAGGATATGCTTTGATTAAGCCTAAAAGTATTATGTGAGCCCTGTGGCTATCTAGATTGATTGGGGGGTGGGGAATTCATTTGCCGCTGTACCTCTTTTCCCCCCCACCCTCTTGGGCACTTTGGAGGTCATTTGGTGGGTGAATATACATTCACTTACATACTGTCACAAGGCGGGGTGTGCACCCACTGGGCCGTACCGCGTAGCGAGATGGCAGCTGGCCAAACAGGTATGGTGCAGAGTCTATAGTCCAGAAAAGGGTACCTGAGGCAATGTAGACAGTAGCAAGGTGGTGACCCTCTTATAGTCCAGGAATTCAGGAGTTGATGATGATGATTTCCAGGTGCGCACGTTGGCCCTTTAGGCAAGGTTAGGCAACGTCCTTTTCACCTAGTCAAAGACTAGTCAAATCTTCTGGCTTTCACAGAGTTGTGACCCTAGTATAGTCACTTTTTTTTAACACCCTTAGACAGTTACCTGTGAGAAGCCACAGGGAGCATTCAATAACTTTTTGCAGATTGTACACTACAAATTCCACTTAAGGGTGTAATAGTATTGCAAATGCAGTTCATTTTAAGACTTTCCTGGCAGTCGGTTCTCAGTTCTTCTCCTCCTCAGTGTTAGGCTAACACATAATAAGAACTATGCTTCACTGGGGAAAAGAACAGAAGATTTTACTATTGGGCGAGTGTCTCACTTTTCAATTTCTTGGACCTCGTATGCTAGGAACTGACCACCCAAAATGTATTACACATGATCCAGACTTAGAGGGGGGCGATAATTCTTCATGCGAGATCATACAACTCTACATAGACAGTACTTTTTTTTTTGTGTCATCATTAGGTATAACAAGGTCAACCTCTTTTCCTGTGTTGTATTAGGTCATACAGGGAGGAATCTCCCTTTTGGTACCCTACATTATTAGCCAGGGGTGGGGCAGAATATGCTACATCTCTCACTATGGAGGGTCTGGTATGCCCATAAATTTCGATAGGGCCATGTAATGCTTTATTTCACCTGGACAAATCTAAGAAAGCTGGGTGATAAAGCCAGTGGGCGCTGTAAAGGTGGCCATATTGGTTGTCACCCAGCTTTTTCCGATAAAATACAGCGTAAAATGAATTCCTAACAACTTGACAGAAGAGCGTGACTCCAGGACTTATGCTGATTTATTCAATATATCCTAATATATAGTTATAGTGGTTGCAGCTTTTCTTTTCTGATGCAGATCTCCAAATCCCCAGCATAGGCATAGAATTAAATTATAAATTTGTGACTACCTGCAGCCACCACTAGAGAGAGCTTTAGAGCTTACTGTATACTGTTTCATTATTGAGTTCAATGTATAATAGTATGCAGTAAGCTCCTAAACTCCCTCTAGTGGTGGCAGGGAGAAATGTGTAATTCAACTGTCTGCAAGGGGTCTGCATAGCATCAGCATCGAATGTTGGACCTAATAACGACATGGTGATTAAAGGGAATGTGTTTTAATAAATTATCCTAACTCCTAAGTGTTTCATTAACCCTATGCAATGAAGAGAGATAAGCATGTTTATTATATAACTCACTGCCTATTATCCTTGTGCCCATATGCCATTTCTGTTCACTTTCTAATCCCTATCTGCTCCAATCACTCCTATCATCCTGCTGTCCTGTCTCGACAATTCCCCTAATTTCTCTTTACCCCATGCTCTGTCAATATCTCATTCTGTGTGTCAGCTGTGTCTCCCTCCTTCCCGTTCCCTTGGAGTGTTTGTAGAGGGGTGACGTTTGGCTCGTGGGATTTAAAACTTTCTCATCCTCTCAGGAGCTATATCTGTCTGTTCTCTCAGGAACCAAAAGAAGAAGCAAAAATCAGACGGACGTAGGGAGGAACCAGCGTATATGAAGAACATACACCAAGGCTCAGTATATTACTTCCAGGATTTAACCCTTCAGGCACAGGAAACATTGACAACTTATGACATAATTTTTTTTAGGCATCATTTTCCTCAAAAATTCTTCCCCCTTGCCAGTTAAAGGGGATGTCTCCTCATAGACATTGGTGACATATTGCTTCGATTTGTTGATGGTCTGATTGCATGGTTTCTGATCGGCTTTTCTTGAAAAGCCGATGTATCGGTGTATGGACTCAATAGAAAGTCTATGAGCCCATACACCATTACATCGGCTTTCCGAAAAAAGACGATCAGAAATGTAGCGGCTCAACTCTCACCTGAGCACTTCTGCAGCTTCGTTATAGCGATCAGTGGGTGTCTCAGTGCTCGGACCCCCACCGATCAAAACTTCTGACATGCCACTATGACATGTCAGAAGTTTGTTGAAAGTTTAGTTACCCTTTAATAGGCTGCCTGTCATTATAACACTAACATCCATAATGCATTGCAATACCGAATTATTGAAGTGTATTATAGAGGTTATCAAGGATCGCACGTTCAAGTCCCCTAGTTGGATTAAACTAATTTATAAAAAGAAATTCAGTAGTTTACAGAAAAAAAACAACAACCTTCTTTCCCTTAGAAAATGTTTTGTTATAGAAAAAAATCCTATACATAATTGGTATCGCAATAACCGTAGCGACCCATGCTATAAAATAAACACGTTATTTATCCCGCACAGTGAACATCTTAAAAAAATGTAACAAAACTAAAAAAAACAAATGCCAAAAATGCTGTATTTGTTCTCCCTACAAAAGGCAAAAAGTAAATTAATAAGTCATATGTAGCCAAAATGGCACCAAGGAAAACTACAGCTCATCCCGCAAAAAAAAGCCGTCGTGCAGCGCCAGTGGATAGAAAAATAAAAATATTATTTGTTCTGGAATGTGGTGAAACAAAAACAGATGATAAAAAAATGGGGGGTTTTATTGTGCAAAAGTAGTAAAACATTAAAAAAAACGATGTAACTTTGGTATTCATGTAACATGCAAAATGAAATTCACATGCTGTAAAAACAAATCCCAAAAACCAATAGTTGAATTTCCGTTTGGTTTTTTTCCCATTCCATCCCCTGAAAATAACAGTTTTTATAAAATGCATTCAGTAGATTATATGTACTCACAAATATGGCTACATTGACAGAAAAATAAAAAAATTAGGGGTGATGCAGAGATGAGAAAAAATAAATAAAAATACTGTATCCTTAAAGGGGATTTCTCTAACAAGATAGGCAATAAATATATGATCGGTGGGGGTCCGACCGCTGGGACCCCCACCGATCTTGAGAACGGGCTTACTTTGCCGTTCCTGGGAGCCCCATAGGAATGGAGCAGTACTGCGCATGCTCGGCCACCGCTCCATTCATTTCTGGAATGAACCGAACAGTTATTTATGTCCTATCCTGTGGATAAGAGATAAATATTGATTATGAGAAAACCCCTTTAAGACCCAAACTAGGTCACGTCCTTAAAGAGGCTCTGTCACCAGATTCTCAAACCCCTATCTCCTATTGCATGTGATCGGCGCTGCAATGTAGATAACAGTAACGTTTGTTTTTTTGAAAAACATTCATTTTTGGCCAAGTTATGAGCTATTTTATATATATGCAAATGAGCTTTGAAATGGACAACTGGGCGTGTTTTTATTCGTATGTCCAACTGGGCGTGTATTGTGTTTTTAACTGGGCGTGTTTACTTGTTTTACTAACTGGGGGCGCTGTGAATAGAAGTGTATGATGCTGACGAATCAGTGACCAATCAGCATCATTCACTCCTCTCCATTCATTTACACAGCAGCATCACGTTCTTACTAGAACGATGTGCAGCCACATACACAAGTGTCCTGATAATGAATACACATGACCTCCAGCCTGGACGTCATGTGTATTCAGAATCCTGACACTTCTGACTCTTTTCTGTGAGATTTCCAGCAAGCCACGCGTAATCTCGCGAGATTACGAGGTAAACGAGATTTTGTTTCCCTTGCTGGAAATCTCACAGAAAGGATTCAGAAGTGTCAGAATTCTGAATACACATGACGTCCAGGCTGGATGGTCATGTGTATTCATTATCAGGACACTTGTGTATGTGGCTGCACATCGTTCTAGTAAGAACGTGATGCTGCTGTGTAAATGAATGGAGAGGAGTGAATGATGCTGATTGGTCACTGATTCGTCAGCATCATACACTTCTATTCACAACGCCCAGTTAGTAAAACAAGTAAACACGCCCAGTTAAAAACACAATACACGCCCAGTTGGACATACAAATAAAAACACGCCCAGTTGTCCATTTCAAAGCTCATTTGCATATATATAAAATAGCTCATAACTTGGCCAAAAATGAACGTTTAAAAAAAACAAACAACCGTTACTGTTCTCTACATTGCAGCGCCGATCACATGTAATAGGAGATAGGGATTTGAGAATCTGGTGACAGAGCCTCTTTAAAGAGGCTCTGTCACCACATTATAAGTGTCCTGTCTCCTACATAAGGAGATCGGGGCTATAATGTAGGTGACAGCAGTGCTTTTTATTTAAAAAAAACAATCTTTTTTCACCACGTTAATAGCGATTTTAGATTTATGCTAATGAGTTTCTCCATGGACAACTGGGCGTGTTTTACTTTAGACCAAGTGGGTGTTGTACAGAGGAGTGCATGACGCTGACCAATCAGTGACCAATCAGCGTCATGCACTCCTCTCCATTCATTTAGGCAGCGGATAGGGATCCTTTTAGATTTCTATGTGCTGTCTTAGGGTATGTGCACACGTAGTGACCAAAAACGTCTGAAAATCCAGAGCTGTTTTCAAGGGAAAACAGACCCTGCTTTTTAGACGTTTTTTGACCAACTCGCATTTTTCGTGGCGTTTTTCGCGGCGTTTTTTACGTCCGTTTTTGGAGCTGTTTTCATTGGAGTCTATGAGAAAACAGCTCCAAAAACGTCCAAAGAAGTGTCCTGCACTTCTTTTGACGAGGCTGTATTTTTACGCGTCGTCGTTTGACAGCTGTCAAACGACGACGCGTAAATAACAGGTCGTCTGCACAGTACGTCGGCAAACCCATTCAAATGAATGGGCAGATGTTTGCCGACGTATTGTAGCCCTATTTTCAGACGTAAAACGAGGCATAATACGCCTCGTTTACGTCTGAAAATAGGTCGTGTGAACCCAGCCTTATACTAACACATTAACGATACTGAAGTGTTTAGACAGTGAATAGACATTCCACGGGATGTCTATTCACAATCCTGGCACTTCGTTAATGTTTCTGTGGTAGTTACAGCAGAGCAAGCGTAATCCCGCGAGATTACGCTGTAAATGACAGGTTATAACGAGATTACGCTTGCTCTGCTGTATCTACCACAGACAGAGTAACGAAGTGCAGAGATTGTGAATAGACATCCCGTGGAATGTCTATTCACTGTCTAAACACTTCAGTATCGTTAATGTGTTAGTATAAGACAGCACATAAGGATCTAAAAAGATCCCTATGCGCTGCCTAAATGAATGTAGAGAAGTCCATGACGCTGATTGGTCACTTATTGGTCACTGATTGGTCACTGATTGGTCACTGATTGGTCAGCGTCATGCACTCCTCTGTACAACGCCCACTTGGTCAATAGTAAAACACGCCCAGTAATCCATTGAGAAACTCATTAGCAAAAAGCTAAAATCTCTAATAATGTGGTGAAAATAGATTGTTTTTTTAAAAATAAAAAGCATTACTGTCACCTACATTACAGCGCCCATCTCCTTATGTAGGAGATAGGGCATTTATAATGTGGTGACAGAGCCTCTTTAAGGGATTAACAAGACTATTTGTATCCACTGACAGCAAGCTGATATACTAAAAATGTCATATATGACCAGTTATCCATGATCTTGCAGATAGCATTAGCATCTAGCAGTAGTGAAGTTGTTCCATGCCATTAAGTGTACACTTTTGACATGACACCTGTGGTTGAAACATTTAAGGGGCTATTTGTGGCTGACACACTTCTGGGGCATGTCGTGACTGGTAAACTTTGTTAGAGGGACCTTTGTGGCTGGCACAAACTGTTCAGCTAACATCTATGGCGGGCACATTTATGGAGTCTCTGTGGCTGGCACATACTGTTATGGGATCTCTGTGGCTGGCACGCTCTGTTATGGGGTCTCTGTGGCTGGCACAGAGTGTTGTGTGGGCTTCTGTGGCTGGCACAAACTCTTAAGGGAATACCTATGGTTGGCACACAGATATGGGGGTATGATGACTACACCCTGTCATGTGACAATCTGTGGCTGACACACACTGTTATGGGGGCAGTTGTGACTGGCACACATTCTTACCAGCGCCACTATGGCTGACACACGCTGTAAGGTTAAAGTCACACACACTGTTTTTGTGGCAGTTTTTGGTTCAGTGTTTTGAGCCAAACACAGAAATGAACACAAAAAAAAAGGAGATTTATCAGTTTCTTTTATAGCTTTCCATTCTTTTGGATAAACTGCGTGTGTGTGATCCTGGCCTTATGAGCACATTTGTGACTGACACTCACTGTTATGGGGAGCACACACTTATGGGGGCACTTTTGGTTGGCACACATTGTCAAAAAAAAACGCCCCCGCAAAGCGTCACACAAAAATCGTCTCTTTCTCAAACAAGGGTTTGTTCTACACTTTACTGGGGGCAGGAAAGAGTTAACATGGGACCGGTCAGTCAGCCTGTCCTCTCAGCAGGAGGGCAGCTCAGGCCTGTGCATTGTGTGCAGCCTCCAGTCCTTTGGCAGGGGAGCAGCGCTCTGTAGGGGAGAGGTTATTGCCTCTGGGACTTGGCCAATGCATTTATCTGTCCATCTAAACTTGGCGTTTACCCTCATAAGCTGCACTGTGAGAACATTCCAGCTCAGGAAAAATCAGACTAAATGTAACTTAACCTCTCCCCGTCCCCATCTTGTTATACTCCCGCCATTTATCCTGGTTACTTCCCTATCCTTATTTTTCTCTCAGAAGTTTTACTTTTTCTCCATAATTTTTGTGTTTCTTCATCTTTGTCTTTCTGTTCTCCATCATTTCTCTCCCTCCCCTTCTATGCACTGGAAAAACAGCAAAATGTATTGAATTACTGAACATGAGAATGTTGACTCTCATAACCCCATTACATTATAGTGACACCTAGTGGTCACTGAGAGTACATATGTTCTTCCTGCATTTATAGTGACACCTAGTGTAGGTAATGAAGTATTTTCTCCAGTCTATAGTCTCACACTATGCTCTAATTTTTATATATATATTATTACTAGTTATTTATATAGCGTCATCTGCTTTAGGTCCTGACTTCCACATCACGTTTTGGCCCTACCTTTAGTGTGCACGCCAGGAAAGCTTCAGGTGTATACAGGCTTTTTTTTTTAGGTATGGAATAGTGTAGTAGATTAGGCTATTCCATCCCGGGCCGGCCTTAGGTTGGATGGCGCCCTGTGCGGGACTCTCTATTACCACCCCCTACACAAACCAAAAATTAACCACATATATAGACACGCTGGAACATATATACTGCATACCTCCCAACTTTTGAATTCGGAAAAGAGGGACATTTTAAGCCACACCCCTAACCACGCCCAATATCCCGCATCAACACATCAAATCACGGACAGATCCTTCTGCAAATAACACGCGCACATTCTCACTGCGGATCTCTGGACTGTCTGGAGATCCCCCCTGTAGATAGCTCCACACACAGCCCCCCTGTAGATAGCTCCACACACAGTCACCCCTGTACATAGCTCCACACACAGCCCCCCTGTACATAGCTCCACACACAGCCACCCCTGTACATAGCTCCACACACAGCCCCCCTGTACATAGCTCCACACACAGCCCCCCTGTAGATAGCTCCACACACAGCCCCCTGTAAATAGCGCCACACACAGCCCCCTGTAGATAGCGCCACACACAGCCCCCTGTAGATAGCGCCACACACAGCCCCCTGTAGATAGCTCCACACACAGATCCCGTGTAGATAGCTCCACACACAGCCCCCCCTTCAGATAGCACCAGACACAGGCCCCCTGTAGATAGCACCAGACACAGCCCCCCTGTAGATAGCTCCACACACAGCCCCCCTGTAGATAGCTCCACACAAAGCCCCCCAGTAGATAGCTCCACACAAAGACCCCCAGTAGATAGCTCCACACACAGTCCCCCTGTAGGTAGCGCAACACAACCCCCTTATACTTTGTGCCACATTGCCGCCAGAGCGGAGAGCGGTAGAGGTAGCCGGCCCTACTGCTGCCACTCTCCGCAGGAGTCTTGCAGCGGCGTTCTCACTGGTGTCGATGCCGGCCCGGGAGTGAACCAGTCCAGTCACCTGACCTGTGAGGTCAGATGACAGGTCAAGTGGCTGTACTGGTCCACTCCCGTGCCGGCATCGATCCCAGCGAGAAAACCGCCACAAGACTCCTGCCTTCTTCTGATCGCTGCTGCAGTCAGCAGCGATCAGCTGTTTTGATGCAGCGCCCAGTGGGACGTTTTGCAGACCGCCCGGGACGGTGGGACAGCGGTGAGAAACTGGGACTGTCCCGCCGGATCCGTTACGGTTTGGAGGTATCATACTGTACATACATAAAGACAGGTATTTAGACATACAGGCAAATATACATACACACAGATGGAATATATACATACAGGTAAATATATAGACGTACAGACACATATACACACACAAACACACACACCGGCAGATAAATACACAGACAGGGACAGATACAAATACATAAAAGGGGCACATATATACAAGCCCAAGAACACATTCACAAACAGACCCATATATACCCCCACACTTTTACAAAGAGACATAAACACATGCAGACACACACACACACACACACACACACACTGTAACATATACACATACAAACACAGAGACACATACTGTATACACAGAGACACATACTATATACACAGAGACATACACACAAACACACTCTATGCACACATATACACACACTGTAACATATACATATACACACACAAACACAGAGACACATACTGTATATACACAGAGACACACACACACACACACATTGTATACACAGAGACACATACTGTATACACACAGAGACAGACACACACACTGTAACATACACATACAAACACAGAGACACATACTGTATACACAGAGACATAAACAAACACACACACACACACACACACACACACACTGTAACATATACACATCCAAACACAGAGATACATACTCTATACACACAAACACACTGTATACACACACATATACACACACTGTAACATATACACACACACACACACACACACACACACAAGCACATACATAGAAACAAACACAGACTGTATACACACAGAGACATACACACAAACACACACACACACACACACACACACACACACACAGACATACGGTATACACAAAGACACATACTGTATACACAGAGACATACACAAAGACACACACACACATACACACACACACACACTGTAACATATACACACATACAAACACAGAGACACATACTGTATACAGAGATACACATACTGTATACACAGACATACACACACTGTACACAACACACATATATACACACACTAACATATACACACACACACACACACACACACACACACACTGTAGCATATCCACATACAAACACAGAGACACATACTGTATACACAGAGAGACACACACTGTATACACACACACACACATATATACACACACTAACATATACACACACACACAGAGATACACAGAGGCACACAGACACTCACCATCCCTCCATGCTGACAGGCTTCGTGCAGGACTGGCTGTGGGCGGAGCTTCCTCCTCTTCTCCTCGGCTCTTATTTACTCCGTGTGTGTAACTAAGAACAGAGCACTGAGTAGAGGCAGAGCCCAGTGGCGCCCCCTACATGCTTGGAGGAGGCAGCGCCCTGTGTGCTCGCACAGCTCGCACACCCCTAAGGCCGGCCCTGATTTCATCCAATGGGATCCTGCAAAAAACAGTATACCACGCTAAATACTTGTAAGGCTCTGTTCACATCTGCGTTGGGGTCCCATTCTGACGTTCCGTCAGAGGTTTCCGTCAGAACGGGACCCTGAGCAGACACAAACTGACACAGAGTTTCCGTTTCCATCACCATTGATTTCAATTGTGACGGAGCCGGTGCCCGTGGTTTCTGTTTGCCTCTTTTGTGCAACAGACCCGACTACGTTATTGCTTCTGGCAAAATGATGGGTCCGGCGCACAACAGACGCAAACGGAAACCACTGGCACCGGATCCGTCACCATTGAAATTGGATGTCAGTTTGTGTCTGCTCAGGATCCCGTTCTGATGGAAACCTCAGACAGGAACGTCAGAACGGGACCCCATCGCAGATGTGAACAGAGCCTTACATGTGAGCCTATGAGTGATGTATGCCAGCATATGGCATACATCACAGGCATCCGTTAAACGTATACATCATGACCAGTGGCTTAAGATATAGAGCTGTTGGACAGGAAGTGCAGGACTGGGGGTGCTGTGGAAAAACACAGACGTGTGGAGAGAGGAGGCTCGGGGGAGGACGCTGAGAGGAGCCAGAACCAGGAGGAGTGGGGATTAGCACTGTAGCAGAGGATTGGTGAGAGAGATAAAGCCACCCCAGAGAAGGTGCCAATAGGAGAAAGCTGAACTGGAACAGGGAGAGGAGCCCTGGAGCTGGCCAGCACCTCAGATAAGTGCCCTGTGTAACCTGGTGCCCACACTGTTAATGGCGGTCTGTGTGAGATCTTATACTGTGGAGATATACTTCGGAGGACTGTGTGTTCTATTAATAGCCACACAGATTAGTGTGATCTGAAGTGAAGGAGAGAGGGCTGTGATTGGACTGGTGCCTGTGTGAGGCCCAGAGCAGAAGATAAGTTAACACTGGGAAGTGAAGAAGGGCTTGGAACAGCCTGGAAGTAGTGTTAACCCTGTGTTGTCTGCTGAGTCGCCCCCACCAGAAGATCGCTTGCAAGTGTGGCATATGTTGAATTAAAGCAGTGACTTGCTATTGAAGACTGTGTTAAAGGGAAGGTGTCACGAAAATAATTTTTTTATATATAATATTGCTTTTAGTATGTCATTAAAATACATTTTATTTCTTTGTGTTTTTGTGTTGTACTTTTTACTTTCTTTTACTTCTCTATGGGGGCTGCCATTTCTTTTTCATCTCTGTATGTGTCGATTAGCGACACATACAGAGATGGAATACGGCACATACATCCCCATAGAGAATGCGAACGGGAGCCGTTCCATTCACTATAGCGTACGCCGTCTGTGTGGGAACGGCGCACCACTCCCACACAGACCAAAAGGAAGGTCTTTGCTAGAGCGACATCCGTCGCCATTTATACGTGGACCGGAAGCCGCGGCCGGACATGAAGATGACGACTTCCAGACGTGGCTTCCGGCCATATGTTCAAGGCAGCGCAGACGCAAGGACTAGGAGGGGAGGCGGCAGCGGCGGCAGGAGCAGGTAAGTTATGTTTGTGTATGTGATGTGTGTGTATGTTAGTGTTATCCTGTGTGATTACCACTGTATCTAATCCTCCTACACTGTGCATTAGCTCAGAAAATGGCGGCACACAGTGTAGAAGGTTTAAACATTCAACCCCCTCCTTTCTCCTGGCACTAGCCAGAATAAAGGAGGGGGGATTGTGTGAGGACACTAGAGCGAGTGTGTCTACTCCAAATTTGCAGCATAAAGCAATGAGGTTGCTTTACCACATTGCCAATGCTGCAATTTTGGGGAATTGCTTCCTCTAGTGACCAGCACATGGATATGTTATAAATTAGAATCTAATTTATAATATTTTCTGACTTGTGAAAAAATTCAAAAAATTAAAATAATGTGTAATCATTTATATACTAACTGTTTAACGAAAAAAAATATAAAAAAATTCTAGCGACACATTCCCTTTAAAGGAATGAATCCCCAGACACCAGCAACGGATCAACAGTGAGTACCGCATTCCCCTTATAGTGGTCATTTCGCAGGGTAGTGGGTAGCTCCCACGTCGACCTGCGTAGGTACAGAGCGAACCAAATATCAACCTCCCGCCTCAGCCAAGGGTGATGGGGAATAGCCTCCAATCTTGGGGAGTCCGGAAGGGTAGTGGGTAGCCGCACCGTGACCTGCGGAGGTGGCCTTGTAACCTGCTGTACCAGGTTTATAGGGAGGTTGAGGCGCAGCCACTTAGAGAATGACACTCTCGAGACCCCCCCCCCCCCCAACCGTAAAGCCGGAAGTTCGTCTGCACCCATAGCATCTAAGCCTTGTTGCATATATCCGGTGACGCAGAAAGTTGAAGTTATACTTGTTGCACCATAAACATTTAAGTAAACGCATTAGAAACAACTTCAAGTGGTGTCAGTATTTATTCGCGGACCCCGCTACATGTTTTTCACTGCAATTAAAAAGCACATGAAAATTACAAAACTGCAGTAAAAGCGGCAGCATTTCTGTCCGAAAAACCACACTACATTGTGGTGCGGTTTTTCGAACGGAATTTGAGCTGTGGAAAGCAGCGCTTTGGGAATAAAAAAAATTGCTTATACTTACCCCCTCCCTCTTCTCTGCGCGTAGTCCGGCCTCCCTGGATGACGTTGCAGGCCATGTGACACTGCAACCTGTGATTGGCTGCAGTGGTCACATGGGATGCAACATCATCCCAGGAGGCCGGCCTGCAGGAAGAAGGAGAGAGTTCTGGGTAAGTATGATTTATTTATTTTTCCTGAGTTTCGATTTTTGCGGCAGAATCACTGCGATTCCGCTGCAAAAGTCGCAATACTGGCTTTCTGTTGTGGTTTATCCCCATTGAATTAAATGAAAACGCAGCATAAATTGACATGCTTCAGAATTAAATTCCGCACCGCTGGTCAATTTATAAGCGTTTACGCTGCATTTTTTTTCCGCAGCGTGGGCATGAGTTATTTTTTTTGTAAATTCTTTCTTTATTTGCTTTTTCAAACAAGGAACATATCAAGGAAGGGAACAAAAAAGAAAAACGAAGGGACAAGGGCACATTGGCCCAAGATATTGCATCAAACAATTTACAAAATCATATATGCGACATTAGGGACAGAGGAGAGAAAGAAAAAGGAAAGGGGGGGTGGAGGAGGGGGGGAACACATAGGTACATTATCCAGAATGCTATTCAAAAACGTCTGAAATTTCAGCTGGCCATGGTGGTCCGATATTCTGGAGAGTCCTGATAGACAATCCAATGGGAGGATATGAGGTTTTTTTAAAATCTCATCCACTTTGCGGCTACTGTAAATGCTGCGCTTTTCGCATAGAATTCTGTTGTGGAAATTGTAGGAACCCGACCTTAGGCATCCGACACAGTCCATGTTTAACGTATACAGGAGCGTAGACATTTTATTCCAAACTGTTCCCACAAAGTTGGAAGCATACAAAACCTCTTGGTATGCCGAAGCATTAAAATTTCCCTTCACTGGAACTAAGGGGCCTGGGCCAACCCCTGAAAAACAACCCCATAGCATTATCCCTCCTCCACCAAACTTTACAGTTGGCACAATGCAGTCCGGCAGGTAACGTTCTCCTGGCATTCACCAAACCCAGACTCGTCTATCAGACTGGCAGATAGAGAAGGAGATGCATCACTCCACAGAACACATTTCCACTATTCCAGAGACCAGTGGCGGCTGCTTTACACCACGCCATCCGATGCTGGGCATTGTGCTTAGTGATGTAAGGCTTGTATGCAGCTGCTCGCCCATGGAAACCCATGTCATGAAGCTCCGGGGCACAGTTTTTGTGCGGATGTTAATACTAGAGGAGGTTTGGACTCTGCAGTCAACAGAGCATTGGCGACTTTTATGCACTATGCGTCTCAGCACTCGGCGGCCCCGCTCTGTAACTTTACGTGGTCTGATACTTCGAGTTGCTTTGGCGCCTACTTCCACTTTGCAATAATATCACCTACAGTTGATTGCGGAATATCTAGGAGGGAAGAAATTTCCCGCACTGACCTGTTACAAGGATGACATCCTATTACAGGAGCACGCTGGTATTTAGTGATCTCTTTAGAACGACCCATTCTTTCACCAATGTTTATAAAGGCTACTGCATGGCGAGGTGCTGGATTTTATACACCAGTGCCAATGGGACTGATTGAAACACCTGAATTCAATGATTTAGGCACCATACACACGACTGTAGATTCTGTCCATAATTACAGACCGTAATTACGAACCCATTCATTTCTATGGCCGACAGACGCCTTCCCTTGTATTTACGGGAAGGTATCTGTGCCGTATAAGGCTCCGCAAAAGATAGGACATGTCCTATTTTTTGCTTTTTACGGATCGTTAAAGTATGGGGGCACGGCCCGCAAATGCAGATGGCCGTCTGTGGCCGGCCGTGCCCATAATCACGGATCGTGATTACGGGTACGGTCATGTGCATGGGGCATAAAAGGTGTCAGACCTTCTATCCTAGCCATGAATAAGGACGGAGACACCGTCTGAAACGCGTAGGCTACCTACCATTACTTCTATCATTGCAAGATACTATACATGCTATCGAACCTCTTATTTTTTAAACAAGAACAATTAAAACTTGGAAAAAGATTCCTTTTATTTTCACGAATGCTGGATCCAACCTTCCTTTTCTTCTAAGCATACCCTTTTTTCGTGAGCCACCACGAGGATCCGTGCACCAGGATTACCCATTACAAATAACCTGACTAACTTCTACAAGGTGAGCTGGAGAAATTCTCCCTATATTACTTGTGTCCCAATACTTATGTCCACATTGGAAATGTTACATTATACATCTGACATAGGCCAAAAACATAATGTGAGCCTAGCATGGAACATAGGCTACACAACAGCTGAAGGTACAATCGCGGGAATACCCCAAGCAACCTTACTAATATCCTATTGTAAAATATAGCAATGGTTGCAAACTTTTTTGCAACCATTGCAAGGTCACTTCTGTGTAGCACAGGTCTAAGACTGCTTTCTCATGGCCGTAACATAGGGTGTATGGTAATCTATGTTCAGTTCAGTAGAATCGAGCTGGGGCCAATTTTTCCAGCCATAATTTGGATGCTAAAATATCTCCACATTTTAGTCTGCAGGAAACAAGCCTTAGGGCAAAGCCCCACATGGCGGAATTGCTCTGGAATTATGCTGCGGACACTCCGCAGCGTTAATCCGCAGCGGAGCCGTTTCTCCATTGCCTTCCACTTCTTTTTAGTAGGGTTCGTTTAGACAATGCGGAAAATTCCGCTGCGGAGCATAGGCTGCGGTGCGGAATTTGGTGTCCGCAGCATACAATGGATGTGGCGGACTGGTTGCGGACTCATTGCGGAAGTTCTCCATTGACTTCAATGGAGATTCAAAATTCCGCAATGAAGTCCGCAGATGTAATGTAGATGTTATGTGTGCTGCGGAGCGTATTGGTTTTTTAACATGACATTTATTCATTCTGGCTGGACCTATGTATTTCTAGGTCTACAGCCAGACTGAGGAAGTCAATGGGGCTCCCATAATTACGGGTGACTACGTGTGTGCACCCGTAATTACGGGAGCGTTGCTAGGCGACGTCAGTAAATAGTCACTGTCCATGGTGCTGAAAGAGTTAAGCGATCAGCAGTGACTGTTTCAGCACCCTAGACAGTGACTACCGATCCCAATATACAGCAACATGTAAAAAAAATAGAAGTTCATACTTACCGATAACTCCCTGCTTCTTCCTCCAGTCCGGCTTCCCAGGATGACGTTTCAGTCTAAGTGACGGCTGCAGCCAATTACAGGCTGCAGCGGTCACATGGACTGCCGCGTCATCCAGGGAGGTCGGGCTAGATGCCGAAAGAGGGACGCGTCACCAAGACAACAGCCGGTAAGTATGAATTTCTTTTACTTTCACTAGGGAAAGTGCTGTCCCTTCTCTCTATCCTGCACTGATAGAGAGAAGGGAAGTACTTTCACCTCAATACGCAACGGCCAGTCCGCATCAATTTACTGCACATTTTGGGCAGATCCGCAACAGAATCTGCAACGCAGATTCTGTGCGGCATTGATGTGGACAGTTGCGGAAGAAATACGCCACGTGGGGCCATGCCCTTAGACTGTTACATTAGAAACAACTTTTACCAGTGAGAGCTATTAGTTCTGTAGAGGTTCTCAGCCCCTGGATGTCCCCAAAATTATAAAATGGATGTTTCCATTCACTGACAGCAAGCAGAGATCTTGAGTATGGTGAGGCATAGTATTAAAAAGTTGCAAAACTGTTGCAAAAAGATGAAGCTGTTTTTTTGTTGACCAGACAGATCCCCCACCAAAGTAATAAAGGATTGAACAGATACAAATCGCACCTGCCTGATCAATATTGAGAGCCATGGAGGGGGGATCAGTCAGGCTTGCCCCATACACATTAGATCTTTAGATTTGCTGACAAAAACCTTATGTCTATGGTAGTGAATGTCCTACATGTAGTCACCTCTAACCCCGGCCTGTCCATGTGCCCTCCATGGGTGGTACTGATACAGCTTTGCCCCAGCACGTTTGTTTTTTGCCCCCTCTCTGCCACACTTCATTCCCGCCCTTTAGTCATGGTTTGCGGGAACAGGTTCACTTCAGGCTTCAGCGTATAACTTGTCGATTTAGGGCATGTAGATCCGAAACGAGTTGCTCAACCCTCGCATGCCTGGGAGGTTATGAATGACAGAAATGTTACTGCTCATCATGTTACATACTGACGTGGCAGGATATAGACGTAAGTATCACACATTACACAGTGCCGGAGGTGAAGCTTAAAGGGGGTTTCCATCCCCTATAAAATGGGCTAAATGCCTCTACCCCTAATTGAACTGCCTTTTTAATTTGGCACCATTCTGGTTCCGTCATCTTGACAACGCAGGGTAATAACGTTTTGCACATGGACACACGACTGCAGCAGTGATATGGTCATGGGTCTGTATAAGAAACATCAACGCCCTGTGACAATAGCTAAACACTGCAGGGGACCCCAGTTCTGACAGTACAAGAACTGCACTGGATTTAAAAGATAGACATAATACAAAATGTATTCTTTTACTAATATTCCGCAAAGTTTGGTCCCTTTAAGGACCATTTAAAGTGACCCTAGGGGAAAAAGATGAAAATGCAGCTTGTTCACAGGAGGAAATCGACCACCCCAACCCCAATGTTTTACTTGCCTTGTCTCCACCTTTTCGGAGATCCATAGGGGCCTTCACGCATGCGGCTCCGTAAGTGTAGCTGCTTGTGCAATTGCCAAATAGTCGTTGTCGTAATCGTAAGCTGCAAGGGAACCTGTACAAGAAATAACTCTCTGGGGGACTCTGTTAGGGGTTAAAAACCCCATTCACCAGCATTTCCCCCAAAAATAAAAAAATTCACCTGATCTGTCAAATTGTTCTGCTTTTTCTCAGGCTTTATTCACACGAGCGTGTCCGATTTGCGTCTGCAAAAAATGGTCAATTTTTCATGTATATGACTGTCAGTGTGGTTTCCGTGTGACATCTGTTTTTCTCCTCCATTTTTCTCCCCTAAAACGTCCTGGTTTTGCTGTTTTTTTTCTATGCATTTCTTTAGCAACTGATCAGTGAAACACGGACACTGTCTGTTTTTTTTCATGCACCCATAGACTTCAATGGGCGAGTCTGATCAGCAAAAACGGACCAGAATAGGACATGCGGTGAGTTTCACGCAACGGACACACACTCCGTGTGTGTGTGTGTGTGTGTGTGTGTGTGTGTGTGTGTGTGTGTGTATAGCCCTATTGAATTCAATCGGTCAGTGTGATGTCCATTATTTAAATGGCGTTACACAGACTTGAAATACGTTTGTGTGAATAAGGCCTTAGTTATACCTGTTTCTGGGAAAGCTGGGCGACAATCAATATGGCCATCATTGATGCTACCACAGCGATTGGCACCCAGCTTTAGAGTCCTAGAGGGCAAAGTAGTGGCAGGTCTTCTTTAAAAATGAGAATTAGTAATGAGATTTCATAAGTGAAACTCGCCAAGTAATAAATTGCTCTTGTGCAATAGCTGTGATTAATAGAATAGGCTTGTGAGTTCTTACTCAAGATTTTTTTCTTTCTATTACTCATCCCCATGTATATAACATTATTATATTTGGTAATAACTGCTCAGGACTGGTAATACCCAGGGAAAATCAATCTACATTTGTTTTGTGGCTTGTACTATAGACCTCTCTGCAGATAACTACTGAGGAGGAACATGGGTCCTTTAGACTCTTCAAAGGGGTTGTCCACTTTGGACAGTCCCTTTTTGCAAAAAGGGTCCCCTTCTAAAAAGCTGATCAGAGGGTGCTGAGAACCTCAACGATCAGTTGTAGTTTGGGGCAATCCCGGCAGAAAGTCTTCCAATTCCTCTGCAGTGCCACCACAGGGGAAATTAAGAATTACACCAATGGGTAGTCAGTGTAATTTATGGCTGTGCCCAGTCCTCCTGAGTGAGAGATGGTTACTACCATACAGTGCTCAAAAATACCATAATTTGGTACATGGATACAACCACCACCACAAATAATGCCACACATGCAGTGACTAGGGACCAGAAAGTATGTCACCATTACAATCTAAAAGAACGTTAACATGGTGAAGAAAGAAGCAGAGGAGTTCAGGGGACATGTGGAAGATAAGACCAGACAAGTTCCAATGATTAGGAAATCTGAGATGCCACTGGGCCCACATAAGCCCTTCATGAGTGGCAAAGGGCTAATAGACTGAGCAGTAGTGGGACCCTTTATGTGGAATACCATCAATTACCACCATACAGGTTCCTGCCGTGCGATAGCCAGCCATTGTGCAAAGAGAGACGGACTGTAGCTGCTGCGGGCATGTAGGGTGGCGGTAGTCTTTTGTTGACGAGTTCCTACGACTAGTAAGGGCTTCTCACTGACCACCACCAATAAGCTGATGTCGTACAAGCAAGAGCTGTGGTAGATTTCCCTGCTTTCTAAGTACTGTTCACATGTAATGTCAGCATTCAGCAGGCACTTCTACCCCACTCTTGCTTGTATTGCATGTGAGCCCTATTTGTGGGCAGAAAGAAGCCCTAGATATTCATGTGGAAAACCGCACTTGGTAAGGGGGATGCTGGAGGACTTGAGTGGAAGCCCATGAGGGAAATGGCCCCTTTTACGCTCCCAATAACTCAGCCCAGAATTGATGGTCAGATTGATAGATATGAGATATCAAACCATTAACCCCAAGTGAACCCATCCTAGAAGTTTATAAGCAGCAGCACTTATACAATGACTGATTCAATTCCACCGCCATACTGTTATAGTATGGACTGTAGAGGAGCCCCCTCTTTACCAGTGTCTAGCACTACAGTATGTGGCCATTGTATAAATCTGCATGTAGCAATCCATCTGGTGGAGTATGGTTTCTGCTAGACGGACCCTTGTAGGAGAAGCTTTAAACATGAGCGTCTGTTCTAAGATGCTTCTAGCTCCTTGGAAGCACTGAGCATAATTCTATGTATGTTCTCAGGGGACAACGGGCACCTGAAAATCTACCAGGATCAGAAGGGACTTGACCATAGGTGTAAATTGAAGCTTCTGGGCCCCAATGCAAAATCTGGAACAGACCTATCATCTTCTTAAAGGCAGAAGGCCCCAGTGCGATTGATGGGACGGCAACCCCTAAAGCTCCGTCTCTGACCTTGAAGTAGGAACAAATTGTACAGGAGAATTTAGTATTTCTGCACTATATAATAAAGTGCATGATACAGTAACATTCCTTTAATCCGGCATGTAGAAATTCTGATAATCTGTAAATTCACAAGACCAGGAACAGAAGAGATAACCAATTATAAGACTCCTTATTAACTGGTCACCAGAATGTCTGATAATGATAATAATGCATTAATGCTTATACACAGAATATATAACGTATGCAGCATACACAGTGACATACCTTCCATAGAGGCAGACCGTGTAACCACTAAGGGGCTTCCGACACAGCCTAAGAATCTGCCTGCAGCCACTAGGGGGGGGGGCTCACTGCATAGAGATTTTTGACAGCTCTAATTGGGCTCAATAGTAACTGTATAAATCCATATGCACAGAGCTCCCCATAGTGGTGGCTGCAGGCAGCCAGGGTTTTATCATTTCCTGTGTGAAGGGAAGCAGAGCTACAATCCCTATGTTACAAAATGATGGTGGATATTAACTTAAATGAAATCAGTCAGTCGTTTTGAGGCTTCAAAACTGCTGACTGAGCGATATAGAGGGGGAGATCATGCAAACATACCTTCTGTCTCGGTCATGCAAGTTGCATGACCGAGACAACGAATTTTGAGTCCCCCGGCGCCGCGGTCGCAAGTGCCACTCTACTCAGAGTGACAGCTCTATTGGCCAATCAGGAGTCCACTGGAGCTGTCACTCATAGGAGAGGGGCGGGGCTGGCAGCATGAAGTGCAGGAGCCTCAGTGGCACTTGCGACCGTGGTGCCAGGTGAAATAAAGAGGATCTGTCACTGGTTTAGTAATGCCCAATCTCCTAGCTAATCGAATAGGCGCTGTCACACTGATAATGATAGCGAAAATTGTGTCCCAAAAAGTTTATTTTAAAAGTTATGAGCTTTTTTCTAAAGATAAAAATAAGGCTATACTAGAGAAGTGGGTGTCAACAGCAGCGATTCTCCTGGGGTGGAGCCTCCTCACAGCCTCTGATGCTGTCCAATCAGCATGAAGCTGCTTCACACAGTGTGAGAGACTGAGGCTGGAGGGAAGGGGGATCACTTCAAATAGCTATAATTCGGGCTGTGGCCCACTAGAACATGGTGGCATATGAAACATGAGATGCTAATCTTTCATATGCCCCCAGGATCACAGTTCTAGCTTTGACACAACCAGAGATGTCACCAGTTGAACAACAGTCGGGAATGGAAGCTGTATACTATATGATCAGGCTGTGTTGCTGGGCAGGAAAGGGGGAGAAGCTGTAAGCTAATTGGACAGCGTCATACAGAAAACATTACACCGCCCAGAGTGAAAATAAAGAGTCGCCTCCTATTTGGCTATTAGAGCCACATTAGCATATTTAGAAAAATGCTCATAACTTTGCAAATAATAAACATTTTTTAAAACAAATCACACTGAAGTTATCAGCAGCAAAGCACCTATTAGGTTAGTTAGGAGATAGCACAATAATATACTAGTGACAGTCCTCTTTAACCCCTTCCCTCTTTAGCCACTTTTGACCTTCCTGACAGAGCCTCATTTTTCAAATCCGACATATCTCACTTTATGTGGTAATAACGTCGGAATGCTTGTACCTATCTAAGCGATTCTGAGATTGTTTTCTCGTGACACATTGGACTTTATGTTACTGGTAAAATTTGGTCGATACATTCAGTATTTAATTGTGAAAAACACCAAAATATAGTGAAAAATTGCAAAAATTTACATTATTATCAATTTAAATGTATCTGCTTGTAAGACAGGCAGTTATAACACACAAAATTGTTGCTAATTAACATCCCCCATATGTCTACTTTAGTTTGGCATCGTTTTTTGAACATCCTTTTATTTTTCTAGGACGTTACAAGGCTTAGAACTTTAGCAGCAATTTCTCACATTTTCAAGAAAATTTCAAAAGGCTATTTTTACAGGGGGCAGTTCAGTTCTGAAGTGGCTTTGAGGGCCTTATATATTAGAAACCCCCAATAAGTCACCCTTGGGGTCACCCCATTTTAAAAACTGCACCCCTCAAAGAATTCAAAAAGCATTTAGAAAGTTTCTAAACCCTTTAGACGTTTCACTGGAATTAAAGCAAAGTAGAGGTGAAATGTACAAATTTCGATTTTTTTTCTTTTGCAGAAATTCATTTTGAATCCATTTTTTTTTGTAGCACAGAAAGTTTCACCAGAATATGCAACTCAATATTTATTGCCAAGATTCTGCAGTTTTTAGAAATATCCCACATGTGGCTGTAGCGTGCTTATGGACAGGAGCACCTAGAGGATTTTGGGGCCTTGTTTTTATTACAATATATTTTAGGCACCATATCAGGTTTGAAGGACTCTTGCGGTGCCAAAACAGTAGAAACCCCCCACAAGTGACCCCATTTTGGAAACTAAACCCCTTGAGGAAATTATCTAGGGGTATAGTGAGCATTTTGACCGCACAGGATTTTTGCAGAAATTATTGGAAGTAGGACGTGAAAATGAAAATCTACATTTTTCCCAATAAAACGTAGGTTTAGCTAATTTTTTTTCATTCCCACAAGGACTTAAGGAAAAAAAGCACCACAAAATTTGTAGAGCAGTTTGTCCCGAGTAAAACAGTACCCCACATGTGGTCATAGACTGCTGTTTGGACACACGGCAGGGCTTAGAAGGGAAGGAACGCCATTTGACTTTTGGAGCTCAAATTTAGCAGGAATGGTTTGCGGAGGCCATGTTGCATTTGCAAAGCCCCTGAGGGGACAAAACAGTGGAATCCCCCCACAAGTGACCCCATTTTGGAAACTACACCCCTTCAGGAAATTACCTAGGGGTATAGTGAGCATTTTGACCCCACAGGATTTTTGCAGAAATTATTGGAAGTAGGACGTGAAAATGAAAATCTACATTTTTCCCAATAAAACGTAGGTTTAGCTAATTTTTTTTCATTCCTACAAGGACTTAAGGAAAAAAAAGCACCACAAAATTTGTAGAGCAGTTTGTCCCGAGTAAAACAGTACCCCACATGTGGTTATAGACTGCTGTTTGGACACATGGCAGGGCTTAGAAGGGAAGGAACGCCATTTGACTTTTGGAGCTCAAATTTATCAGGAATGGTTTGCGGAGGCCATGTCGCATTTGCAAAGCCCTGAGGGGACAAAACAGTGGAAACCCCCCACAAGTGACCCCATTTTGGAAACTACACCCCTTCAGGAAATTATCTAGGGGTATAGTGAGCATTTTGACCCCACAGGATTTTTGCAGAAATTATTGGAAGTAGGTCGTGAAAATGAAAATCTACATTTTTTCAAATAAAATGTAGGCTTAGCTATATTTTTTTTCATTTCCACAAGGACAAAAGGAGAAAAAGCTCTACAAAATTTGTAAAGCTATTTCTACCGAGTAAAACAGTACCCCACATGTGGTCATAAACAGCTGTTTGGACACAAGGCAAGGCTGAGAAGGGAAAGAACGCCATTTGGAGCTCAAATTTATCAGGAATGGTTTGCGGAGGCAATGTTGCATTTGCAAAGCCCCTGAGGGGACAAAACAGTGGAAACCCCCCAAAATTGACCCCTTTTGGGAAATCATGCCGCTCAAGGAAATTATTTAGGGGTATAGTGAGCATTTAAATAAATGATCCAATTAAAAATCCATGGATGTGTGATAAACTTTGAAGCACTCCTTTATACACAGGCCAGGTTTGTCGGGGCAGGTTTCACAATGATAAATGGTGTCTCGTCTTCTCCCCCTTTTGTAACAGACTTTGCACCTTTTTTGGCTCCTTCCCTTTTTACCAGTGGAGGGGATTTCGCCGGGAAAGTGTTGCCCTGGTACAATACGTGGACCATCGCATCTAGAAGTACTGGGGCCCTCCCCTTCCTGGTTCCCAAATACAAGGGCCTTGATAACCACCTCTTGAAAATTAAGGAATGTCCCTGTCCGGCCTGCACATTGGTATAGCACGTAAGCGTTATAAAATGCCATCTGTACCATGTGCACGGCCAGCTTTTTATACCACACCTTTGTTTTCCGCATGGCACTGTATGGCTTTAGTACTTGATCAGAGAGATCAACCCCTCCCATGTACTTATTGTAGCCGAGGATGCAATCTGGCTTGGAAGTCATTGTCGTGGTACCTCGGACAGGTACAGAGGTGCTGCCGCAAACATGTATTGTGGTCAACATAAGGACATCCCTCTTGTCCTTATACTTGACCAGCAACAAGTTATCGCTGTGCAGTGCCCTGCTTTCTCCCTTTCTTAGTGGTTGGCCAATCAGATATTTAGAGAGGCCTCTCTGATTTTTGCGCACGGTGCCGCATGCTGAAGTATTTCTGGTGGAGAGGCATTTAAATAGTGGGATGCTGGTGTAGAAGTTATCCACGTAAAGGTGATAACCCTGGTCCAGCAGTGGGTGCATCAAATCCCACACTATTTCCCCACTAACTCCCAGGACAGGTGGGCATTCTCGGGGTTCTATCCTGGTGTCCTTCCCTTCATAAACCCTAAACCTATAGGTGTACCCTGAGCTGCTCTCGCACAGCTTGTAAGTTTTAATTCCGTACCTCGCCCTCTTGCTTGGCAGGTATTGGCGGAATTTTAGTCTCCCCTTAAAATGTACAAGGGACTCGTCTATTGCTATATTCTTTTCGGGGGTGTACACTTCAGGAAATTTGGTGCAGAAATGATCAATGACTGGCCTGATTTTGAAAAGGCGATCGTATGTGGGGTCATCACGGGGTGGGCACTGTGCATTATCACTATAATGCAAAAATTTCAGAATGATTTCAAATCGTGTCCGGGTCATTGCTATGCGGTATAATGGGGTGCTGTATAAAATGTCCGCACTCCAGTATTGCCTAATCTCTGGCTTTTTTACTAGGCCCATATGTAGAACAAGGCCCCAAAATGTCATCATCTCCGCTGCCTCTATGGGGGTCCACCTAGAAAATGATGAAGTGGGGTTTCGGGCTAAAAATTGCTGGGCGTATAAATTTGTTTGGGCCACCATTAAATTAACCAAATCCTAAGAGAAAAAGACCTTGAAAAAGTCAATTTCCGTGAGGCCTGCAGTCTCTAACCGAATTCCTGAGCTTCCTGTGAAATCCGGAATGTGAGGCTCATAATTATCAGGGGGTGGGTTCCACACGATATCACTAATTTGGGGGGTTGCCTGAGCTGATGTCCTGGGGCGCCTTTGTGGGGGTTCCTCATCACTGGATGAGGATGATGAGGAGGAGGTCAAGATGAATGGGGCAATTTCCTCTTCTCCCTCGCTGGCCGATTCAGTGTCAGAGGCCAGGATGGCGTATGCCTCCTCAACTGAGTAGACCCTTTGAGATGATTGGGACATTTTTATTAGGGGGGTATGTAGTGCTTCAACACATGTAATACTCTTTATAGAGGTGGTTGTGTATGTTGTGCTTTTACACGTGTAATATGAAATTTATAGGAAGAAGAAAAGGAAGGGAAGAATAAGAAAAATGTAGGAGAAAGAAATTTATTGAAGTTCAATATAGAACTGTGAACAAATTTCAGTCAAAAAAACCTGAATGTCTGTCGCTAAACGGACGCTGACTATAACGCTATAAATTTATACTAACTGTCGCTACGCTATCAAAAATTTAGTGAACTAACTGAATGTCCGTCACTAAATGGACGCTGACTATAAGATGTAAATTTATTCAAACTGTATTAAAAAATATATAGCTATAACTTCTGCTATATATTTTTTTTACAAAACGGTCCGCTACTCTAATGCTACTCTTTTTTTTTTTTTTTTACAGTTCTATAAAAAAAAAAAAGGCCCAAAAAAAACCTGCGTAAACAAATTACCACTGAGGCTGATTATTAGACTCAGCACTCAGTAGCCGCAGGGCGCACGCAAAAAAAAAGGTGCAGTAATACAAAAGGCCAAAAAATAAAAAAAACTTGCGGCAAAAAAAATTACCACGGATGCTGATCAGTGATGGCGGTCACTGATCAGCACTCAGTGGCCGCAGGGCGCACACAGGGAGGTGCAAAAATACAAAAAAAAAGAAAGTCCTGTGACAAAAATTGGCGGTCAGTGATGGCGGTCACTGATCCGCAGCCGCAGGACGTAAAAAGGGAAAGAGGGGGAGGGGGGGATGGGTACAGGGATAAGACGTTTAGGAAAAAACAAGTGCTGCTGCTGCTAAAAAAAAAAAATCAGCAGCAGCACAGATGATGATGATGACGGTTCACTCTTCAGCAGGAAACAGTCGGGTGAAGACGTCACAGCAGGATCGCAGCACAGAAGGCCTCAGATTCGGTAAGATGGCTTCACAGACGGTCACACCAGCTCTGCTCACCGTTCCTAACCGGAATGAGGTGGGCAGGGCTGGTGAAGGGTGTTTCAAACACCCGCCATGGCTGCGATTGGTCGGTCGGTGCAGACCGACCAACCGTAGCGATCGGGGGGCTGGCATCACCGCCATTTTTTACGTGGAAGATGGTAGTGATTGGTGCTGTCCTAGACAGCACCAATCACCACCATATCACTGTGCCCTGTGGCACAGTAATAGGCTAAAGCCGCAAACGGCCGCAATTGGCCGGTCTGAATTGACTGGCCAATGGCGGCGATCGCCGATGCAGTGGGGTGGCGACACCCCCCTGGGCATCGTGTACAGATGGCCTGCTGTTATGAACAGCAGCCATCTTTACTTTAAAACCTTCTCATTTTTTTTTATAACTGTTTTCCCGTTTGCCGTAAATATACGGGATTTTGCGGGACGTCAATGCTTTCCATGACGTACATTTACGGCAAATTTCGGGGAGGGGTTAAACATTGCTATGTAACAAACGGTATGTTTACAATGCCCCCCCTCCCCCCTCGACTATAGCCAACTTTCAGCTATTTTGAGGCCTCGGCCTGGGGTAGGGCCTCGATGTTTTGCTATGGGGCCCTTTGATTCCTGTGTTCGCCTCTGTCCACACACCCAATTAAATATAAAGAAGTATAGAATAGACGATGATTTCGTATTTTATTTATATTTTCACAAAATTATTTTTTTTGTCCCGATGTGAGTCACAATTATCATCAAAATAAATAGTAGTGCAATAAAAATGATCAACACACGAGTGTCAGTTTCAAGGCTCTACATCCAATACGTGTGTGTGTGTGTGTCTGTGTGTCTGTCTGTGTGTCTGTGTGTCTGTGTGTCTGTGTGTGTGTGTGTGTGTGTGTGTGTGTGTGTGTGTGTGTGTGTGTGTGTATAATAGTACCAGTTGAGAAAAGAGAATTTATATGTAAACTAAAACCATTGAGTATCTGCTCTAACACAAGTTATAGATCATGTTATACGACTTTCAAATAACCTTTCTGTTGTAAATTTGCATTTAAGGTCTCTGCTTGCTGCGACTAATTGGAAATCTTGTCCTGACCATCTACAACTGACACAGGTGAAGGGCTTGTTACAGTGTATCAGAGCTCTCTCTTAGGGCATGTTCAGACATGGCGGAATTTTTCCACTGCAAATGTTGCTGCAGATTTGTTGCAAATTTGCAGCAACATTTTCATATTTGACAGGTAATTCAGACGTTGCAGATATCATAGCGGACTTGCTGCAGATTTCAGTTTTTGCATTTCAAAGGCTGAAATCTGCAGTGAAAATCTGCTGCTTCTCCGCTGGCGACCATGCATGCTGCGGAATGAAAATTCTGCATCGCAGCCTAAATTCTGCAATGTTATTTGCTGCAGAATCTGAACTAGGTTACCTAAAAAGGTTTCGAAAACAATGGAAAATCGGCTGCTGCAGATTTCCACTGTGGACAGTCCGCAGCAGAATTCAACAGCAATTCTGCCACGTCTGAACATGCCCTTATAGCGAGCTGTGCACCTGGACAAGATTAGGCCAAAAGTCAGTCTCTGGATTGTAAAAAAAGTAAGTTACTGACAGCAAACAGAGATCTTGAAAACTATGAGGAATAGATTCACAAATGATATTAGAAAACTGCAGAACTTTTCATTGTGCAATGATGACGTTTTATTAAATACAACTGGAAAAGCCCTTTAGGGCGAGTTTCACGTGGCTGTAATATGGCCGCACTTCAGTGTCTGTAGTAAAGGCTACAATACTACTTCTTAGTTATCTGAAGTTTGGTGTTGCAGCCATAATAAGGACACTAAAATGCGTCCATATTACAGTGTGAAACTGGCCTTAGGGTCAAAGTTATCTGACACCCGTATCACCCATGTGAACAAAAAACAAACAAACTTAAAGGGGAACTCCGGGGGGAAACGCTATAGCAGGATCACACCACACAAAATCTACCCCGCTACATGCACTCGGTTCTTGTCACGTGACTAAAATCGGAAATCATGGGACGTTCATGTTAGGGGGGATTCACACGAGCGTGTATTCGGTCCGTGCGGGCCGCGTGGTTTTCACGCGGCACGCATGGACCAATACAAGTCTATGGGGCAGTACAGACAGTCCGTGCTTTTTGCGCAGCGTTTGTCTGCTGCGCAAAAAGCGCGACAGGTTCAATAACTCTGCGTATTTCGCGCATCACGCACCCATTGAAGTCAATGGGTGCGTGAAAATCACGCGCACCACACGGAAGCACTTCCGTGGGACGAGCGTGATTCGCGCAACAGCAGTGAAAAGGATGAATGAAAACAGAAAAGCACCACGTGCTTTTCTGTTTCCAAGCATCCAAACGGAGTGTCTTTGCGAGGAGCGAACCCCGACAACCGAGGCAAACTTCACCGGGTTCGGCCAAACTCGTTTTGGCCGAACCCGGCAAAAAAATTTCCGGTCCGCGACGTCGGGAGAGATTCACTGTGCATGGTGCTGAAAGAGTTAAACTGTTTCAGCACCATGGACAGTGACTTGCGATCCCAAAATACATGAACCTGTAAAAAAAAACGAAGTTCTAACTTACCGATTACTCCTGTCTCCTTCCTGCAGTCCGACCTCCCGGGATGACACTTCAGTTCAAGTGACAGCTCCAGCCAATCACAGGCCAAGCACAGGCTGCAGCCAATCACAGGCTGCAGCGGTCACTTGGACTGCCGCGTCATCCAGGGAGGTGGGGC
Organism: Rhinoderma darwinii; assembly: GCF_050947455.1. Taxonomy (NCBI): domain Eukaryota; kingdom Metazoa; phylum Chordata; class Amphibia; order Anura; family Rhinodermatidae; genus Rhinoderma; species Rhinoderma darwinii. The sequence goes on along the minus strand of NC_134689.1, from coordinate 376,561,223 downwards.
CCGATGTCGAGAGAGGCGCGTCACCAAGGACGCGTCACCAAGGACGCGTCACCAAGGCAACGGCCGGGAAGTTCTCGGTAAGTAGGAACTTTATCTTTTTTTTTTACAGGTTTTGCGATATTGTGTTCGGCATTCACTGTCGAGGGTGCTGAAAGATTTAGCTCTTTCAGCACCTTGGACAGTGACGGGCGTCGACAAGCCTCATCTCTATGATGCCGGCTGCGCGAAAATCACGCAGCCGCGCATCAGACACGCATGACACACGCAGCTGTCAAATGGTTTTTGCGCTCGCAAAACGCCGCGTTGTTTGCGCGCGCAAAAACGCAACGCTCGTGTGAATCTGCCCTTACTCTGTGGGGCAAATAAGGTTGACAACTACCTAGATGTATCTAGAACAGGGTTATGGAAACTGCACTCACAATTTAAGATATTCCCATGGACCACGGCCATGACAAGAGTAGTCGTGTATAGCCCCCCTGACCCTCAAAACCATACATCAGAAAATCCATAGAAATTCATAGTAAGCGGATTTCCTATAGTATAATATAAGTACATCAAACTGAAGATAGATTGTCTCCTCTGGTTAGAACTGGATTTGGCTCTGTATTATGGGAATATTATGTCAGTATTATGCATCTTGTTTTTTAACCCCTTAATAACGGTGAATACGCCTTTTTATAGATGGCACGGGTCAGCCCTTATAGTCACAGGAAGCTCCAGCTGGTCATATAGTTCACCTGCAGCGCACTCTGCAGGGTAAATGTAGTATTACATGTCGGCCAATTGATTGAATATGGACGGCCGGATTCGTCAGGAGTGGGTCCTGCTCTCACCTAGCCGCTTCCTGCTCTGGTTCATAGAGAGGGTCCTGAGTGGAGGACCCCTTTTCAATGATACCAACATGTCCTAGTACTCTAGAATGACAAGTTTTTAGACTGCTATAGAATAATGGCTGCATGGAGGATAGGGGAGGATTGGGGCCTCATGCACACGAGCGTTGAGGTCGATCAGGCTGCAAACTACGGAACCAAGTGTCCATATTTGGGACTGTAATGCCTCCGAGTTGCTTCCGCAAACGTTCTGTATATTACCGCCATCTTGTTTCCGTGTGTCATCCCTATTTTTCGTGATCGGATTTCCAAGGATTTCCCCATATCAGAATGCTGCTCTAGTTATATAAATGGCGGACAAAACTATTGATTCTATTTTACACATTTTTTTTTACATGATTAAAAGAATAGCTTGACCTTGAAAAAAATTGTATTTTCATTAATTTTTAATCACTAAAAGCCCAAAATTTCTAGCTATTGCTGCACGTGTAAAAAAAAAAAAAGAAAACAAAATTGGTGAAATTCATGTTAATGGAATAAGGGAAAACGAAAAAAGTTCTATCCATTTAACCAGCATGTGAGTTTAAGGGTATGTTCACACAGCCTATTTTCGGGCTGTAAACGCCCGAAAATAGGCCGGAAAATCGGAAGCAGAACGCCTCCAAACATCTGCCCATTAATTGCAATGGGAAAACCGGCATTCTGTTCTGACAGGCGTAAAAAAAACAGCAGCGAAAAAAAAGTGCAGGTCACTTCTTGGGACGTTTTTGTAGCCGTTTTTCATAGACTCTATTGAAAAAAGCTCCAAAAACGGCCATAAAAAACGCAGCAAATGTCGCGAGTGGCTTAAAAACCGTCTGAAAATTAGGAGCTGTTTTCCCTTGAAAACAGCTCTGTATTTTCAGAAGTTTTTGACTCAGAGTGTGAACATACCCTTATAGTTAAAAACAGTCTGGTCATGAAAACCCAAAAATCAATAAAAGGTTTGAGGCTGGGGCTTCACGGCAACCTCACGGTCTGCCTATGGGGGGAAAGGTTGCGAACAACTTGCGACAATCACAAGAATTTAGAGAAAACATTGGGGTTGCGCCACAGTCACATTAAGCCGAGATTTACCATGACATTGTGGAGAACTCGTCTAGAGCTCTGGATTGGTTTTGTATTTTTCAGTATTTTCATCTGCACTCTCCTCCATATTTTCTCCCATACTGCACATAGAAATATTGATCCATTATACGGATATCATACAAATGTAAAACATGAATATTTTTCTGCCCTCATGGAGCATGATGGGTATTGAGTCATTTGGGCTCCATATAGCATTCACAACTTTGGCTCCGTATTACAGCACATAGTAATGCAAGGTAGGGGCGCTCCGCTCAGCAATCATGGTCTTATGCAAGAGGCCTTAAGAAGATGTGTTTTTGAGTCAATGTCAGACAATTGGCCTAGTATTGGGGTCCAGAGTCAATGTTCTCAAAAATCGCACCATAGTGACTAGACAGCCCAACAGGAGCACATAGTAAACATATCCCCAGATCTAAACATCACCTCCTGTCTGACCAGAGCCTCCTGCTGTTTCTCTCCACCATGCTTTACACTGCAGCTCTGCTTTCCCATGAGTATCAGCACAAGCTCACTAGTAAATCAATGCATGGAGAACAGATTTACATTTTAGCATGGATAAAATAATAATTATAAAACAAGCAACTAAACTGACGACTATCAGGTAACTATCACACATATACTAATCCTCAATAAGGGAAGGGGGAGTGTTTTGGATACATATCCATTATAACTGGACCCCAGATATCTACACTATAGAATATGTGGTTGTATATACAAAGTACCATGATATCCCCAGACTCCTATAAACACAAGTTATACAATCCCTGAGTATATACATTATAGTTGGAGCGACTGATCTCTATACACACGTTGAATCAATAATGTTCTATAAAAATTTAAGTTTGCTTCTCAGACCTCTATATACAAGTTATAGATTCGGCCATTATGTACACATCATAGCTGGGTCACCATATCTTTATACTCAAGAATCATATACACGCTCTCTATACATACACGTGATAGAGTCAGTAGTCCTACATGGACATTTCCGCTCTCTATATACAAGCTACGGTCAGTTATTGTCTGTATATACATCAAAGCTGGGTCACCACGTATCAAACTAGCGAGTCTGTATTTGAGTCTATACACATCATCTCCACCGCTCTATGTACACATTATACAGTCAGTGTGTGGACACCGGCATCTCTCGTCTCAGAAAGTCCCACATGATCTTATTCACCTCCTCGGGCTGGTCTTGCTGCAGCCAGTGACTGGCATTAGGTATAATCTCAGCCTGGAAGGGTGCGCGGACGTATTGCTGCATTTCCGGGACCATTGCAGCCTCTAGGAAGGTGTCTTGCTCCCCCCACAGCAGCAGTGTGGGCACGAGAACGTCCTGGGCTTTTACCGGAAAGAACCTGCAGAGACACACGTACTACTGAGAGGTGGACCCCGGATAGACTGACCACTGCACTCAAATATATCAATAATATATGCCAACAAAAAATAATAATAGTTTCACTACATCACATTAAAGTGAACTCCACATTTTTCAAAATCATCTAATATTCATGTCTGCGCTGATTAATTTTATAATATATATTGAATAGGAGTCTGGGAAGTTATTGTGAGACAGAGCTCCATATCTACTACTTCCATTCACAGAGTTATAGAGTTAAAAGAGTTGTCCAGGATTAGAAAAATAGCTGCTTTCTTCCATAAACAGCGCGACACCTGTCCATGGGTTGTCTGGTATTGCAGCTCAGCTCCATTCAAGTCAATGGGGCTGAACTGCAATACCACGCACAACCTGTGGACAGGTGTGGTCCTGCTTTTAGAAGATAGCAGCCATTTTTTTCTAATTCTGCACAACCTCCTAGCTGGGGTCAGCAACCTTCAGCACTCCAGCTGTCGTGAAACTACAACCCCCAGCATGTGTTGACGAAAGGCTTAGACCCAAGGCTTTATTATTACAGCCAAAGGCTGTAAGAGCATGCTGGTAACTGTAGTTTTACAACAGCTGGAGTGCTAAAGGTTGCTAACCCCTGTCCTAAAGTAATAAAAAGTTCAATGGGAGCTGAAAAAAATCCATATGCAGTGAGCTCCCCCTAGTGGTGACTGCAAGCAGACAGAATTTTATCATTTAATTAAGTATTGTTATTCTCACCCAAACAAGTTTCTGTAGTAGTTAAGAGCAGGTGTTAAGGCTCCCCTTTGGGAGGGGTAGTATACAAAGGCCTCTATCTCTTCCTTGCTTAGCCTCCGCTCCTCATTCTGGATCCCCATACTGGCATCTATCAATGGCTTCCGGATGTACTGCAAACAGAACAAAGATGTTTAACAAGTAAGTTTGTAGATGAAGTCAAGGGCCGCATCGGATTCTTCTGAAATGTGGTAGGATGACGGCTACTGAAACTACTGGACAGTGTCTTCTATTCAGCAAACAGCACTCACCTCAAAGTCACCGAGGGATAGGAGGATTTCAGGTAGGACTGGCAGCTGGAAAAGGAAGACATAACGGGAGGAGAAGAGCTGAGATGGATGCGCCAGCACATAATCTAAAAAGAGAATAACATTAGTGTCAGACAAAAGAAAAATCCCTATATACCAATATCCTAATATACTCCTAATAAGCTCCCTTTATGTGGAGTGATTCAAGTAATGGGTTTCTACTACTTTGTATATACAACCACTGAATCTATAGTTTAGATATCTGGGGTCCAGTTATAATGGATATGTATACAAGAATCTCCCCTTTCTCTTAGGGCATGACCACACGTGGCGGATTTCCTCCGCAACTGTCCGCATCAATGCCGCACAGAATCTGCGTTGCAGATTCTGCTGCGGATCTGCACAAAATGTGCAGTAAATTGATGCGGACTAGCTGCTGCGGACTGCGGTAAAAGTACTTCCCTTCTCCCTATCCGTGCAGGATAGAGAGAAGGGACAGCACTTTCCCTTGTGAAAGTCAAAGAAATTCATACTTACCGGCCGTTGTCTTGGTGACGCGTCCCTCCTTCGGCATCCAGCCCGATCTCCCTGGATGACGCGGCAGTCCATGTGACCGCTGCAGCCTGTTATTAGCCTGTGATTGGCTGCAGCCGTCACTTAGACTGAAACGTCATCCTGGGAGGCCGGACTGGAGACAGAAGCAGGGAGTTCTCGGTAAGTATGAACTTCATTTTTTTTTACAGATACATGTATATTGGGTTCGGTAGTCACTGTCCCGGGTGCAGAAACAGTTACTGCCGATCGCTTAACTCTTTCAGCACCCTGGACAGTGACTATTTACAGACGTCTCCTAGCAACGCTCCCGTCATTACGGGAGCCCCATTGACTTCCTCAGTCTGGCTGTAGACCTAGAAATACATAGGTCCAGCCAGAATGAAGAAATGTCAAGTTAAAAAAGCAAGACGGATCCGCAGCACACATAACATGTGCATGACAGCTGCGGACTTCATTGCGGAAATTAGAATCTCCATTGAAGTCAATGGAGAAATTCCGCCATGAGTCCGCCACTGCTCCGCAACAGACAGAGCATGCTGCGGACACCAAATTCCGCTCCGCAGCCTATGCTCCGCAGCGGAATTTTACGCCTCGTCTAAACGAACACTGCTAAATTAAAGTGTAAGTCAATGGACAAACGGCTCCGCTGCGGATTAACGCTGCGGAGTGTCCGCAGCGGAATTTAAGTGAAATTCCGCCACGTGTGAACCCAGCCTTACTGAGGATTAGTATATGTGTGGTAGTTACCTGATCATCCATATTTTCCTGGTGGTTTAGTTGCTTGCTTTGTAATCCTAATCCTATCCATTCTGTAACGTAAATCTATTCCCCATGCATTGACTTCCTGAAGAGCTTGTGCTGCTAATATGGTCAAGCAGAATTGCAGTGTAAAGCATGAGGGAGAGAAGCAACAGGAGGCCCTGGTGAGATAGGACGTGATATATATATATATAGCAACTACTGGATTTCCCCCCGCACCTGTTCACACAATGCAGAGCTGATCATGACAGCCCCTCTCCTCCATTAACCGTATATAGCAACCCTATATTCTCATTGTATAGTCGGTGCTGAGAAAAACAAGTGCAGGTAATGTAAGAAAGCAGAAAAAGCTCAGATCAACGCTTATGCCAGAACTACAATGGCCTGATCGGTGCTGCTGTCCCATCTGAGCACTTTATTCTGTCCCCCTGCATGATCTGGGCAGTCACTGTTCATATAATCTACAGAACAATAGAAAAGACACTAGATTGGGGTCAGCAACCTTCGGCACTCCAGTTATTCTGAAACTACAACTCCCAGCATGCCCTGACAACCAAAGGCTTTATTATTTCAGCCAAAGGCTGTCAGGGCATGCTGAGAATTGTAGTATCACAACAACTGGAGTGCCGAAGGTTGATGACCCCTGCGGGAAAAGAAGGTCACTGACATGCACCAATGGGGACCTCTGATGAATAATATTTCTACCTCAGCATTGACGTGAGTGTCTGGAGCTGCACAAAAATCTACCAATAATCTGTAGCTTGAAAACCGAGATTTATTTCATCAGATTATTGTATAAATTATTGGCCTCTTTACATAAGAACTGATCCAAATGAATTAATACATCACCATGGAAGGCCGATGGGTGAGGAGCATTCATTACGATGAGTCGAGACACCATATTGTGGTGACGAACAGCAAATGTCCATGCCAAGGTGCCCCCCCAGTCGTGTCCCACTAAGATACAGTCTGAGTAGCCTGGATGGGAGAGAAGATAGGCCGATTAAAATGAACTCCAAACCTTATCTGTTTGTACCAGACTTGTGAGACACGAAGCCCTCACCCAGTCCAGTAATGATATCCTGGATGTCCTGTAGTAGACTCTCCATTCTGTAATCACGCAGTTCAGGAGGAGCATCGGAGCCCCCAAATCCTCTCAGATCCACAGCCACAGTCCAGTAGTCCCGGGAGAACTCATCCAGCTGGTATCTCCAGGAGAACCTGCCAACAGCGAAAGGGAATCAGGCGGAAGACTCTGCAATCAATATGTGATCATGGAATACATGTTATTGACAAGACCTCCAGAACGAGAGGCACCCATTCTGGTGGCTTTCAACCCTGGCTAATATAGGGGTATCCCGAACAGGGGATCACCGCTATTACATCAATATGCCCTAATAGGACATATAGACGAGGTTGTCCTGATGATAAATATGTGTTTTAGCTGTGATTCAGGAAGCAGACATTAAAGGGGTATTCCTAGAATTGACAATTAGCTAATAATTGTCTGATCGCTGGTGGCCCCACTGTTAGGACCCCCAATGATCACGAGAACAAGGGTCCCAACCTCCTGTTCCTCCTCACGGCTTGCCCGCTTTGAGGAGGACATTTAATGGTGTGGCGATTGAGTATGTGCAATGCCGCTCTATGGGAATGACAGAGTATAGCGCTCGGCTGTTTCCTTCTGCCCAATAGTCATTGAATGGAGCAGCGGGCACATGCTTGACCACCGCTCCATTCAGGATTCTCCTCACTGCGTGTAGTGCAGTGAGGAGGACCGTGGGGCCCTGGATCTGTTCTCGCCATCGGTAGGGCTCCCAGTGATCGGGCCCCCAATTATCACATATCCTGTGGATAGGTGATAACTATCGATACTGGTACAACTCCTTTAAACACAAGACTTGGAAATAATTACCAGTTCTCGGGGAAGCCGTGCAAGAGAAGCATTAATGGGTTCCCCTTTTCTCCAGATGCCACGTAATGTATGCGTATACCAGATTTCTGTGTAAACAAAAAGTAGATGATCAATGAGTGATCCCCTACACCCGCCATCTTTATGTCACATTATATTTGTACTATACCGAACTGTAGATAAAGTCATGAACCCACATCCACTTTATATGCATTCATCTATTGCCGCTAAGCAAATTGTATAAACGTGGGATTCCCTGCTAACATTTTGATAAAAATCCACTTGTCACTTCACGGCAACCTCTTAGGTGCAGAACTGCATGGCGGCCGCCACCACTGCATCACAGCACCTGATGGAGAGCAACCCAGGAGCTGAACAGTACCCCTCCTGCCGCACTATGTCACCATCATCTCCACAACCTCTTACCGTGATGCGGATGTGCCCATGTTGGCCATGCTTGCTGCTTGTTAAGCAGGCTGGGGCAGTCTTACGTGGCACACAATGAAATGCCCTGAAAGGTCCCCTGGCGATGAGCTTCAGAGCATCGGGCAAGTAGGAAGCTGCTGCCAAAAGAGATGCCACATAGACTAGGATCCAGAATAGGACCCCAGATACCTTCAGAGCAGCCCGGGTCACCATCAGGAGGAGACGAGACACATAAAACTGCATTGTCGCTCCACTGCCTGTAACAAATAGACAATTGTGAAATATTTCCAATGGCCACACTCCATATCATGCACTTACCGGTTGGCTTTATCACCTAGACCACGTCCTTTAAGCCAGAGACATAGCGGCACATTTACTGATGCGTCTGCGCCTACAATTTGGCGCATTTCATTTTAGAGCGGATGTTTGAACCTCTATAGAAACTTTAACCCCTTCCCGCCGCAGCCATTTTTCAGATTTTCTATTTCATTTTTTCTTCCTCATCTTCCAAAAGCCATAACGCTTTTTTTTTTTTTTGTCGATTTAGTCCTATGAGGGCTTGATTTTTGCGGGACGAGTTGTCGTTTTTTTATGGCACCATTTATTGTGCCATATAATGTACTAGAAGATGGGAGAAAAATTATTTGTGGGGTAGAAAATAAAAAAAACTGTGATTCGTCCATAGTTTTTTGCGCTTCGTTTATACGGAATTCACCATGCAATTAAAACGACATGTTAACTTTATTCTACGGGTCAATAGGATTACAGAAATACCAAATTTATATAGTTGTTTCTATATTTTACTACTTTTACAAGTCAAAAACGAACTGTGAAAAATAAAATGTATTTTGTGTCGCCAAATTCTGAGAACCATAACTTTTTTAGTTTTCTGTCGATGAGGGCTTATTTTTTGAGGGATAAGCTGTAAATGTTAATGCTACCATTTTGGGGTACAAGTGAGGTTTTGATCACTTTTTATTCTATTTTTTGTGGGAGATGAGGTGACCAAAAATTAGAGATTCTGGCGTTCACCGTGTGATCTAAATAATGATATATTGTAATAGTTCAGACTTTTACGGACGTGGCGATACCAATTATGTTTATTTCTTTATTTTTTTACAATGCTTCAGGGGGAAATTGGGAAAAGAGTTTTTTTTAAAACTTTTAATATTTTTTTTTGTACAGAAAAAAACCCTTTAACTGATGTTTAATTTTATTAGTCCCCGTAGGGGACTTCAACCAGCGATCGTTGGATCGCATGCACTATATACTGCAATACTAATGTATTGCAATATATCTTCTTTCTGACAGGTTTCTATGGAGTACAAAGCTAATGGGAGCACAAAGATGGCAGACCTGGGGGTCTTCATTAGGCCCCAGGCTGCCATAGCATCCAACGGCACTCCACGATCGCATCCTGGCAGTGGGGCGCTGAGCTGTTAGAGGGGGTCGTCCCCCACTTTCTAACGATATAAATGTTATTGACTGTGGCATTTAATGTTATTGACTGTTATTGACTGTGGCATTTAATGCCACTCGTTACTTTGAAGTGTCGGCTGTAACATACATCTGACACCCGCATTGTATAGGGCGGACTCAGCCTGTGAGCCCGCTCCATAATTCCCCTACCCGGCTATGACGTATATAGCGTGCACCACTGATACATTTGTGGCATCTTTTGACTGTCTGGTCTGAGTTTGCACTGTCTAAAACGTTGTAAATCTGCCCCAGAGACTTTATAGGACTGGCATAAGGAGGATATGTGACTTGCATCCACAGGATATGTCATACATGTCAGATAGATGGGGGTCCCACCTCTGGGACCCGCACCTTACTCTACCCCCTAAACCCTGTTCTAGCTTTTTGCGCTCATGCTGCCTCCCGGCCACTAACTGATTACATGGTCGGGAGTTACGGAATCAGTGTAACTCCCATAAAGCGCCTGGGGTCCTGGGTTCAAATCCAACCAAGAACAACATTCACACATAGTTTGTATGTGCTCCCCATGTTTGTGTGGGTTTCCTCCCACACCCCAAAAACATACCAATAGGGAATTTAGATTGTGAGCCCCAATGGGGACAGTAAGTGAGGAATATGTTGGTGCTACATAAGTACCAGAAATAAAGAACTGAATAGTAGTTATGGAAACAGCGTAGCTCGTGTGTTACGCTGCCTCTGTAGCTGCCATTCACTACTATAGGAGTTACGCTGTTTCCGGAAGTCCTGACCGTGTAATCAGGAGATGACTGGGAGTCAGCGTGAGCACAAAAAGCTAGAACAGGATTAGGGTGCCCCATTCTAGAGATAGGTGGGACCCGCATTTATCTGACACCCAGGATATGTCATAAATGTCTTTCATGGGAAAACTCCCATTCTACTCTCTTTTTTTGTCCCCCTAGGGGACTTGCAGCAGTGATAATGCTTTGAAATACATTCAAGTGAATAGGAGCAGAGCTGCGGTACTGCAGCACGGCCGCTATACAGCGCTTCCGAAACTGGCCACATAACATCTGGTGCCCGGACCCCCGCCGATCATATACTGATGACCTACCTTGTGGATAGGTCATCAGTATGAAAGTCTGCCACCTGCCTGGACAACCTTGACAGCTGAGATGGTTGCTTTCTCTGTTACTCTGAGTACAGCTGTCCATCACAGCAGCTGTGCCAGCGCAATCCCAGTACACATATATACACGTCCAATAAGGGGCTCAAAATAGAAACCTATATATACATTGTGATGTGGAAGGGGTCAAAAACTCAGTCCTCGAGCTATGGTCCTAGGGAACATCGCTATATAGGAAATCAAGGCAAGAATATTGACCACTATGTGCCTTATTCTATGAAGAGATCAATGCAGGTGGTCTATAGAGGCAGGGTGAAGATGCCCTCACAGTGCCAGTCCCCAGGATGTCAGCTCGGGTGCAACATGATAACATTCATTACAAAATTATTTCACATTTAGGGGGAGATGTATCAAAACTAGTGCAATTGAAAAGTGGAACAGTTGCCCATGGCAACCAATCAGGTCGCTGCTTTCATTTTCCAAAGGACCTATGAAAAATTAGTGGTTGAATCTGATTGGTTGCTGTGGTTCCTTTGCACCAGTTTAGCTACTTCTCCACCTTAGTGTCCAGCACTGTGAGTGCTAAATGCTAAAAGCAGAGAATCCCTTTAAGTGACACAATGTCCACAAACGTAGACAACATAGCAGCCACTCGCAATGTCTATGTGATCTGACACTGGTGACCTCCATAGGCTTCAATAGAAATGTTGCAGCAAGAAACTGTTCTACACTGACAAAAAAGTTGTGAAAAAATCGCACAAACGCCGCATCACGTGTCAACGCACCAACAGTGTGAAGAATATGGTCTTTTTTATATGTCTGATATTCCTTTAAGAACTTGTTTTACTATTTAAACACGATATACACATTGCCAACATTGTACAAAAATGTTACGATCGATTTGTAGAGTGACTGACACCCATTAAGCCAATACCATGCAAACATCACCTGTAATATTGTCTCCTTGACTCGGCCACTTTACAAAGGACATCTGTCAATACCCACCCATTGACCAATTTCTCGGCAATCCATTGGATAATAACGCTGTCTATCTGCCATCCAAGGCACTCTATTGGTTGACTTTTGACCCACAGCAAGGTAGGTTAGAGCTTTTGTGGTTTGGCTAAAGAACAACGTTGTCATGACGTGGGCGGGATCAAACAGTGACCTCCCGCTTATTGGCTGTTCCGTTGTACAGAAGCTTTATAAAGCAGTTTACACTTGTCAATCATTTTGACTGACAAGGAGTGAGCCGGTTTTGTTCTCGGGAAGTACAGTCATACATTTTACTATACTGATTGTCGCCAAGCTTGTTACCATGGCGACTAGTCATATCTATGTAGTTTAAAGTGGATTACACTGCCTCTGTGTATTCCAGTCACAGCAGCTATTGCAATAAGCAGGTTTTTGTTTTTTTCAAGTATTTTTTTCTGCTGCAACGGTAAGTTCAACGCAGCGTAAATACTGCGGATTTTCCGCAACGGTATTTGTTGCGGAAAATCCGCAGCATAATACAGTAGCAACAAAGTGGATGAGATTTGAACAAATGTCATCCACACGGTGCGTAAATGCGGAGCAGAAAAAACGCTCAGAAAATGACCTGTGTGCGGTTTTTAATCCAGGGCATGTCAATTGTATGGCTCACACGGGGTGGATACGCTGCGGCCCTGTGCGATGCTGGAAATTCCGGACGAAAAACCGCACGTAACTGCTAGCCGGCTGATCTCCTGGGATGATGTTTCATCCAAGGAGACCGCTGCAGCATGTGATTGGCTGCAAGGTGGTCACATGGGATGAAGCGTCATCCGAGGAGGCCGGCCTGGAGGAAGAAACAGACTGCTGTGTACGTATACGATTTTTTTTCTGAGTTTCATTTTTTGCAGCGGAATCGCGGCAAACTCACCGCAAAAAATGCAACAACTGCTATTTGTTGCCAGTTTTACATCCCACTGCGCTATTACACTCGACTGCGCTACTGATTCCGTCCGAAACCACGGAACCCTGTCACAACGGTGACAGACGGACACCATTAGCTAGGTCTCCGTCATCATTGAGTTCAATGGTGAGAGAAACGGAAGCTGAGGTTTCCGTTTGACTTTTCGCTGAGGGGTCAACCCAACAGAAACCTCAGACGGAACCCCTCAGTGGAAATGAACGCTGATGTGAACACAGCCTAAGTCTCCTTAGTCGTATCCTTTTCCCAGTGTTCCCGTGCTCTGCTACCTGTACCCTGAATCCCGTGCTGTATTTGTTCCTGTGCGCTCACTAGTGTCGGAGTCGTGTTGTGCCATCGGCTACGCCTGCTGTCATACACCACGTCTGGTGTCATCTGCCACGCCTGGTACCTCCTGCCACGTTTTGCATCACCTGCCGTAAAAGTACCACCTGTGCCCAAGCCGCTGCTACTGTCTGGACTATTACAGGTACCCTTGTGCTTGGACTTTGTATAGACTTGAAAAACCAACAAAGTATGGGGTACAATTAACACACAGTAGTCTCATATAGAAAAACATACAATCTTTATTAGAAATACATGAACAATAAAAAATTAGTCATGCAAAGCATGAACAGGACGTCCCTCTGTATAGAGAGCAAAATATAAAAACTTGGTGACAAACAATGGAAAATGCAGTCCAACACTCAGAATCAAGATGCCAGGTGCACATGTCAAATGATCCAGCTGATCAGCATGTAAGAAAAAGGTACAACAAACGTGTGTGTGAATGTAACTGATCACTGAGTATGGTGATCAGTGTGTAATAACAAGACGTAAACGTGAGTAAACAAGATCAAGAGACATGTATACAAGTACCTACCCATGTAGCTCACTTAGCACAAAGAGAGACGTCACAACCAACGCGCGTTTCGGCGAAATGCCTTCGTCGAAACGCGCGTCGTGTGTGACGTCTCTCTTTGTGCTGTCTCCCACTACTTGGTTGGAGGATCTGTTCACTTTAAACCCATATACTACCCCTAAGTTATCCCAGATTTATCAACAAACTTTAACTATCCAAACTGAATATAAACGATGTTATATTGCAAAATGGGAAGAGGATTTGGGCTTAACTCTCACTGAGCCAGAAACACATTTCATATTAGCGAACACCCATAGATTCTCTCGTACGAGAACACAAGACAACTCATTTAAGTTAACCACACGATGGTATAAAACACCAACTGTACTGCATGCTATAAATAATTCAATATCAGATAAATGCTGGAGGTGTACTGGCGCCACGGGATCGCTTTCGCACATATGGTGGCATTGTTCCATAATTCAATAATTTTGGCAACAAGTAGAAACCGTTATGAATAACATATCTCTCAATATTAAACTCACACTGGCATTGATATTACTATGGAAGCCTATAACTGGTTTCACACCAAAAAAACATGATCTCCCAACTCATATGATAACTGCAGCAAAGCTGCTTATTCCCACACTGTGGAAAGAAACTTCCGCACCCTCCTTTGCTCAATGGTTAGATAAGGTCTCTGAAATTCAGAGATTTGAGGAATTAACTCATTGGGAATCTATGACACGTAAGGGTATGTGCACACGCAGTGTTTTCAGCCGTTTTTCGGCCCGTAAACGTCCCGAAAAACAACTGAAAAATCGGAAACAGAACGCCTCCAAACATCTGTCCATTGATTTCAATGGGAAAAAGGGCGTTATGTTCCGAAGGGGCATTTTTTTACGCGGCCGTTTTTAAAAACGGCCGCGAAAAAGAAGTGCATGTCACTTCTTGAGCCGATTTTGGAGACGTTTTTCATAGACTCTATAGAAAAACAGCTTAAAAAATAATCATTAAAAACACTGCGAAAAACGCGACTTTGATTAAATAAGGTCTGAAAATCAGGAGCTATTTTCCCTTGAAAACAGCTCCGTATTTTCAGACGTTTTTTTATTTTGTGTGTGAACATACCCTTAGAGATACTTAGACACCTGGTCTACATGGTTTACATATACTGATTATCACAAGCTACAGCAAACGATGTAACTTATTTTTTACTATTAATGAATCCGTAGATATGTCACTCACTTTTCTACACTGGCTACGATGTTCTTTTATTTACCGCTGTTCAGATGTGATATTTACAAAGAGCTGTCATTAATACCGCACATTGCTCCCTAAATCCCCTATTTGTCCTATTTTCCTCCTTTTCTTACCTTTGACCCCTCTATTGTTGCTTTGAATTGACAAATGCATATTGGCTCTGCGTATCCAAAATTGTTGCTCTGTTTTGTGTGCTTTTTGTATTCTGCTTTTCCATGATAAAAACATTTTGAGAAAAAATGTGGTGCAAAAATGATCAATGACTGGCCTGATTTTGAATAGGTGGTCATATGTGGTGTCATCACAGGATGGGCACTGTGCATTATCATTATAATGCAAAAAAATTCCGAATTATTTCAAAACGTGTCCGGGGCATTGCCATGTGGGAAAATGGGGTGATGTATAAAATGTCCGTACTCCAGTATTACCTAATCTCTGGCTTTTTAACTAGCCCCATAAGTCAGCTAACCACTCTAGGCTGACGGTACTCTTCAGTTACCCCCGCGCTTCAGTTGCAACCTACATTGTGGACCTATAGGCTTACACCATCCTCAGATCGACTCTTAGGGTATGTTCACACGAGGTCATTACGTCCGTAATTGACGGAACGTATTTCGGCCGCAAGTCCCGGACCGAACACAGTGCAGGGAGCCGGGCTCCTAGCATCATAGTTATGTACGACGCTAGGAGTCCCTGCCTCGCTGCCGGACAACTGTCTCGTACTGAAAACATGATTACAGTACGGGACAGTTGTCCGGCAGCGAGGCAGGGACTCCTAGCGTCGTACATAAGTATGATGCTAGGAGCCCGGCTCCCTGCATGGTGTTCGGTCCGGTACATGCGGCCGAAATACGTCCATCAATTACGGACGTAATGACCTCGTGTGAACATACCCATATCAGCCTACAGACCACTAGTGGTCACTTCGCTAACTCACCGCACGCTCCAGACCTTGCTTGGCAAAGCAGCCGTAATTCTCCCAGCTGCCCTCGGCAGATGACCTCCTCAGCTGCACACAGCCCTTCCGTCACGTCTCTCGACCTCTCATCCACCACCTCCTCAGCCACGGCCCCCAGGCTCTCCACCTCTCCGCAGAGTGACAGGCCTTCCTCCGATGGTGACCAGATTCCGGTCAACATCTGCTCAGAACTACAACTGTTCAGTGTAGCACCGCACGCGGTTAGCCCATGCTCTGCAGTAATGGTGCCAAACCTCCTAATAATGGCTCTCTCTGCCCACCTGACTGTGTGGCAGTGCAGTACATTAGCGTCACCACTCTCCTATCCCAGCCAGCACCAGACTCTTCCTAGGCATAGCCAAATCCTCTGTACCTTCTCTGTTACAGTTCCCCTCTCATTCCTTTGTACAGTGACAGCTTCATGCATAGGACAGGACCACAGGACACTGTGGCCTTTCCTTCCACGCACCTGTAAGACAAAACATTATATAAAGTGCAACACAACATATGTACAAATATACATTTACAGTATACGCCTAAATAGTCCATTTAAAGAGACAGACAACCAATTATTACATAAGCTGTCCACCTTCCTTAAATGTTTCTTCTGCTGGTTTGTATGAACCATTTTCATTACCTACCACAAGGGGTCAGTTCTGTCTACACTTTTATTGTGTGCTGACCTGGGCTATCAAATAATTACACTGGTATTAAAGATTTATGGGTATGTTCACACGGCAGATTGGCTGATGAAATTTTTGCAATTAAAAAAATCGATTTCATACTATTAAATGTTTCTGTAGCATATGTGAGTGATTTGTACAAACTACATTCAGATATATGGGACAGAAATTTCTGAAGGTAACAGAGGGGTTCCTTTATCTGGAGTGGAGAGCTGCTACAAAGAGCATCTATGCATGATGCTAACCATAGACGTCAGATTTTAACCGCTGACAGATGGATGAACGACTGGTTGTCCAATTGTATTTTTGGCTGATATCACTACAAGCATTTACAACCATGAAAAAACCAAAGATTGCAAAATGAAGTCGAGAAGAAAAAACCCACCTCTTTTGAAATGTCCGACTAGGTGCTGATCAGGTCATGGCTGTCTAACAGCTGGAAGAAATCCAAAATGTTGACAGATTTTCTGATGGTTTTTGGTGGTTTGCACAAAAAAAACTTGATTAAGGCCTCATTTACACGAGCGTGTGCGTTTTGCGCACGCAAAAAAACGCAGCGTTTTGCATGCGCAAAAGGCACTTGACAGTCACTGTCCAGGGTGCTGAAAGAGTTAACTGATCGGCAGTAACTCTTTCAGCACCCTCGACAGTGAATTCCGATCACAATATACAGCAACCTGTGAATAAGAAAAAGACGTTCATACTTACCAAGAACTTCCTGCTTCCTCCAGTCCGGTCTCCCGGCCGTTGCCTTGGTGACGCGTCCCTCTCTTGACATCCGGCCCCACCTCCCTGGATGACGCGGCAGTCCATGTGACCGCTGCAGCCTGTGATTGGCTGCAGCCTGTGCTTGGCCTGTGATTGGCTGCAGCTGTCACTTGGACTGAATTGTCATCCCGGGAGGTCAGACTGGAGGAAGAAGCCGGGAGTTATCGGTAAGTCAGAACTTCTTTTTTTTTTTTACACGTTCGTGTATATTGGGATCGGAAGTCACTGTCCAGGGTGCTGAACCAGTTTAACTCTGTCTCCTGACTCTGTCTCCTGCACACTGTCTCCTGACGTCGCGTACCGGAAAATTTTTTGCCGGGTTCGGTCAAAACGAGTTCAGCCGAACCCTGTGAAGTTCGGTTCGCTCATCTCTAAGACACTCCGTTTGTACGTGGTACTTTTCTGTTTGCATTCAGAGTTTGACAGCTCTTGCGCGAATCACGCAGTTCGCACGGAAGTGCTTCCGTGCGACCTTCGTGGTTTTCATGCACCCATTGACTTCAATGGGTGCGTGATGCGTGAAAAACGCTGAAATTTAGAACATGTCGTGAGTTTTTTTCTGCGCACTCACACTGAGCAAAACTCACGGACTGTCTGCATGCCCCCATAGACTTGTATAGGTCCGTGCGACCCGCGTGAAAAGCACGCGCGTCGCACGGACGTATATCACGTTCGTGTAAATGAGGCCTAAAGGACATTAATCAGGGAAACCTGTGAAAATCACTTATTTTGGCATATATTTACCTCATAACCAGCTAACCTTTTCTCTACCAGGGGTTTCTAGACATTTTGCACCTCTAGTACAAGGACAATTTTCACACTTTTGACATGTACGAATAAAACCTAAATTATAAAATAAAAAAATAATCCTAAGCCCCCATACCCATATATTTTCTGAAAGTATTCACGTGGCACATTGTCCAAATGCCACTCAGCACAAATATATATATATATTTTGTGACAGACCATGTGGAGAGGTTGTGGATGGGGTCTATATTTCCCCAAGATTTCTGTCTTCTGCTATCTGAAAACAACCAGGAATAAATTCAGCAGAGAATGTGGTTCTCCCTCTGCAATAGGTTTATCTAAAACCTGGAAAAGGGCCTGGTTGTTGGAGTGGGGAGAGATGGGTGGGTCCCCACTCCATCCACACAGTCCTGGTCTTGGGCTGTCTAGCTATTAATCAGGGGTCAGGTGTGATAGCCCTTTAAAAAGGCTGCAGTTCAGTCACACTCTCTCAGCCTGGGGAAAGGAGCTTGTGAGAGCAGACTGCATTCATAACAGGTTGTTTGGTCTGCATGGTTTATGGTGCCAGGCATTAGGCCTGCACTGTGTTAGTTAGGATACCTGACTGTATAGTTAGTGCCGGACAGGCATAGAGTTTTCTTTTGTTTGTTTTCTTTTAAATTTCATGTACAACCTGTAAATAAAACTGGCTGAGGCCAGTAGTATCACATCTTTGCTGTGCGGACTGAAATTTACTGGCGTGTTTGATACCGAGTGCCCGTCTACCCCAGGAGACGACTGTCCCGCTACCTAATTCCCTTACAATTGGTGGAGGAAGCTTTAGGCACTGTGGAAAAAAACAAACAAACAAACATCTTAAAGGGCCAGAGTCCCTTATATATTACATTTTTCCAAAGACTGATTCTCTGCACCTTAGAAGATGGAGGCGATGCTTAAAGCAATACTACATGCTGTGGCAACACAACAGGAGGCTACCAAGGTGCAGCAGATGGCTCTGGATAAAACAAACCGCAGACTGACTGCGCAACTGGAGGCTACACAAGCCGAACAAAGAAAAGACCGGTATGCTTTAAAAGGTGTTGTGCAGCAACTAACCAGTGTGGTTGAAAGGGTTCCAGGTGCAGCAGGTGCCAGTTCTACAGCAATAAGAGCTAGCCATTTTTTGAAAAAGATGACGGCAGCAGATGACGTGGAAGCCTACTTAACAACCTTTGAAAGAACCGCTGAACGAGAGGGTTGGCCAAAGGAACAGTGGGCAGGACTTGTGGCACCGTTCCTTTCAGGGGAACCGCAGAAGGCATACTTTGACTTGGATAACCAGGATGCCATAAACTATGACAAGCTGAAAAAGGAAATTTTAACCAGTCTGGGAGTTACAGTTTCCGTCTGTGCACAACTGGGCCTACCAAATGGACAAACCTCCTCGCTCTCAAATGCACGACCTCATCCACCTTACCAAGAAGTGGTTGCAGCCGGAGATCCTGACAGGTCCACAGATGGTGGTAATGGATCAATACTTAAGGTCCCTGCCTGTTACCTTACGCAAGTGGGTAAGCCATGGGGATCCCAAAAATGCTGACCAGCTAGTAGAGATGGTGGAGAGGTACACAGCAGCCAAGGAACTGATGAATCTGCCACAGCGCACCCTAGCCCCACAGCGGAGAACTACAGGATTAGCTGGTAAGACTGTTCTAAGGGAAAAGGGGGCTGGCAGATCTGATAGAATTGTACCTACTTCTGGAGAGACTGAAGGGTCTAGAGACTGGCAAACTGTGCCAGGGAGGTCTGTGGCTTATAAGCGACTCAGTAAAGACTTAATAAGATGCTTTAGCTGTCATATGCCAGGTCATGTGATTGCTAATTGCCCAATGACTGATGAACCTATGCAATGTGATGCTGCATGTATAAACCATAGTTTGTCTTTGTATGCTCGGCCAGCATGTACTGCATTGCCTAATGTAGCTGGTGAGAAACAAATGTGCACTATTTCTGTGGAAGGTAAAGATGTAAATGCATTATTAGATTCAGGCAGTTTGGTGACTTTGGTAAAGTCTGATTTGGTAAACCCCAGAAAATGGCAGGATAAGACCATCGATGTAATTTTCATACATGGGGATGCCCGTGATTATCACACTGCTACGGTGGACATAAACACCCAGTTTGGTGCAGTAAAGTTCACGGTGGGTTTAGTACCATTGTTAATGCATGATGTCATTGTGGGGCGAGATTTCCCACATTTCTGGAAGTTGTGGGAAAATAGAATTACTATTGCACTGCCTGTATATGAGGACAAAAATGTTAGGGGTAACGCTAGTACAGAAGTATATATGCCTGCGGGAGTGGCTGCGGTAAACGCACACACTTTTCCATTTTCTGTCATGGCTGGAGACTCTGAGGACGCTGACCATAGTGATACTGTCCCTACAGAGAGTCAGAGCAATCCAGAGAGAGGAGACCCCCTGACTGACAATATGCCTGATCTGGAAGTGAGAAAAGATCTGTTTGGTGCTGAGCAGTTAAATGATCCTACCCTAATGAGAGCCAGGGAAAATGTCAAGGTTATTGATGAGGAACTGGTGGAGCCAGATACTAGACTTTCTTTTCCCTACAAAGCTATAAAAAGTGACCTGTTGTATCAGGTGGTAAAAAAGGGAGAAGATCTTTTGGAACCATTAGTGGTCCCTAAAGCATTTAGAACAACGGTGCTAGATCTTGCTCATGGCCACATTATGGGGGGACATTTGGGAGTTGAAAAAAACACTGAGAGAATCCTACAAAGATTGTTTTGGCCTGGGGTTCACAAAGATGTGAAAAATTATTGTGATTCCTGCCCGGAATGTCAGATTTCGGCTCCCAGACCACACTATCGTAGTCCCTTGGTGCCTCTACCAATTATTGAGGTGCCATTTGAGCGAATAGCAATGGACCTGGTAGGGCCTATTATAAAATCGTCACGAGGCCACCAGCATATTTTAGTTATTATGGATTATGCTACTCGTTATCCTGAAGCTATACCATTGCGTAATACGTCATCCAAGACCATCGCTAAAGAGTTGGTGCAGGTGTTCAGTCGAGTGGGAATACTAAAGGAGATCCTTACAGACCAGGGTACCCCTTTTATGTCACGAGTAATGAAGGAGTTGTGTAAATTGTTTAAGGTCACACAACTGCGTACATCGGTCTACCACCCACAGACTGATGGATTAGTAGAAAGATTTAATAAAACGCTAAAGGCGATGTTAAAGAAAGTTGTGGATAAAGATGGGAAAAACTGGGATTTTCTTCTTCCTTATCTCATGTTTGCAGTACGTGAGGTCCCTCAGTCGTCCACAGGGTATTCTCCATTTGAATTGCTATATGGTCGTCATCCCAGGGGCCTTTTAGATATAGCAAAAGAATCCTGCGAAGGAGAAGCTACACCCTATAGAAGTGTCATTGAACACATTTCAGAAATGCAAGATCGAATCTCAGCAGTAATGCCCATTGTTGAAGAACATATGGCCCAGGCTCAGGTGGCACAACAAAGGGTGTATAACCGCAGTGCCATAGTACGTTCTTTTGCACCAGGTGACAGGGTACTTGTTCTTATACCAACCATTGAAAGTAAATTTATGGCTAAGTGGCAAGGCCCCTTTGAGGTAATGGAAAAATTAAACGAGGTGAATTACAAAATTTGTCAGCCAGGGAAAAGGAAGCCTGAGCAAGTGTACCATATAAATTTAATAAAACCATGGAAAAACAGACACTCTCTTGCTGCAGGAACTTTGTCTCAACCTGAGCATATAGGCTCGAAGAAGCCATTGCTGCCAGAGGTAACCGTACCGGACACCCTGGCAAATACCCAAAAGGTAGAGGTGCAAAGTTTCCTAATTAGAAATAAGGATTTTTTTTCTGAGATACCAGGTCGCACCAGTCTAATTAAACATGACATCATTACTGAACCAGGTAAAAAGGTTAAGTTGAGACCAAACAGAATACCAGAGGCAAGGAGAGTGGTTATTACAGAGGAGGTAAGAAAAATGTTGGACCTTGGAGTAATTGAGGAATCCCATAGTCAATGGTCTAGCCCAATAGTCCTCATTCCAAAACCAGATGGCAGTTGGAGGTTTTGCAATGACTTCCGTAAACTCAATGCTATTTCTAAATTTGATGCTTACCCGATGCCGCGGGTTGACAAACTCATTGATAGACTAGGAAGTGCACGATATATAACAACCCTAGACTTAACTAAAGGGTACTGGCAAATACCTCTTTCTGAAGACGCTAAGGAAAAAACAGCTTTTGCCACGCCTGCTAGGTTGTTTCATTATGTTGTCCTGCCCTTTGGTTTACATGGGGCACCAGCAACTTTTCAGAAAATTATGGATACAATTTTAAGACCCCCCCCCACATGCGGTATGCAGCAGCATACCTTGATGACATCATCATCCAAAGTCCAGATTGGGAATCCCATTTACCTAGAGTACAGGCAGTTGTTGATTCCCTTGCTGAGGCGGGATTTACTGCCAATCCAAAAAAATTTACAATTGGATTGGAGGAAGCCAAGTATCTGGGGTATACAATTGGCCGTGGTTTGGTGAAGCCCCAAGTAATTAAAATTGAAGCCATCCAAGGTTGGCCTCACCCTGTAAACAAAAAGCAAGTTTGTGCTTTCCTGGGGATCACAGGCTACTATAGAAGATTTATACCAAACTTTGCTTCACTGGCAGCCCCTTTGACAGACCTGACTAAAGGGAAAGACTCCGTAAGTGTCAAGTGGACACCAGAGGCTGAACAATCGTTTCAGGCTCTTAAAAATTTTTTGTGTGCTCAGCCGGTATTGATTACCCCAGATTTTAAAAGGGAATTTATTCTACAAACGGATGCATCTGATGTGGGTCTGGGGGCTGTACTGTCACAGGTACGAAATGGGGAAGAACATCCCATACTATATCTGAGTAGGAAGCTGAACGACCATGAGAAAAAATATGCTATAGTTGAGCAAGAGTGCCTTGCTCTTAAATGGGCACTGGAGGCACTCCGCTATTACCTTCTTGGTCGTCACTTTGAATTAATCACGGATCATGCCCCCCTTAAGTGGATGTGTGAAAACAAAGAGAAAAATAGGAGGGTCACAAGATGGTTCATGGCCTTACAGGAATATAGATTTACTGTAAAACACAGGCCAGGGACTCAAAAGGGAAATGCAGATGCATTGTCCAGAGTTCATTGCTGTGTGACCAGATGTGTTGCAGCCACTAGTCTGAAACAGGGGGGGGGGGGGGGGGAATGTGACAGACCATGTGGAGAGGTTGTGGATGGGGTCTATATTTCCCCAAGATTTCTGTCTTCTGCTATCTGAAAACAACCAGGAATAAATTCAGCAGAGAATGTGGTTCTCCCTCTGCAATAGGTTTATCTAAAACCTGGAAAAGGGCCTGGTTGTTGGAGTGGGGAGAGATGGGTGGGTCCCCACTCCATCCACACAGTCCTGGTCTTGGGCTGTCTAGCTATTAATCAGGGGTCAGGTGTGATAGCCCTTTAAAAAGGCTGCAGTTCAGTCACACTCTCTCTCAGCCTGGGGAAAGGAGCTTGTGAGAGCAAACAGACTGCATTCATAACAGGTTGTATGGTCTGCATGGTTTATGGTGCCAGGCATTAGGCCTGCACTGTGTTAGTTAGGATACCTGACTGTATAGTTAGTGCCGGACAGGGATAGAGTTTTCTTTTGTTTGTTTTCTTTTAAATTTCATGTACAAACCTGTAAATAAAACTGGCTGAGGCCAGTAGTACCACATCTTTGCTATGCGGACTGAAATTTACTGGCGTGTTTGATACCGAGTGCCCGTCTACCCCAGGAGACGACTGTCCCGCTACCTAATTCCCTTACAATATATATATATATATATATATATATATATATATATTATATAAAATAGAGCATGGAAGCAGCACTCAATAGCAAAAAATTTGACATTTTGTTCACCTAGCAATGTAATGTTTCACTTCCTGAATGGAAGCATTTTCAAGCTTCTATACATTACATGGGGAGACGTCACTCCTCAATATTTGAAGCATAGCACCAGCCTATTTTGGTTTTGACACAGTGCTGCTCCTATTTTATATTCCATTTTTGTTTTTTTTATATATATATATATATATATATATATATATATATACATAATAGAAGGTCCCACAGCACTCCGTAATAGTGAATAAAGATGGTGGTTAAGCCAGCACAAGCTACAACGTCTCCGTCCTGCTATAGGACCTTTAACAAGCATGTAGATGTAGATAGCAGGACGGAAACGTTGTAGCTTGTGCTGGCTTAATAAACCACCATCTTTATTCACTATTACGGAGTGCTGTGGGACTTTATTTTATGTTTATCTATGTCCCCTGGATCGGGATTGCCTGCTTGCACCCTACGCCATTGTGGAATTGAAATTTGAGTGCTGCTCCCTCTACTTGTGTGTGTGTGTGTGTGTGTGTGTGTGTGTGTGTGTGTGTGTGTGTGTGTATTTACATACACTATTGTGCAAAAGTTTTAGGCAGTTGTGGAAAGATGCTGCAAAGTAAAAATGCTTTTAAAAATACAAGTGTTATTTTTTTCCCATCAATTAACAAAATACAAAGTGAATGAACAGACGAGAAATCTAAATGAAATCAATATTTGGTGTGACCAGCCTTTGCCTTCAAAACGCCATCAATTCTTCTAGGTACACTTGCACAAAGTCAGGGATTTTGTCGGGTTATAGTCAGGTGTATGATTAAACAATTATACTAAACATGTAATAATGATCATCATTTACATATGTAGGTTGAAACACAGTCATTATCTGTAACAGAAACAGCTGTGTTGAAGGCTTAAAACTGGGCGAGGAACAGCCAAACTCTGCTACAAAGGTGAGGTTGTGGAAGACAGTTTTATGTCACAGGTCCACGACGGCAAGACTAAGCACAGCAAGTTATACTGCATCAGCAAGGTCTTCTCTCCCATGCAAAGATTTCAAAGCAGACCGCAGTTTCAAAATGTGCTTTTCAAGATCTTATGAAGAAGCAAAGAAATGGGCAACTGTAATGGCCGGAAGGAGGTGAAGGGAAAGTGAGCCCTAATCTACCCACCGCCCTGTCCCTGCCTACTTGCAACGACTCGCCCTAGGCGACGAGGTACAACTGGGCGGCGGTCCCTACGCTGTCTAAGTGCACAGGAAAACAAACAGGGAACATGCAAGGGAAGGGGCAGTAGCCACGGAACGCCACGAGGAAACGGAGCGGCGAACGGACAGTCAGGACCAGGACGAAGTGAGTACACCCAAGCGGGCAAGGAGACAGAAGCAAGCCAGGGGCAAAGCAAAGCAGGTCAAGCAGAACTGCAGCAAGGCAGAAGCACGGCAGAAGCAGGCTGGAGCAAGCAGCAGTGGGGCCAGGAATCCAAAAGAATTACAAGCACTGAGGGAGAGAACAGGGCAGGTAATAAAGGACAGGGGGCGGAGCTAACTCCGACAGACCAGGCCGCGATAGGCTCTCCCACTCCTGAGCCTGCCACCCTGGTTGGTGGGAGATGGTGTCAGTCGAACAGGTCTGGCCTCAGGTGTGGATTGATTAATCCCAGGAGTATACCTAGATGAAGTACCTGGCAGATCCCTAACAGCAACATTGAGGATCGTAGATACAATGGTTGGCCAAGGAAACTTAGTGCAGCAGATCAAAGACACATCATGCATACTTTCCTTTGAAATCGGAAGATATACAGCATTGCCATGAGCTCAGAACTGGCAGAAACCAGTGGGACTCAGGTACACCCATCTCCTGTTCGGAGTAGTCTGGCCAGAAATGGTCTTCATGGAAGAATTGTGGCCAAATGTTAATACATACCACTTATGCCTATGTGTACTGAAAACTGGAGAGACCAAAGACCTGGTTTTAAGATGGAAATTTAAAATAGAGTAAAAACATATAAATTACACACCTTCAAAAGTGACTGTGCCCCCATGCAGGAGCATAGCTAAAGGCTCATGGGCCCCGATGCAAAGGTTCTTCTTGGGGCCCCCCCCCCAAACTTCTCATGGCCGATGGCATTCAGCTGCATCGCTGGGTCTCCTTATTGACCCAACAATGCAGCACTAGCAGCCAGAGGCGTCACGAAGGTCTTAAAACATCAGGGAAAATAGCCCAAATACATATGTGTCGTCCCCCCCCCAGATTTTTTTTTTAGAAGTAAAAAAACTCAAAATGCACTGTTTCAAATTATAATGCACGACAGAGATCAAAACATTTTAAAGGTTGTAAAGAGAACTAAAATGGTAATTTGTTGAATTTGCAGCATCAGGAGGTCATATTTACAGAAATCGAAAGCTCTTTCAATCAAAAAAAACTTAGCAGGCCAAGTTACATGTTAACATAGGACCCCTTCTTTGATATCACCTTCACAATTCTTGCATCCATTGAATTTGTGAGTATTTGGACAGCTTCTGCTTGAATATCTTTGCAGGATGTCATTATAGCCTCCCAGAGCTTCCGTTTTGATGTGAACTGCCTCCCACCCTCATAGATATTTTGCTTGAGGATGCTCCAAAGGTTCTCAATAGGGTTGAGGTCAGGGGAACATGGGGGCCACACCATGAGTTTCTCTCCTTTTATGCCCATAGCAGCCAATGACACAGAGGTATTCTTTGCAGCATGAGATGGTGCATTGTCATGCATGAAGATAATTTTGCTACGGAAGGCACGGTTCTTCTTTTTGTACCACGGAAGAAAGTGGTCAGTCATAAACTCTACGTACTTTGCAGAGGTAATTTTCCCGCCGTCAGGGACCCTAACGGGGCCTAGCAGCTCTCTCCCCATGATTCCAACCCAAAACATGACTCCGTCACCTCCTTGCTGACGTCGCAGCCTTGTTGGGACTTGGTGGCCATTCACCAACCATCCACTACTTCATCCATCTGGACCATCCAGGGTTGCACGGCACTCATCAGTAAACAACATGGTTTGAAAATGAGTCTTCGTGTATTTCTGAGCCCACTGCAACCATTTCTGCTTGTGAGCATTGTTTAGGGGTGGCTGAATAATAGCTTTATGCGCACTTGCAAACCTCTGGAGGATCCTACACCTTGAGGTTCGCGGGACTCCAGAGGCACCAGCGGCTTCAAATACCTGTTTGATGCTTTGCAATGGCATTTTAGCAGCTGCTCTCCTAATCCTATTAATTTGTCTGGCAGAAACCTTCCTCATTATGCCTTTTATCTGAACGAACTCATCTGTGCTCTGAATCAGCCTCAAATCTTTTCACAGTACGATAATCACGCTTACGTTTTCTTGAAATATCCAGTGTTTTCATACCTTGTCCAAGGTATTGCACTATTTCACGCTTTTTGGCAGCAGAGAGATCCTTTTTCTTTCCCATATTGCTTGAAACCTGTGGCCTGCTTAATAATGTGGAACGTCCTTCTTAAGTAGTTTTCCTTTGATTGGGCACACCTGGCAAACTAATTATCACAGGTGTCTGAGATTGATTACAATGATCCAAAGAGCCCTAAGACACAATACCATCCATGAGTTTAATTGAAAAACGAATAATTAAATCTTTATGACACTTAAATCCAATGTGCATAATAATTTGGAACACGGTGTTTATATATGAGACAGCATATCTATAGCACTACGAGCCTATAGCTATGGATAGGATTAGATACAGCTGCTCAACAGACAGTATCACACATGATAGAATTAGATATAGGGCCCTGCTCGCTGACATTGCGGCTCCAGCCCTGGACCCAGGAAAGGTAAGTATAAGAATTGTTTTGCTTTTTTATGCGTTACTGATTATTTTTGTGTGTTTGTGATTTTTTTACAAGTTCAGTTGTTGGACTACTTCGGATTCGAGGACTACTTCGATAACGGCATTTTTTTTATTCTCAATAAAACGGTTAATGACGAATGTGTGTGGGATACATATTTCAATAAAATATTTTTTCTATGTCTTTATATTTTTTTAAACTTTATTACTAACGCCTTATTAATAGCTGCTGGCTGACAACGCCCATTACTAAGGTGGGCTTAGAGATAGACATGAAGAGGCTAACACTAACCCCTATTATTACCCCGATACCCACCGCCACCAGGGGTACCGGGAAGAGCCGGGGACGATCCAGTACCCGACAATCTGTAGTTAAGGAGGGGCATTTGCATGGCCGCAGGCTGTTATTATCAGGCTGGGAAAGACCAAAAACAGTGGCCTTTCCCACCCTGGTAATGCTAGGCTGCTGCTGCTGTGTTGTATCTGGCTGGTTATAAAAATGGTGGAACCCCACATCGTTCTTTCCAATTATTATTATTTTTTTTTTAAATTACGGGGGGTGCCCCCATTTTTCATAACCAGCCAGATACAACACAGCAGCAGCAGCCTAGCATTACTAGGATGGGAAGGGACACTGTTTTTGGCCTTTCCCAGCCTGATATTACCAGCCTGCGGCCGTCCCAGTGCTCGACCATCTGGTGGCGGTGGGAATAGGGGTAATAATGGGGGTTAGTGTTAGCCTCTGCACCGGCTAACACTAAGCCCTGCCTTAGTAATGGACGCTGTCAATCAGTCAGCGGCCATTACTAAGGCGGTAGCAATAAAGTTGAAAAGAAATACAAACACAAAAAATAGGTTTATTAAAATAAAAAAAAAACACACAACCTGTAAAGGATCTGCCAGGCACAACTTCTGTGTCAACGCCCATAGGTAATCAGTCTGCACCTGCTTCTATGTCTGTGAGACTGACTCCATCTTCCACCACTGAGGATGGCAGGCTTAGGAGTGGGAGAGCCTATCACAGCCTGGCCAGACGGAGCTAGCTCCCGCCCTCTGTCTATTTATACCTGCCTTTCCTGTTCCTCCTTGCTTGTGATTCTTCTCATTTGGTTTCCTGACCCTGCTGCAGCTTCTGAACTATTTGACCCTGCTTCATACTGACCCTGGCTTGTTGACTACTCTCCTGCTCTGCGTTTGGTACCTCGTACACTCCTGGTTTGACTCGGCTTGTTCACTACTCTCCTGCTCTGCGTTTGGTACCTCGTACACTCCTGGTTTGACTCGGCTTGTTCACTACTCTCCTGCTCTGCGTTTGGTACCTCGTACACTCCTGGTTTGACTCGGCTCGTTCACCACTCTTGTTGCTCACGGTGTTGCCGTGGCAACTGCCCCATTTCCCTTAGCTTTGTGTACCCTTGTCTGTTTGTCTGTCGTGCATTTACTGAGCGTAGGGACCGTCGCCCAGTTGTAGCCCGTCGGCTGGGGCGAGTCGTTGCAAGTAGGCAGGGCCTGATTGGCGGGTAGATTAGGGCTCACTTGTCTGTTTCCCTACCCCCATCATTACATAATCACAAGCCCATATACCTAGTCTACCGTGGTCCCTCACACTACTATGGACCCCATTGAGACCCTGGCTCAGCAAATGCAGGGTCTCTCCCTACAGGTCCAGGCCCTGGCTCAGAGGGTCAACCAGCCTGACGCTACCATGGTAGTGCCCCTCACCTCACCTCTTGAACCCCACCTCAAGTTGACTGACCGGTTCTCAGGGGACTGGAAGACTTTTCTCTCGTTTCGGGAGAGTTGTAGGCTCTATTTTCGCTTAAAGCCACGCTCCTCAGGTTCTGAGAGCCAGCGGGTGGGTATAATTATGTCCCGGCCCCAGGAAGGGCCCCAAGAATGGGCCTTCTCCTTGGCTCCTGATGCCCCTGAACTTTCCTCCGTTGATCTTTTCTTTTCTGCTCTCGGACTCATTTATGACGAGACTGACAGGACTGCCTTTGCCGAGAGTCAGCTGGTGACCTTACGTCAGGGTAAGAGACCTGTTGAGGAGTATTGTTCTGACTTTAGGAAGTGGTGCGTAGCTTCTCGGTGGAATGACCCTGCCTTAAGGTGCCAGTTTAGGTTGGGTCTGTCGAACGCCCTGAAAGACCTGCTAGTTAGTTATCCCTCTTCTGACTCCCTAGACCAGGTTATGGCTTTAGCGGTACGACTTGACCGACGTCTCAGGGAATGACAACTTGAACGTTTTTGTGTTTTCCCCTCTGACTCCCCCATGATGCCTCCCGAGGTCCCGTTGCTTCGTTCTTCCACGGAAGACTCGGAGGTACCTATGCAACTCGGGGCCTCCGTGTCCCCCCGACAACGTAGAGAGTTCCGCAGGAAGAATGGTCTCTGCTTCTATTGTGGGGATGACAAGCATCAAGTGAACACCTGTCCTAGGCGTAAGAATAAGCAGCCGGAAAACTTCCGCGCCTAAGTGATCATCGGGGAGGTCACTTGGGCGCACAGGTATTTCCCGTAAATATGAAACGTAATAAAATATTGCTTCCCTTTTCAGGTCTCTTTTGGTAGTAGGTCTGCTACCGGCAGTGCCTTCGTGGATTCAGGGTCTTCTGCTAATATCATGTCTGTGGAATTTGCTATGTCTCTAGTTTTGCCTTTGATTGATTTGCCTAAACCTGTCCCGGTAGTGGGTATCGACTCCACTCCTCTTGCTAATGGTTATTTTACACAGCATACCCCTGTTTTTGAACGCCTTGTTGGCTCCATGCATTTGGAGCAGTGCTCTGTACTGTTGATGCAGGGATTATCGTCCGATTTGGTTTTAGGCCTTCCCTGGTTGCAGTTGCATAATCCCACGTTTGACTGGAATACTGGGGAGCTTACCAAATGGGGTAATGAATGCATGACGTCATGTTTTTCTGTTAATTCTATTTCTCCCCCTGAGGAGGTGAACACGCTACCTGAGTTTGTTCAGGACTTCGCTGATGTTTTCTCTAAGGAGGCCTCCGAAGTGTTACCTCCTCATAGAGAATGTGATTGCGCTATCGATTTGGTACCAGGAGCTAAGCTCCCTAAGGGTAGGATATTTAATCTCTCTTGTCCCGAATGTGAAGCCATGAGAGAGTATATCCAGGAATGCCTGGCCAAGGGTTACATTCGCCCCTCTACTTCTCCGGTAGGTGCTGGCTTCTTCGTAGGGAAGAAGGATGGTGGTCTTAGGCAATGCATTGACTACCGTAACTTGAATAGGGTCACTGTAAGGAACCAGTATCCCCTTCCTTTCATTCCTGATCTCTTTAATCAGGTTCAGGGGGCCCAATGGTTCTCTAAGTTTGATCTACGGGGGGCGTATAACCTTATCCACATCAAAGAGGGGGATGAGTGGAAGACTGCATTTAACACGCCCGAAGGTCATTTCGAATACCTCGTCATGCCCTTTGGGTTGTGTAATGCTCCCGCGGTCTTCCAGAATTTCATAAATGAGATTATAAGAGATTACCTGGGGGTATTTCTTGTAGTGTACATTGATGACATACTTGTGTTTTCCAAGGACTGGTTCTCCCACATTGAGCATGTCAGGAAGGTGCTCCAGGTCCTTCGGGAAAACAAACTGTTTGCGAAGACCGAAAAATGTGTGTTTGGGGTGCAGGAGATACCATTTTTGTGTCAAATCCTCACTCCTCATGAATTCCGCATGGACCCCGCCAAGGTCCAGGCTGTGGCGGAATGGGTCCAACCTGCCTCCCTGAAGGCGTTACAGTGTTTCTTGGGGTTCGCTAATTATTACAGGAGATTTATTGCTAACTTCTCGGTCATCGCTAAGCCTCTTACGGACCTCACTCGCAAAGGTGCTGATCTCCTCCACTGGCCTCCTGAGGCTGTCCAGGCTTTTGAGGTCCTTAAGAAGTGCTTTATCTCGGCCCCGGTGCTGGTTCAGCCCAACCAAATGGAGCCATTTATCGTGGAAGTTGACGCATCCGAGGTGGGAGTGGGGGCTGTCTTGTCCCAGGGTACCAGGTCCCCCACCCATCTCCGTCCCTGTGCCTACTTCTCCAGGAAGTTTTCACCCACTGAGAGTAACTATGATATCGGCAACCGCGAACTCTTAGCCATTAAATGGGCATTTGAAGAGTGGCGCCACTTCCTGGAGGGGGCTAGGCACCAGGTAACGGTCCTTACCGACCACAAGAATCTGGTTTTCCTAGAATCTGCCTGGAGGCTAAACCCGAGACAAGCTCGATGGGCGTTATTTTTTACCAGATTCAACTTTTTGGTTACCTATAGGGCTGGGTCTAAAAATATTAAGGCTGATGCACTGTCGCGTAGCTTCATGGCCAGCCCTCCTTCGGAGGAAGATTCTGCTTGTATTTTGCCTCCAGGTATAATAATTTTCTCTATTGATGCTGATTTAGTCTCTGAAATTGCGGCTGATCAAGGTTCAGCTCCCGGGAACCTTCCTGAGAACAAGCTGTTTGTTCCCCTGCAATTCCGGCTAAGGGTACTTAGGGAAAATCATGACTCCGCACTATCTGGTCATCCAGGCATCCTGGGTACCAAGCACCTCATTGCCAGAAACTATTGGTGGCCTGGGTTGCTTAAAGACGTTAAGGCCTACGTCGCCGCTTGTGAGGTTTGTGCTAGGTCCAAGACTCCCAGGTCCCGACCAGCGGGCTTACTACGTTCTTTGCCCATTCCCCAGAGTCCTTGGACCCATATCTCCATGGATTTTATCACCGATTTGCCTCCATCTCAAGGCAAGTCGGTGGTGTGGGTTGTAGTAGACCGCTTCAGTAAGATGTGCCACTTTGTGCCCCTCAAGAAACTACCCAATGCTAAGACGTTAGCTACCTTGTTTGTCAAACACATCCTACGTCTCCATGGGGTCCCTGTCAATATTGTTTCGGACAGAGGGGTACAATTTGTTTCATTGTTTTGGAGAGCCTTCTGTAAAAAGTTGGAGATTGATCTGTCCTTCTCCTCTGCCTTCCATCCTGAAACTAATGGCCAAACTGAGAGGACTAATCAGTCTCTAGAACAATATTTAAGGTGTTTTATCTCTGACTGTCAATATGATTGGGTCTCATTCATTCCCCTCGCCGAATTTTCCCTTAATAACCGGGTCAGTAACGCGTCAGGGGTCTCCCCCTTTCTCTGTAATTTTGGGTTTAATCCACGGTTCCCCTCCGTTTCACCCAGTTTATAGGGCCGTACAAGGTCATTGAAGTCCTCAATCCTGTCTCCTTCCGACTGGAGTTGCCCCCATCTTTTCGAGTACACGATGTGTTTCATGCCTCCCTCCTTAAACGCTGCTCCCCGTCCTTGGCTCCCTCGAGGAAACCTCCTGTCCCCGTTCTCACCCCTGAGGGGGTGGAATTCGAGGTGGCCAAGATTGTGGACAGCAAGATGGTCCAAGGCTCCCTCCAGTACCTGTTCCATTGGAGAGGATACGGGCCTGAGGAGAGGACTTGGGTACCGGCCCGGGATGTTCACGCTGGGGTATTGGTCAGGAGGTTGCACCTTTGTTTCCCCAATAAACCAGGTCCACCTAGAAAGGGTCCGGTGGCCCCTCATAAAAGGGGGGGGTACTGTAAAGGATCTGCCTGGCACAACTTCTGTGTCAACGCCCATAGATAATCAGTCTGCACCTGCTTCTATGTCTGTGAGACTG
This sequence comes from Rhinoderma darwinii, assembly GCF_050947455.1. NCBI lineage: Eukaryota > Metazoa > Chordata > Amphibia > Anura > Rhinodermatidae > Rhinoderma > Rhinoderma darwinii. The sequence continues at coordinate 376,527,996 of NC_134689.1, read as the reverse complement.
ACTCCATCTTCCACCACTCAGGATGGCAGGCTTAGGAGTGGGAGAGCCTATCACAGCCTGGCCAGACGGAGCTAGCTCCCGCCCTCTGTCTATTTATACCTGCCTTTCCTGTTCCTTCTTGCTTGTGATTCTTCTCGTTTGGTTTCCTGGCCCTGCTGCAGCTTCTGAACTATTTGACCCTGCTTCATACTGACCCTGGCTTGTTGACTACTCTCCTGCTCTGCGTTTGGTACCTCGTACACTCCTGGTTTGACTCGGCTTGTTCACTACTCTCCTGCTCTGCGTTTGGTACCTCGTACAGTCCTGGTTTGACTCGGCTCGTTCACCACTCTTGTTGCTCACGATGTTGCCGTGGCAACTGCCCCATTTCCCTTAGCTTTGTGTACCCTTGTCTGTTTGTCTGTCGTGCACTTACTGATCGTAGGGACCATCGCCCAGTTGTACCCCGTCGCCTAGGGCGGGTCGTTGCAAGTAGGCAGGGACTGAGTGGCGGGTAGATTAGGGCTCACTTGTCTGTTTCCCTACCCCCATCATTACACAACCTTCATTAACCATTTTATTGATAATAAAAAAAACCTCATCGAAGTAGTCCTCTAATCCGACATAGTCCAACGACCGAACCTGTAAGAAAACACAAACACAAAAAAAATCCCTGAACGGAAAGGATAACTGAAACTTCAGCTTCCGTTTCCCTCACCATGGATCGCAGTTATTGGTTCCGTCAAGAACAACTGAACCCTGTCACGGTGACAAACGGAAACCTTTATCAACGTTTCCGTCACCAGTGAGATCTATGTTGAGGGAAACGAAAGCTGAGGTTACAGTTTGCCTTTCCATTGAGGGGTTACCTGACGGAAACCTCCTACGGAACCCCTCAACGGAAGGTCAACGGTGATGTGTACACAGCCTAACACATACGTTAGCCTTAGATACAGGGCCCATTTGCTTCTGTGATACTGTTTGTTGGACCCTGTATTTAAGCCTACCACATGGTAGGCTTAAATGGGTTGTCCAGTCCCTAAACATTGATGGCCTATTCTCAGGATAGGCCATCAATAGCTGATGGGTCGGGGTCCGACTCCCGGGACCCCTGACAATCAGCTGTTTTGAAGGAGGTGCAGCGCTCATACGAGCTCTGCTTCCCCTTCATTTTCCTTACTTGCTCACACTGTGAATCACTGACACGTCCGCGTCGGCGATTCACAGTGTGAGAGAGTGACTGGAATGAAGGGGAAGTAGCGCTCGTATCAGCGTTGCACCCCCTTCAAAACAGCTGATTGGCGGGGGAGTCCGACACCCTAACCTATCAGCTCCAGCAGACAGTGGTATTAAACTTACCCTCCTCTTCGGCCACAGGGGATGTCCTGACTCTTTGCAGTGCATAGCATTGTGATGTAATGCGCTGCGCACAGCGCTGTGACGTCAGGATCTCTGTTGCTCTCCGGAAAGAGGTGGGTATGTACTTTCAGTTACTATAGTAACAGGGGCCTGTGTAGTTTATTACATAGGCCCCAGTTACTATAGTAACTTTTCATTGATGTGGTGCAGGGGGCAGCGGGCCCCCTGGCTACGGGGCCCGGTCGCAATTTGCGACCGCTGCGACCCCTATATTTACGCCACTGCCCCCACGCCCTATATATTTTCTGAAACAGACAACCTTACAATTGCTGTTTTGCCGTGCTGTTAATAGCCACGTCGACCTTCACGTAACGTGATAAACAGGATTTACTATAAAAAACGTATTAAATCAATCTTATAAACATATATGGGCAGACCTTCTTCCTACTTAGTAGTTCCTTGCACTCTCCTCGTTCCACCCTTTCATTCTTTTGCAATATGAAATATACTGTTATATTCACCTATGCAGGGCCGCCATCAGGGTAGTACTACTGGTACTGCCGTCAGGGCTTCGGCCACATGGCTGAAAAAAAGGGGGCTGCCGACTTGTGGCAATCCCCCCCCATCGCGGCACACCCCCCTCGCCGCCCTGCTTTAACTTCTGCCTCGCCTGGCAGGCTGTCAGGGAGGGAGAATAGTAATAGTAGTGATAAAACACTTTTTTTTTCCCCATTATCTATCTATCTATCTATCTATCTATCTATTCCATAATAAAGATATTATAATAATCATCTATCTAAAAGCAGATTTTTTGCGTCATATAAATAAAGATTATGATTATTTCTAACTATCTTATATATTTTGATATATAGTATAGTTTTAGACTGGGGCTACACGGCGATCACTATGTTCCGTAGCCTACATGACAAGTAATCACAGTGAATGTGGTCGCAGTCATTTTACATGTGATGTAGGCTACTGGACAAAGCGATTTTTGGCCATGGGACCTGTGCCATGGCCAAAGTCATCGTGTAGCCCCAGCCTAGAAATATACTATATATCAATATATGTGATAGATAGATGATATGTATGAGATAGATAGAAAGAAGGATAAATATACTATATATCAATACAGTGGCGGATTAAGTAGACGATGGGCCCATGGCTGTTACCCAAACTTGGGCCCCCCTTGCGCACCGCCGCGCCGTAACTATTTTTAACACTACCTTTTTGGGCAAGCATTAACAAATGGGTGTTACGGATTCACCTTGTCACAGGGTTGTGTCCCTACATACTGACAGTATCACACTGTGCAGGGACACATCCTCCTGACAAGGGGAATTGTCTATCAGTCCTGAACTGCAGAAAGACTTTTTGTGAAATACAAGGATTTCCTATAAAAAAAATGTCAGGAGAGGTGACAGATTCTCTATAAATCTAGTGACTCATATGTGACGATGTCTCAGATTATAGTAGTTTTTTTCCTCTTTTCTTCTCCATCCGGTCCAGAGCTCATGACGACTTCTCCCAGCCATGACCCATTTCAGCAGAATTTGACACTCAGATGTCTTCGACTCCTCACTTTTCCAACATTTCCACACCTATAAACGAAAATAAAGTTATCATGGTGCCACATACTGTGCCCTTAAATATAATAGCACCAAACACTGCGCGCCTGAATATAATAATACCACACACTGTAAAACACCACATACACACAGCCTCCTGTACATAGTGCCAAACACAGCCCCCTCTACATAGTGCCACACACAGCCCCCTGTTGATATTACACACCCCCCATAGATAGTGCCACACACAGCCCCCTATACATAGTGCTACACACAGCCCCCTGTAGATATTACACCCCCCATAGCGCCACACACAGCCCCCTGTATATAGTGCCACACACAGCCCCCTGTACATAGTGCCACACACAGCCCCCTGTGGATATTACACCACCATTACATAGCGCCACACACAGCCCCCTGTAGATATCACACATCCCCCCCGTAGAGAGCGTTACACACAGCCCCCTATAGATACAAATGAATATCCCCCCAAACCGAAATCTTTAGCAAAGCTTACATTACCATTGAGATCAATGGTGATGCAAACGGAAGCTATGGTTTCCATTTGCCTTTCCGTTGAGGGGTTAACCAGACGGAACCCCTCAACGGAAGGGCAGCGGTGATGTGAACAGGGCCTTAGATACAGGGCCCTAGATACAGGGCCCATGTGCATGTGTGATACTGTTTGTTGGACCCTGTATCTAAGCCTAATGTAGGCTTAGATACAGGGTCCAGCAGACAGTATTCTTATGCAGTATAAGCTGGGGCCCTGTATCTAAGCCTAACACACGGTAGGCTTTAATGGTTTAAACATTGATGGCCTATCTTCAGTATAGGCCATCAATAGCTGATGGGTTGGGGTCAGACACCCGGGACCCCCGCCAATCAGCTGTTTTGAAGGGGTTGCAGCCGCTTGTACGAGTGCTGCTTCCCCTTCAGTTCCCTCACTTGCTCATGCTGTGAATCGCTGACACGTCCATGTCGGCAATTCAGTGTGAGAAAGTGACCGGAATGAAGGGGAAGTAGCGCTCATACGAACGGCTGCAACCCCTTCAAAACAGCTGATTGGCGGGGGTCCCAGGTGTTTGACCCAACACATCAGCAAGACAATAAAATTAAACTTACCTCCTCTTCGGCCGCTGGTCCTCACTCTATCAACTGTCGGGACGCTGTGCGCGGCGCATAGCATCGTGACTTTATGCGCTGCGCACAGCACTTTGACGTCAGAACCTCCGATGCGCTCCAGGAAGAGGAGGGGTAAATACTGTCAGTTACTATAGTAACAGGGGCCCGTGTAGTTTATTACATAGGCCCCAGTTACTATAGTAACTTTTCATTGATGTGTGAATGTGGCTGCCGCAATCACCGGGGCCCCCTCCGGTGCTATCGACTCCACACCAGGCATGAGAGGGGCCGTGCGATCATGTGTGGTTCGGTCGTCTATGGGTCCCCAGGGAGCCTTGGACCCCGGGCGGCTGCCCGAACCGCCGTATTGATAATCCGCCACTGTATCAATATATAAGATAGATAGATAGAGTAGATGATTATAATATCTTTATATATATATATCTATCTAAATTGCGATTTATTTATATTTTGTGTTTTACAAATAAAGATTATTATTATTTCTATCTACCTATCTCTTTATCTATATATTTCATATCATATATGTATTTATGTATTGTACAGTTTTAGGCTGGGGATACACGCCGACTTTGGCTGCGAAACTGGTCACATGCACAAAGATCGCTATAGAATCAGCTTTGGAAAATTTGATCTCCAAAAGCCAGTTTGCACAGCATTCATTGTAAGCTCCGACAGTTTGCCCAGCATGTAAGAAATAATTCCTTATTCAATATCTCTGTTAGTTAGGAACAATCATTGTTTACTTCCAGTGGATACAATTCTGTCCATTGTCATGTGATGGACACATAGGTGCTGGAATCGTTAGAAGACACAGCTCTGATACACAGGTCTTATATTTTCGGTGCGCATTGCACACTGAAAATTCACTACAAATTACAATATAGCTCATGTGAATGGGGTTTACGTTTTTTTTTGAAGGATGGAATAACATAGTAGACCTATGCTATTCCATCCTGAGAGATCCCGCAAAAAAAACCTATACCACTCCTGACAACACTGTATGGACAGTAATGTCAAAAGCTTCCCAATGCCAGAGTCCCCAGGCAGAGCATCGCAATTACTCTGCCCTTGGACTTTGGCCCTGGGGGAGCTCCTGAAATTACTGTCCATATATGGACATCAGGAACAGCGCCGGAGTCCCCGGGCAGAGCTCTAGTAGAAGCTCCGGGGACTCCAGCCCTGGGAAAGCTACTAACAGCACTGTTCATTTATGGACAGTGACTTCAGGAGTTTCCTCAGGGCCATTCTCCGGGCGACGTATCCCACTGTATGCCATACAGTGGGATACGTTTTGGCTGAATTTAACATAATCTAGGGCATTAACGGTTATTAAAACCAGGGCATTAACCGGTCATGTGCCTGACCCATGGTTTAGTTCACTGTAATTTACATCAGTACCAAAATCAGTTAACGGGCATAACGTACAAGAGTTAGCGCACCACTTTCCATTGCCAAAGCCTCGGTAACGGAGGAGGGCCCAGACTCCTTGACTGTCTGGGAACCAGAAATTCTTGATGGGGACCCTGTACCTATGTAACTCTAAAGGAACTTACTCATGCTCCATATACAGTATGTTCTGTGTTTGGTTTCATGACTTGTGCTTAAGTCAACTTTTCAGTTGTGTCTTGTATTTTCAAACATTAATAAAAAAGATATTTCACAAAAAAACATTTGCGCCTAAAACTTGCATACAAACAGAGCTGTACACACAAAAACAATGTAAAATGAAAAGATCAGAATGTGCAAAATGTATACCACAAGCATCTACATCAACAAATGCTAACCGAGGCCATTCAATATTCGTCCGTTATCCACAAATTTGATAAAAATATATACTGCACACAGCAAAGAGATACTATGCTACCAAAATCAACATATTTTTCAAAGCGCACGCAATGCCATGTATAAAAATACAAATTAATCATTTAAACACAACCACCTTCTTACAACTTTGCATCAAAAGTTGCACAAATATTCAAATCGGTGAATAAAATTATTACATGTACTATGCAAAGAACTATAAGATGTGAGGAGTTCATACATACCACACATGTACACATTTGAAAGTTTGTGTATAAAGAAACGGCAAAACCCCAGAAATGCGGCAAAAATGTTTGCATAGATTATATACTGCATATGTAAATAATTTTCTTTTCCCCTATACAAACTCTGATTCTATTCCATAATAACAATTCCCTAAATCTAATATAATGCGTTAACTAATACAGATTTTTTTCATGGAAAAAATTGGAAATTATCATTTATAGCAACAGTCAGTGGGTGAAAATGTCCTTTCTGACTGTTTCATCCGTCAGAAGTATATTAGACATTCCTTTCTTGTGATAATCGTTATCGCTCTGACTGTAGTGTTTATTGTTAGAGAAGCAGTCAGCAGATTTTATGCTGAAGGTTGGGTACAAACATGATAGGGACAATTTCAAATGTAGAAACTTTATTGATGTTTGTGTGTGGTGCAAGTGCTTGGTCCAACTTTTTTCATGTCGCGATCTGGAAGCTGGTAAATGGCCAGGTCATGGAGTCAATAAACGGCCTTGTTAGGCACAGAGGGGTGATGAAATGAGCTACTTCTGAATCGGCACTGGGACACTTCAGTTTCAACAGTTTTTGGGGCTCTAATAGACACGCAATGATGTCAAAATAATGGCATGTCTGACCAACGATACTGTTAGGAAACGTCCGTCCATTTAAGATTACTATGACTACTAGTCTAGATACTGGGCGGTTCTGGTTTTAGTTGTTGAGCCTATTCCACTTCTCTGTCTTTTTTCCTATCAGATTGAAGGGTGAAGTATTTAAATCTGGGTTGGTTCTATTTTCTTTGCTTGTGATTTTCCTTGTTTCCATGTGTTTGATCAAGCTATTGACTATACCCTATACCTTTGACTATTTTCACTTTTTGGAACTGGACCTCGGCTTGTCTCTGGACTACCCTTTGCTTTTTGATTTGGACTTTTTGCTCCTGGCTTGTTTTGACCTCTGCAATCTCTGAAATCCACGAGCTTTGTGATTTTAACTTTCTGTTTACCCTCAGGCTGTCTTTTTACCTGTTCTGGTATTGCCTGCATTGCACCTCTTATCCAACACCAAACTCTGTTAAAATAACCTGGGTTCTATGCTGCAAAGTCCAACCTGCCTTGCGGTGGGCTTTGGCGAAAGCCATAGAGTAGTCTTAGATTCTGTTGATCAGAATTGTGATGGATTTAGGGTTGCGGATTTATTTGCACGTTCATTCCTGACAGTCTCCAGCAGCCTTTGGAGAAACGCTCACCTAGCAATTCCATAAACTTCCAGCCTGGGAATTGCTCAACTGGTGATTCCATAACATAATCACAAGCCTTTAATATTATTCTTTTTTTTCCACTATGGAACCTATGCAAGCCCTGGTGGAACAGATGAACGATTTGACTCAGTACCTAAAGTGAACTTACCTAATCATATTTCTGGTGATCGTAAGTCTTTTGTTAATTTTCGGGAGAATTGTAAGTTGTATTTTTGACTAAGACCTTTCTTCTCTGGAACTGAGTCGCAGCGAGTTGGTGTTGTCATTTCACTTTTGCAGGGAGATCCTCAAACCTGGGCCTTTTCGTTGAGACCTGATGCCCCTGAACTTTTTTCTGTGGAGATCTTCTCTGAGGCCTTAGGTTTAATATATGGAGAACCAGATATCCCTGCAGTGGCTGAGGCCAATCTGTTATCTCTCCAGCAAGGACGGCATTGTGTCGAAGATTATTGTTCAGGAATTTAGATGGAGGTCCATCTCTTCACAGTGAAATGATGCTGCATTCAATGGTCAATTCCGCCAAAGCTGTTCTGAAACCTTAAAAGATCTCCTAACAAATTACCCTCCGCCCTTGACTTTAGAGGATACCATGACTCTTGATGCGCATCTGGACTGACAACTACGAGAGCGCAAAAAAGAAAGATCAGCAATGGCCCCTCCCCTTCCCTGCGCTGAGGTCCCTTGATCTGATGCACAAGAGCCCATGCAGTTGGGCTCCACTAGGTCTTCTCAAGAATGGAGACTTTTTTCGGAAATGCAGAGGGCTGTGTTTCTATTGCGGGGATGCTGGTCATACGCTCAAGAACTGTTCCAAACGTCCAGAACGTCCAGCTCTGGAAAAATTCAGAGCATAGATGGTCCCCGGGAATGCCATCTGGGCAGTCAGGTTTTTCCCACATTTTCTCAAAAAATTATTTTGCCTGTTAATGTATGGTATAATTATGTTTGTATTTTTGGTCAAGCTTTTGTAGATTGTGGTTCTGCGGCTAATTTCTTGGATTTCCAGGTTGCAAAAAGATTGGCTTTCCCCCTTGTTCAGCTGAGTACCCCGGTCAAAGTATCCGCTATAGATAATATCCCTTCTCTCAGGGGTCGGTCAAGTTCTCCACTGCGCCTGTAACTTTGGAAGTGGGTACTTTGCATACTGAACTAATCTCTAAAATTTGCCTTCTGAGGTAATATTGGATATCCAATGGTTGCAGACACATAATCCTGTTATTGATTGGGTAAAAGCAGATTTGATTAAGTGGAATTCTAAATGTTATAATTCTTGCATGTCTATGTCTACTACTAACATATCTTGCAATGCACTATCGTTGCCGGAGTGTATTCAATATTTTGAGGATGTCTTTTCTGAAATCAGTTGTGAATCTCTCCCTCCTCATAGGCCGTATGACTGCCCCATTGTACTTCTCCCTAATGCTAAGCTGCCCAAGGGGCGGATTTATAATCTTTCTGCTCCAGAAAGACAATTCATGAAAGATTATATCAAAGACAGTCTCCGTAAGTGTCATATTTGTCCATCTACTTCTCCGGTGGGTGCAGGTTTTTTCTCTGTTGAAAAGAAAGATGGCGGTTTAAGACCCTGTATCGACTACCGTTAATGAAATAAGATTACTGTTAAGAATCAGTATCCTCTACCACTCATCCTGGACCTGTTTAACCCCTTCACGACTGCCATACGGCTATATACGTTCCAACTGCCGATGCCCCGTGCAGTTGCCACGTGTATAAATGTTGACAGCCTTGAACGGGGTTTAATGAGTGCAATACTGCTTCAGTGTGAGCAGCGCTGCACTCTCATATCTGCTGGGGCTTGAAGAGCCCCGGACTACACCCCCCACTGTAGATAGCGCCACACACAACCCCCTGTAGATAGCGTAAAACCCCCTGCAGATAGCGCTACCTAAGCTCCCTCTAGGTGCGGAATCCACGGCCAGCTCTCTGTCTGGGGATTCCCCTCCTAGAGGGAGCCCCCGATGTCTCTCTATCCCCGCTGTAAATAGTGCCCCCCCCGTAGATAGCAACCCCCCTGTAGATAGCGCCACCTAAACTCCCACTAGGAGCGGAATCTCCGATGTCCTATCACTCTGTGTCGGAGATTCCGCTTCTAGAGAGAGCCCCCGACGTCACTGTCCACAGTCAGGGGCTCTCTCTAGGAGTGGAATCCCTGGCCGACACTCTGACCGGGGATTCCGCCATTTGGACAGTGACATCAGAGGCTCTCTCTAGGAGTGGAATCCCCGACCGACACTCTCACCAGGGATTACGCTACTGGAGAAGCCCCTGGCGTCACTATCCACTATCCGGGAATTCCTGGAGTGGAATCCATGGCCATAGCGCTGCAGACACTAAGGCCGGGGATTCCGCTTTTAGAATTAGCCCCTAACGTCACTGTCCATATATGGACAGAGACATCAGGGCAGGGCCGGCCTTAGGGGTGTGCAACCTGTGCCATTGCACAGGGCACATCACTCCAGCAGGTGGAAGGGGGCGCTGCTCTGTCTCCCTTCCCCTGCTTTTTTCAGAAGTGCCCGGGCCCGGTGACTCAGCAGCTGCATTTCCACCCGGGCACTTCTTCTCTCAGTGACGTCACTACCGCTGTAGCAGCCATAGCGGCATGAGGGCATCATGGCCGGCGGCACCGCTAGCAGCCGCTGCAGCTGCTACAGCGTCAGCGACTCCACATTCTATAGAATCTGCATCCTTAGGGCGCAGGTACTATTAAATACTATAGCAGAGCAGGGCGGTATCTTCCTGCTCTGCTATCTACTAGTGTCACTGTAGCTCCCTGAAAGAGTAGAATCCCCGTGTGGCCAGGGATTACGCTCCTGGACGGAGCGCTTGATATTTCTGTACATATATGGACAGTGACATCAGGGGCAACTCCTGAAGCGGAAACCCCCATCCATAGCATTGCCAACTCTGTGAGCGGGGATTTTACTCCAGGGGAAGCCCTTGGCATCACCGTTCATAAATGGACATAGACGTCAGGGGCTTCTCCTGGAGTAGAATCCCCAGTCAAAGCGTCGGTAACGCTGTGGCGGGTATTCCGCTTCAGTAGTTGCCCCTGATGTCACGGTCCATATATGGACAGAGACATCAAGCGCTCCATCCAACAGGGGGATTCCACTCCTTCAGGGAGCTACGGTTTCACTATATACAGGAAGGGGGGGGGTGCTATCTACAAGGGGGCTGTGGCTTTGTGGCACTACCTACAAGGGGGCTGTGTGGCACTACCTACAATGGGGCTGTGTGGCACTAGCCACAAAGGGGCTGTGTGGCACTACCTACAAGTGGGCTGTGTGTCACTACCCACACGGGGACTGTGTGGCACTACCTACAAAGGGGCTGTGTGGCACTACCTACAAGGGTGCTGTGTGGCACTGCCTACAAGGGGACTGAGTGGCATTACATACAGGGGGAATCTATGAGTGGCGGCTGATGGTTATTTTAGTGAGAGTGGCGGGCTAATGGTAATTTTACTGTGAGTGGGGGGCTGATGGTCATTTTAATGTGAGTAGGGGGCTGATGGTCATTTTACTGTGAGTGGGGGGCTGAGGGTCATTTTACTCTGGGTGGCGGGCTGATGGTCTTCAAGTGGTTTCCACCTCTGACCTCCAATTCAAATTAATATGAGGCAGAAAATACCTGCGGCGCTCGTTTGGAGTGCTTTTTTGCCTTCATCTTTTGCATTAGTTCCAACTGCTTAAAAAAAAACCGCAAAAAAAAAAAACCGTCAAATAATACTGTCAATCCAAAATCTGCCTCAAAATTGCAGAAGGAAAAACGCTGTGTGAACATACCCTAAGAGAGTAGTGCTTGTTTTTAGCCGTTTATTGTCTTTCTCGAAACAATTTTTAGTAGGGATGCCCTGAGGAATTATTTTTTTTTTCCAGGGGTGCCTCGAGTCCGAAAAGGTTGGGAAATTCTGTACTAGGCTACAGAATCACGCGGGCCTACGCAAGGATCCCGTCGTGGAGCAGCTCAGTTCGTCATGGGAACGGGGCCTAGGTGAGTACAATTTTTTCTTTGTTTGGGGGCACTGTCTTCAAGGGGGAGGTGGGGGGCTGTATGGCACTGTCTACATGGGGGAGGTGGGGGCTGTATGGCACGACCTACAAGGGGGAGGTGGTGGGCTGTATGGCACTGTCTACAAAGAGGAGGTGGAGGATTATGGCATTGTCTACAATGAGGAGGTGGGGGATTGTGGCACTGCCTACAGGAGAGCACTACCTACAAGGGGGGGCTTTGTGTGGCAGCCAGGGGAGGGGGCATTATACTGTGTGGGGGCTACTAAGTGGACATTATACTGTGTAGGGGCACTACAGGGGGCAATATACTGTGTGTGGCACTTAGGAGGTATAATACTGTGTTGGCATAATTAGAGGACAAAATACTGTGTCCTTGAAGGGGTTATAATATATTACATTATTAAATATTAATATTATACTGTATAGGGGCACTAAAGGTGCATTATACTGTGCGGGGGCAGTATATAGGGCATTATACTGTCTGGGGGCACTATATAGGGCATTATACTGTGGGGAGCATTATACTTTTTTATGCGGAATTTTTTTATGATGGGGTGGGGCGCCCGAAAGATAAGTTTGTACAGGGCGCCTTCTATCCTAAGGCCGGCCCTGCATCAGGGGCTCCCTCTAGAAGCGGAATCCCCGGCCAGATGGATTCTGCTCCTACAGGGATCTACAGTGGTGCTATTTACAGGAAGGAGGTGCCAATTACGGGGGGTGGGTGCTGATACATACAGGGGCAGTGGCACTATCTACAGGGGAAGGGGCGCTATCTGCAAGGGGTGGCGCTATCTACAGAGGGGAGGTGCTATCTACAGGGGGATGGTGCAATCTGCAGGGGGAGGTGCTATCTGCAGGGGGTGGTGATATTTGAAGATGGTATGGTGCTATCTACAGGGGGTGGCACTATCTACAGGGGGTGGCGCTATCTACAGGGGGTGTGGTACTGTCTACAAGGGGTGCTATATGCAGGGGCTGTGGCACTATTTACATGGGCACTGTGACATTATATGGGCACTACCTACACGGGACACTGTGGCGCTATCTACATGGGCACTGTGTGTGCCACTATGTGGGCACTGGTACTATCTACAGTGGGCAATGTGGCACTAACTACAGTATTGCCGCATTTTCTACATGGGCACTATGATGTTTTCAGGTGGCTGCGACAAAAAAAACCCTAACTAATAAAATTCATCTATTTTTTTTTAACGTCCATGAAAAATGGATGGCAAATATCGGTGAAAAACGGTCAGACGGTCGGGAAATGGATTCAAATTTTGAGACATATTGATGCAAAACAGCCATGAAAAACTGACAGTTGATCCGTTGTTAACTGCCCTTTTTTTTATGTTGCTTTATAGCCCTCTTATCAGCTCACAGCAAGCCAGGGTGACAGTGTATTTATACATACATATAATATAGAGAAATATATATAAAAAATGACAAAAAATTTCACATTTTTTGTGAATTGTCTGTTCATAATAAAATTTAAAAAAATGGAAATAATTAAACTAAAATAATGAAAGCCTCATAAGTCTTGTAAAAAAAAACTAAGTAAAAATAGTTGTGATATTCAATGCGGTTGCAAAGAAGTCTCCAACTTCGAAACCTTAAAACAGTGTTTTATAGAAGCGCCTGTACTTGTTCAACCTGACCTTTCTAGCCCCTTTATTGTTGAGGTTGATGCCTCAGAAATAGGTGTGGGGGCTGTGTTGTCTCAAGGATCTTCTGTGTTGACTAAATTGCATCCCTGATGGTTTTTTTCTTGCAAATTTTCCGCCACTGAGAAAAATTATGATATAGGTAATCGTGAGCTTCTTGCTATTAAGTGGGAGTTTGAAGAGTGGCGCCACTTTCTACAGGGGGCTAGACATCAAATTACTCTACTGATGACCATAAAAACCTGACTTTTTTAGGATCAGCCAAAAGACTCAATCCCAGACAGGCTAGGTGGGCCTTGTTGTTTACCAGATTTGACTTTATTGTAACCTACAGACCCGGGTCTAAAAATGTCAGGGCCGACATGTTATCTCGAAGTTTCTGTCCCCGGCATTCAGCCTGAAACTATTTTATATAAGGGGATAGTGGTTTCTGCAATATCGTCTGATCTTGTAACTGAGAAGAAACCCCCCGGAAAAATAAGTAATGAAAAAAAAAGAGAAAAATGTACTAGTGAATAATACGTACTATTACTAAAAAATGTATAAACATATACATATATTTAGCACTTGCAGAGCGTCATGAGTCATAAACAAATGTGTCAGAACAAGGGAATAGGAAAAACATATGGGAGAAATTTGCAGTAAAAATAACATAAAACGATAAATATGCAACATAGATGAAATGATACAACACATGATACACAAGAATATGTGAACATATAATTATGTAGTTCTTTAGCCGGAATGGTAAAGTCGGCAAATGAAAATCATAACTAGTACACCAACTGTAAATTCGTGTTGAAATTTAAATAACTAGTTGAAGATTAAAAAAATTGCATATAAATGTGATGAATAATGATGAATGGAAGGAAATTTATTCCCATAAGGGAGATATTTACACTGATAAAATATGAAGAATAAAAACTGAATATCTTGATAACAAAATATGTACTTGACTTATATATGCATAATAGTATGAATAAATGAAATGCGACACTACGAAATTAAAGATAGATAAATACAAAAATGTGAATGCATAAAGTCCCATATTTGGGCTAAATTAAATATTGTTGATTTGGTATACAGAAAGACGCTAATATGATGCAAAAGACATGAAAACAGTAACAACCATCGAAACTTCCCAATTGTGAGGGGCTAGATAATATGTAAATTTCAATAATGAAACATCAATTCCTTTCGGAGGTTGAGACCTTGTGGAAATCTGGTGTTTAAATGGTAAATCCAAAATGCCTCCCGTGTTTGTAACCTGTGTTTGAGATCACCTCCCCTATTGCTTTTGATCATTTTTTCAATGGCATAAATCTGAAAGGAGTCGATGTTCCTGTTGTGACAGGTGATAAAATGCCTACTTACATTAGAAATGTATTGCAGTGTGAACATTCAACTATGTAGACAACATGGTCACTATTACAATTGATATAGGTTTTGATAGGGAAACTAGTTGTTTTGTTAGAGTCTGAAAAAGTTTTAGTAATTTTTTAGTGCAAACTTTACACGGGTGGGACCCACATTTATAATACCCCGTATATTGTAACCAAGTAGGAGGCTTACTAATAGATGGCAAATATGAAGGGGAAAGAATATTACCCAAACTTGGAGCTCGACGGGAAACTATGCGGTACCCATTTTTTAGTATAGACTCTAATTTTGGATCGTCAAACAGTATTGGGATATACCGATGTACCATGTCCCGTATTTCTTGAAATTGATTGTTGTATTGCAAAATTAACGTCGGTTTAGACAAATTATTATTTTTTGATGCATCCCTGTTTGGATGGTGTATAGAAAGTAAATCTTTCCTATCTTTAAGGTTGACAATGGCCTGAGCCCTGTCAAGGGTCCATCTTTTATAGCCTCTATTTGTGAGTTTATTACAAATATTAGCTTGTTCCAACAAGAAACCTTGGTTGGTAGTGCAGTTTCTTTTCGCCCTAGTCAGTTCACCTACAGGTGTAGATGAGATGGTGTGACTTGGATGACTGCTGGCAGCATGAAGAATTGTGTTGCCCGAGATGGGTTTGTGAAAGATCTCTGTTTGAATGTTTTTGCCCACCAATCCTGTTAATGTCAAATCCAAAAAATGGATACTGACTGGATGATGAATATGTGTAAATGTCAAATTGAATAAATTGGAATTGATAAACTCAAGAAACTTGGGTATGGCAGATACATCACCCTCCCAGATGATGAGGAGGTCATCAATGTATCTGCCATACCAGTGAATATATTGAAAAAACGGATTGTGGGCAGAAAAAAGAGTAGTTTCCTCCCACCACGCCATAACCAAATTGGCAATGGAGGGGGAGAATTTAGCACCCATCGAAACTCCTCTATTTTGAAGGAAATATTGTCCCTCACAATTAAAAAAATTGTGGGTCATAAGCATCAATGTTTGTAACCTAGCGTCATCCAGGGATAACTATTACTAAAAAATTTGTCTCGCGGCTCTACTCGTGGCCATCTTTGTCTCTTGATGTGAGTTCCTATGTCTCTGCTTGTGATGTCTGCTGTCTTGATCTAGGGGTATGCGAACCCACTAGGCCCAGCTGGTCAAGTCACAGTCTATACAAAGTTCGTAGGATAAGGATACCTGAGATAGTCCAGACAGTAGCAGAGGCTTTGGCACAGATGGGGCTTGACGTGGCAGGTAGCGCCAGACGAGGCGGATGTTACCAGGAGTGGCAGATGACACCAGACATGGTGTGGGATAGAATGTGTGGCAGCTGAGGGTTCGTGGACCCACTGGGCCATACCGCCTTGGCGGGATGGCAGCTGGCCAACACGGTACAGTTCACAGTTCGTATAAGGTACCTGTGGCAGCTCGGACAGTAGCAAGGCAGGCTCGGCTAGGACTAGGCAGCGGGTAAACGTCAGGCGTGGAGAAGCAGGACAGGCGTAGATACAGCACAGCACGACTACAGCACAGCATGGCACTAGAACAGAATAGCACAGGATACGGGATACTACAGGAACAGGGAACACTGGAACAGGAAAACACTAGGAGACCATTTGCTTAGACAAACTAGGATATGACAAACAACTCTCAGGCATAGAAGCAAGGGGCTGGGACCCTCTTATAGTCCAGGGCACTCATGGGCTGATTAAAACATTAACGTCCGGTGCGAGCGCTGCCCCTTTAAGAGCGGACACGAGCGTGCATGCGCACCCTACGGGACCCGGTCGAGGTGAGTGGAAGTGAACGCTGGCGTCTCCTGAGGAGAAGACTGGGGCCAGCGCTCGCAGACCCATGGCTGCTGCCGTCAGGGGGAGAGTGAACCTGAAGGACCGCAGCCACGGACATGACAGACGTGGTATATAACAGGAGGCCTAGTGGATGACACCAGACGGGGTGTATAACAGCGGGTGTAGCAGAAAACACAACATGACTCCAACACTAGAAGAACTCAGGAACAAACGCAGCATAGGATACAGGTTTCAGGTAGCAGGGCACAGGAACACAGGGAGAAGGATACAACTAAGGGACCATTTGTAATACGAACATGGGTAGACAACAACAACGCTCAGGCAAGGTGTGGAGGGGCACAGCCCTTTTTATAGTCCAGGATGATCAGGGATAGATTAAGGAACAAAAACATGTGCGCGTACTGGCACTTTAAGGCCGGGACCGAGCACCCGCACACCCTAAGGCCCCATGCACACGACTGTGCACGCAATCACGGCCCGCGATTGCGGGCACGGCTGGCCGCCGACTGACAGCCGCATTTTCGGGCTGTGCTCCCATACAAAGTATGGGAGCACGGCCCGAAAAATGCAAAAGAACGGACATGTTCCATAATTCCCAGAACATTTCCACGGCACGGACACCCTTCCGTAGTGCTACGGAAAGGTGTCCGCGTTCAATGAAAGTGAACGGGTCCATTTTTGCGGACCACATTTGCGGTCCACAAAAACAGAGGTTTTTTACGGTCGTGTGCATGGGGCCTTACATTGAGAGCAGGGCCGGATGGCCGCAAGTGCCGGCGTCTCCTAGGAAGGAGACGCTGGCAGGATACCAACGGTCTGTGGTTGCAGCCATTGCAAACTAAAGAACGGCAGCGGTCCGCTACCACGGCCGTTTCATCTGCACTCACGCTAAGATTCCTCGAGTTTGTCCTATGGGGAACTACTTCCATTGTCTGTTCCGCAGAAACCTTAGTCTCATCTGTCTATGGATTTTATCACTGATTTGCCTCCCTCTGAAGGGAAAACTGTCATTTAGATTTTAGTGGACCGGTCCAGTAAAATGTGTCATTTCATTCCTTTGCTTCAACTTCCTGATTCCAAAACTCTTTCTAAATTATTTATTGATCAGGTGGTCCGTCTGCATGGTATTCCGGAAAATATTGTCTCTGATAGAGGTGTACAATTTTTGGATAACTTCTGGAGAGCTTTCTGTAGGAAACTTGGTGTGCAGTTCTCTTTCTCTTCTGCTTTTCACTCTGAAACTAATGGTCAAACCTAGCGCTTTAATCAAACCTTGGAACAATATCTTAGGTGTTATGTTGCGGATAATCAGGCTGAATGGATCTCGTATCTTCCGCTAGCAGAATTTGCTATAAATAATCGCCATCATGTTTCTCTAGATACCTTGCGGTTTTTCTGTAATTATGGTTTTCATCCTCGTAAAATTTTCCGCCTCTTTTAGTGATAACCCTGAGGTGGAAGTTGAATCAAATAAACTGTGCACAGATTGGGCTCAGGTTCAATTGAACCTGAAGAACTCCCAAGTTATTCAAATGAAAAATGCTGACAAGAAACGTACGGTGAGTCCTGTGTTTAGTGTGGGTCAAAAGGTATGGCTTTCTACTAAGAATGTGCGACTGAAAGTGCTTTCTCGTAATTTTGCTCCTAGGTTTATTGGTTCATATGAAATTGTTGAACTTATTAACCCTGTGTCTTTTCATCTGACTCTTTCCCCGTCTTTTAAAATTCATGACGTTTTTCACAAACCTCTCCTTAAAAAAAGTATTTCACCATTTAATCCACTCAAGAAACCTCCTCCTCCAGTTCAGGTAGAAGGAGATATGGCGTTTGAGGTTCAGAGGATTGTGGATTTCAGAAGAGTCAGGGGTACTCTCCAGTACTTGGTACACTGGAAGGGGTATGGGCCAGAAGAACGAACTTGGGTTCCTGCCTATTCAGTACATGCTAACCGTTTAGTCTTTCATTTGAAGTTTCCTTTTAAACCTAGACCGAGGTTTAAGGGTTTGGTGGTCCCTCGTAGAAAGAGGGGTACTGTTGGGAAACGTCCATCCCTTTAAGATTACCATGACTACTAGTCTAACTACTGGGCGGTTCTGGTTTTAGTTGTTGATCCTATTCCACTTCTCTTTCTTTCTTCCTATCAGACTGAAGGGTGGAGTATTTAAATCTGGGTTAGTTCTGTCTTGCTTGTGAATTTCCTTGTTTCCATGTTTTTGATCAAGCTACTGATTATACCCTGTTATCAACAGAATATGTACTTAGAGCATAT
Organism: Rhinoderma darwinii; assembly: GCF_050947455.1. Classification (NCBI taxonomy): domain Eukaryota; kingdom Metazoa; phylum Chordata; class Amphibia; order Anura; family Rhinodermatidae; genus Rhinoderma; species Rhinoderma darwinii. The sequence continues at coordinate 376,509,451 of NC_134689.1, read as the reverse complement.
ACCAAACCATCAGGTATGACAAAGATAATCAGAAATCCAAAAATATACCTGATGTAAACAATAATAACACCAAGTAGGCACAAAAAAATTAAATATGTAAATCTTTATTATCCCATATGGGAAAAGTTACCCACAAAAAACATACATTTAAAATACAAAAAAACTGTTAGGGATCTGCCAGGTACTACGTCTAGGTATACTCCTGGGATTAATCAATCCACACCTGAGGCCAGACCTGTTCGACTGACACCATCTCCCACCAACCAGGGTGGCAGGCTCAGGAGTGGGAGAGCCTATCGCGGCCTGGTCAGTCGGAGTTAGCTCCGCCCCCTGTCCTTTATTACCTGCCGTGTTCTCTTCCTCAGTGCTTGTAATTCTTCTGGATTCCTGGCCCCACTGCTGCTTGCTCCAGCCTGCTTCTGCCGTGCTTCTGCCTTGCTGCAGTTCCGCTTAACCTGCTTTGCTTTGCCCATGGCTTGCTTCCTTCTCCGTGCTCACTTTGGTATACTCCACTTCATCCTGGTCCTGACTACTCATTCACCGCTCCGTTTCCTCGCGGCGTTCCGTAGCTACTGCCCCTTCCCTTGCGTGTTCCCTGTTTGTTCTCCCGTGCACTTAGACAGCGTAGGGACCGCCGCCCAGTTGTACCCCGTCGCCTAGGGCGGGTCATTGCAAGGAGGCAGGGACAGGGCGGTGGGTAGATTAGGGCTCACTTTCCCTTCACCTCCTTCCTGCCATTACATAATTACAAGCCCCTACCTAGTCTACCATTTCTCCTACGCTGACGCTATCATGGACCCCCTTGAGACCCTGACCCAGCAGATGCAGGGCCTCTCCCTACAGGTCCAGGCCCTGGCCCAGAGGGTCAACCAGGGTGACGCGGCCTTAGTAGTACCCCTCACCTCACCTCTAGAACCCGACCTCAAGTTACCTGACCGGTTCTCAGGGGACCGTAAGACGTTTCTCTCCTTCCGTGAGAGTTGCAGACTGTATTTCCGCCTAAAACCCCACTCCTCAGGTTCCGAGAACCAGCGGGTGGGTATCATCATATCCCGACTCCAGGAAGGGCCCCAAGAGTGGGCCTTCTCCTTGGCTCCTGACGCCCCTGAACTTTCCTCTGTTGATCGTTTTTTCTCTGCCCTCGGACTCATTTACGACGAGACTGACAGGACTGCTTTAGCCGAGAGTCAGCTGGTGACCTTACGTCAGGGTAGGAGACCGGTTGAGGAATACTGTTCTGATTTTAGAAAGTGGTGCGTAGCTTCTCGGTGGAACGATCCGGCCCTAAGGTGCCAGTTTAGGTTAGGATTATCTGACGCCCTGAAGGATCTGCTGGTTAGCTACCCCTCTTCTGACTCCCTTGACCAGGTTATGGCCCTAGCAGTACGACTTGACCGACGTCTCAGGGAACGTCAGCTTGAACGCTTCAATGTGCTCCCCTCTGACTTTTCTGCGATCCCCCCCGAGGTCCCGTCTCCTCGCCCCTCCACGGAGGACTCGGAGGTACCTATGCAACTCGGGGCCTCCATGTCCCCTCGACAACGTAGGGAGTTTCGCAGAATGAATGGTCTCTGCTTCTACTGTGGGGACGACAAGCATCTACTGAACACCTGTCCCAGGCGCAAGAATAAGAAGCCGGAAAACTTCCGCGCCTAAGTGATCATCGGGGAGGTCACTTGGGCGCACAGGTATTTCCCGTTAATGTGAAACGCAATAAAATTTTGCTTCCCTTTCAGGTCTCGTTTGCTGGCCGGTCTGCCACGGGCAGTGCTTTCGTGGATTCTGGCTCATCTGCTAATATCATGTCTGTGTAATTTGCTATGTCTCTAAAGATGCCTTTTATTGATTTACCTTATCCTATCCCTGTAGTAGGTATCGACTCAACTCCCCTTGCTAATGGTTATTTTACTCAGCATACTCCTGTTTTTGAACTCCTGGTTGGCTCCATGCATTTGGAGCAGTGCTCTGTACTGGTGATGCAGGGATTATCGTCTGATCTGGTATTAGGTCTTCCCTGGTTGCAGTTGCATAATCCCACGTTTGATTGGAATACTGGGGAGCTTACCAAATGGGGTAATGAATGTCTTATGTCATGTCTTTCTGTTAACTCTATTTCTCCCTGGGAGGAGGTAAACACGCTACCTGAGTTTGTTCAGGACTTCGCCGATTTGTTTTCTAAGGAGGCCTCCGAGGTGTTGCCCCCCCATAGAGATTACGATTGCGCCATCGATTTGGTGCCTGGTGCCAAGCTTCCTAAGGGTAGGATATTTAATCTTTCATGTCCTGAACATGAAGCTATGAGGGTGTATATCCAAGAATGCCTGGCCAAGGCTTTCATTCGCCCCTCGACTTCTCCTGTAGGTGCTGGCTTCTTCTTCGTGGGGAAGAAGGATGGTGGTCTTAGGCCGTGCATTGATTATCATAACCTGAATAAGGTCATCGTAAGGAACCAGTACCCACTTCCTTTGATTCCGGATCTTTTTAATCAGGTTCAGGGAGCCCAATGGTTTTCTAAGTTCGATCTACGGGGGGCATATAACCTTATCCGCATCAAAGAGGGGGATGAGTGGAAAACTGTGTTCAACACACCCGAGGGTCATTTCGAATACCTGGTCATGCCCTTTGGGTTGTGTAATGCCCCTGCTGTCTTCCAGAATTTTATTAATGAAATCCTGAGAGATTACCTGGGTAATTTTCTTGTTGTGTACCTTGATGACATACTGGTGTTTTCCAAGGACTGGTCCTCCTACGTGGAGCATGTCAGGAAGGTGCTCCAAGTCCTTAGGGAGAATAATCTGTTTGCTAAGACTGAAAAATGTGTCTTTGGGGTACAGGAGATACCATTTTTAGGGCAAATCCTCACTCCTCATGAATTCCGCATGGACCCTGCCAAGGTTCAGGCTGTGGCGGAATGGGTCCAACCTGCCTCCCTTAAGGCGTTACAGTGTTTTTTAGGGTTCGCCAACTATTACAGGAGATTTATTGCCAACTTCTCGGTCGTCGCTAAGCCTCTTACGGACCTTACTCGCAAGGGTGCTGATGTCCTCCATTGGCCCCCTGAGGCCGTCCAGGCCTTTGAGACCCTCAAGAAGTGATTTATCTCGGCCCCCGTGCTGATTCAGCCCAACCAAGAGGAGCCATTTATTGTGGAGGTTGACGCATCCGAGGTGGGAGTGGGGGCCGTCTTGTCCCAGGGTACCAGCTCCCTCACCCATCTCCGCCCCTGTGCTTACTTCTCTAGGAAGTTTTCGCCCACGGAGAGTAACTATGATATTGGCAACCGCGAACTTCTAGCCATTAAATGGGCTTTTGAAGAGTGGCGGCACTTCTTGGAGGGGGCCAGACACCAGGTAACGGTCCTTACGGATCACAAGAATCTGGTTTTCCTAGAATCGGCCCGGAGGCTTAATCCTAGACAAGCTCGGTGGGCACTATTCTTTACCAGATTTAATTTCTTGGTTACCTATAGGGCTTGGTCCAAGAATATTAAGGCTGATGCTCTGTCACGTAGTTTCATGGCCAATCCTCCTTCCGAGAAGGATCCTGCTTGTATTTTACCCCCTGGTATAATCGTTTCTGCCATGGATTCTGATTTAGCTTCTGATATCGCGGCTGATCAGGGTGCAGCTCCCGGGAACGTCCCTGGGGACAAACTGTTTGTTCCCCTGCAATACCGGCTAAGGGTACTCAGGGAAAACCATGACTCCGCTCTATCTGGTCATCCTGGCATCTTGGGCACCAAACACCTCATTACCAGAAACTATTGGTGGCCTGGGTTGCCTAAAGACGTTAGGGCTTACGTCGCCGCTTGTGAGGTTTGCGCTAGGTCCAAAACCCCTAGGTCTCGACCTGCGGGCCTACTACGTTCCTTGCCCATTTCCCAGAGACCTTGGACCCATATCTCCATGGATTTTATCACCGATTTGCCTCCATCTCAGGGCAAGTCGGTGGTGTAGGTGGTAGTAGACTGCTTCAGCAAGATGTGCCACTTTGTGCCCCTTAAGAAGCTACCTAACGCCAAGACGTTAGCTTCTTTGTTTGTGAAACACATGGGGCCCCAGTCAATATAGTTTCTGACAGAGGGGTACAATTTGTTTCCTTATTTTGGAGAGCTTTTTGTAAAAAGTTGGAGATTGATCTGTCCTTCTCCTCCGCCTTCCATCCCGAAACTAATGGCCAAACGGAAAGGACTAACCAATCCCTGGAACAATATTTAAGGTGTTTCATCTCTGACTGTCAATTCGATTGGGTCTCATTCCTTCCCCTTGCTGAATTTTCCCTGAATAACCGGGTCAGTAACTCGTCAGGGGTCTCCCCGTTTTTCTGTAATTTCGGGTTTAACCCAAGGTTCTCCTCCGTTTCCCCTGGTTGTTCCAATAATCCTGAGGTAGAGGATGTTCATCGGGAACTGTGCACTGTCTGGGCCCAGGTTCAGAAGAACCTAGAGGCGTCCCAGAGCGCACAAAAGATTCAGGCGGATAGTAGACGTTCTGCTAACCCCCGGTTTGTCGTCGGGGATTTGGTCTGGTTGTCGTCCAGGAACTTGCGCATTAAGGTCCCGTCCAGGAAGTTTGCTCCCCGATTTATTGGACCTTATAAGATCATTGAAGTCCTCAACCCTGTATCCTTCTGTCTGGAGCTGCCCCCATCCTTTCGCATACATGACGTCTTCCATGCCTCCCTCCTTAAACGCTGCTCCCCGTCCTGGTCCCCCTCGAGGAAGCCTCCTGTTCCCGTTCTCACCCCTGAGGGGGTGGAATTCGAGGTGGCCAAGATTATGGACAGTAGGATGGTCCAGGGCTCCCTCCAGTACCTGGTCCATTGGAGAGGATACGGGCCGGAGGAGAGGACTTTGGTACCTGCCCGTGATGTTCACGCTGGGGTATTGATCAGGAGGTTCCACCTTCTCTTCCCTACTAAACCGGGTCCTCTTAGTAAGGGTCCGGTGGCCCCTCATAAAAGGGGGAGTACTGTTAGGGATCTGCCAGGTACTACGTCTAGGTATACTCCTGGGATTAATCAATCCACACCTGAGGCCAGACCTGTTCGACTGACACCATCTCCCACCAACCAGGGTGGCAGGCTCAGGAGTGGGAGAGCCTATCGCGGCCTGGTCAGTCGGAGTTAGCTCCGCCCCCTGTCCTTTATTACCTGCCGTGTTCTCTTCCTCAGTGCTTGTAATTCTTCTGGATTCCTGGCCCCACTGCTGCTTGCTCCAGCCTGCTTCTGCCGTGCTTCTGCCTTGCTGCAGTTCCGCTTAACCTGCTTTGCTTTGCCCCTGGCTTGCTTCCTTCCCCGTGCTCACTTTGGTATACTCCACTTCATCCTGGTCCTGACTACTCATTCACCGCTCCGTTTCCTCGCGGCGTTCCGTGGCTACTGCCCCTTCCCTTGCGTGTTCCCTGTTTGTTCTCCCGTGCACTTAGACAGCGTAGGGACCGCCACCCAGTTGTACCCCGTCGCCTAGGGCGGGTCATTGCAAGTAGGCAGGGACAGGGCGGTGGGTAGATTTAGGGCTCACTTTCCCTTCACCTCCTTCCTGCCATTACAAAAACTAAAAACACCCCAGATGGGAATGTGCCTCAAGTTCCACGGAAATGACCATATGTTATGACAGAATGATAGCATGAGACATATCAGAAAAATAGCCAGTATTCCCTATACTCAAATATTCAACTAGGACGGCAGGATATGAATCTATATAAATGCAGAAAGTAGATCACTAGTCATTTACCTGGAGTGGACATATCGGAGAGAAGACACACCGATCAAAGGACCACCTCGACGCGCGTTTCGCTTCCTTCGTCAGGAGGTGAGGTATGCCTGATATTTCCCCTCTTAAATACACCTCCAAATGAGGTTATGTGCAGCGGCGCATAGCAGGCCACGCCAATCCCCAAGCGTCAGACCATCCGCGTTACGGCCGGAAGTTCGTACCTGGAAACCAGGACTCGTTCTCAGACCCAGAGACAACTTCCGGTCCGACGCATGAGAGATCACATGACCCGCATGCGCACCCATCAAGTACCCAACAGGTGAAGTAGGAGGCATACTGTCATAAGGGGAAAGTGTCCTAAGTCATTCCGATCCCTGGAACTAAACTAATGCTATCTATAATGCACATACACATGAAGACAGAACCGGAAAATTACGACGATATCATAAATACATTTAACATTATTAAATCAATCAAACAATTATTAAATAAATAAATAAATTATTTAGATAAATAAACATGGCTGACCACAATTACCCTAATTATATATTGATTCACAACAAATATATAAAGAAAATATATAAATAGAGATATATATATATAAATCACTTATGATGTATCGCACACATAATAATAAATGTGATAAAACGCAACATCCAAATCCAACATAAATTGTCATGTGTATTCAACGCTAAAAAAATATATAATAATTAAGAGGACCAAAAAACGGACCAGACCCTAAATTAAATTAAATATAAAGTGCACAATGGTAAGTAGTTGGATTCATAGATGCTGATCCCAAACGAAACCCGCAACAGAAATTGTTCACGGGTACCGATCAGGATGAGCAGCATGGATCCAAAAATAAAGTGAAATTAACATACACTACGTTACATACACATAATACAATAATATATAATATATTTAAAGATTAAATTATTAAATTAATAATATAATGACAAACACATATACATACTTATACATACATATCCCCCACAGTGATAACCGTCAATATTACATATATATACATATACATATATATCAAATTCAGCTCAAAAATTTAATATAAATAAACCCATAAATTTATACAGAGTAATTATCAAAAAATAAATAAATAAATAAATATCCAATCAGTGTAAATACACATAAAAAACTATTTTAGTGTCAAAATTTATTCTGTGACAAAGTTTATTAAATAGTATACAAATATAATCCACATCTCATACATACATATAAATATACAATTAATATGACCACTCATACTTATATAAAATCATACACATATATACTTCATACAGATACAGCCATGTATTATATTATATTCAAGTCTTCGCCTCTTCCAGCTTATATGATCATCAGTGCTAGTCCATATATAGCAGTTTCATTCTCAGTATCACTCTCGACAAGGATCCATTATATAGACACTAACAGCAAAATTAAAAACCGCATTAGTCTTACATATAGTAATTTACAAAAAGGATGCAAAACTTTGTGATTCGTTCAAACCCCTAGGGGACATGGTGTCCAGTGTGACAATCCATTTCATTTCCTTTCTCATTAGATTCTTCCCAATATCCCCCTGCGGTTCCCAGTATAGATCCGGTCAATGCCCTTAACCTTCAAGAGTCTCCAATTGCTATCATGAAAATCTTTGAAGTGCCTTGCAAGAGACTTACTCCTATCACCAAAAAGAGCATCATCGGGACCATCGTGTCTATATTGAATACCTTTAATGTCCCTAATGTGTTCCATTATCCGTATTTTTAGGTCCCTTGAGGTCATTATATTATTAATTTAATCTTTAAATATATTATATATTATTGTATTATGTGTATGTAACGTAGTGTATGTTAATTTCACTTTATTTTTGGATCCATGCTGCTCATCCTGATCGGTACCCGTGAACAATTTCTGTTGCGGGTTTCGTTTGGGATCAGCATCTATGAATCCAACTACTTACCATTGTGCACTTTATATTTTATTTAATTTAGGGTCTGGTCCGTTTTTTGGTCCTCTTAATTATTATTTATTTTTTTGGGGTTGAATACACATGACAATTTATGTTGGATTTGGATGTTGCGTTTTATCACATCTATTATTATGTGTGCGATACATCATAAGTGATTTTTATATATATTTATATTTATATATTTTCTTTATATATTTGTTGTGAATCAATATATAATTAGGGTAATTGTGGTCAGCCATGTTTATTTATCTAAATAATTTATTTATTTAATAATTGTTTGATTGATTTAATAATGTTAAATGTATTTATGATATCGTCGTAATTTTCCGGTTCTATCTTCATGTGTATGTGCATTATAGATAGCATTAGTTTAGATCCAGGGATCGGAATGACTTAGAACACTTTCCCCTTATGACAGTATGCCTCCTACTTCACCTGTTGGGTACTTGATGGGTGCGCATGCGGGTCACATGATCTCTCATGCGTCGGACCGGAAGTTGTCTCTGGGTCTGAGAACGAGTCCTGGTTTCCAGGTACGAACTTCCGGCCGTGACGCGGATGGTCTGACGCTTGGGGATTGGCGTGGCCTGCTATGCGCCGCTGCACATCACCTCATTTGGAGGTGTATTTAAGAGGGGAAATATCAGGCATACCTCACCTCCTGACGAAGGAAGCGAAACAAGCGTCGAGGTGGTCCTTAGATCGGTGTGTGTCTCTCCGATATGTCCACTCCAGGTAAATGACTAGTGATCTACTTTCTGCATTTATATAGATTCATATCCTGCCGTCCTAGTTGAATATTTGAGTATAGGGAATACTGGCTATTTTTCTGATATGTCTCATGCTATCATTCTGTCATAACATATGGTCATTTCCGTGGGACTTGAGGCACATTCCCATCTGGGGTGTTTTTAGTTTTTTGTATTTTAAATGTATGTTTTTTGTGGGTAACTTTTCCCGTATGGGATAATAAAGATTTACATATTTTATTTTTTTGTGCCTACTTGGTGTTATTATTGTTTACATCAGGTATATTTTTGGATTTCTGATTATACCCTGTACCTTTGACTATTTGCACTTTTTGGAACTGGACCTCGCTTGTCTCTGGATTACCCTTTGCTTAATGCTTTGGACTTTCTGCTCCCGGCTGGTTTTGACCTCTGCAATCCCTGCAATCCACTAGCTTTGTGATTTGGACTTTCTGTTTATCCACGGGCTGTCTTGTTACCTGCTCTGGTATTGCCTGCATTGCACCACTTATCCAACACCGAACTCTGTTAAAACAACATTTGTTCTATGCTGCAAAGCCCAACCTGCCTTGCGGTGGGCTCTGGCGAAAACCATAAAATAGCTGTAAAGGATCTGCCAGGCACAACTTCTGTATCAACGCCCATAGGTAATCAGTCTGCACCTGCTTCTATGTCTGTGAGACTGACTCCATCTTCCACCACTCAGGATGGCAGGCTTAGGAGTGGGAGAGCCTATCACAGCCTGGCCAGACGGAGCTGGCTCCCGCCCTCTGTCTATTTATACCTGCCTTTCCTGTTCCTCCTTGCTTGTGATTCTTCTCGTTTGGTTTCCTGGCCCTGCTGCAGCTTCTTGAACTACTTGTCCCTGCTTCGTATTGACCCTGGCTTACTGACTACTCTCCTGCTCTGCGTTTGGTACCTCGTACACTCCTGGTTTGACTCGGCTTGTTCACTACTCTCCTGCTCTGTGTTTGGCACCTCGTACTCTCCTGTTTTGACTCGGCTCGTTTACTACTCTTGTTGCTCACGGTGTTGCCGTGGGCAACTGCCCCATTTCCCTTTTGTTCTGTGTTCCCTTGTCTGTTGTCTGTCGTGCACTTATTGAGTGTAGGGACCGTCGCCCAGTTGTACCCCGTCGCCTAGGGCGGGTCGTTGCAAGTAGGCAGGGACTGAGTGGCGGGTAGATTAGGGCTCACTTGTCTGTTTCCCAATCCCTGTCATTACAATAGCCTTAGATTCTGTTGATCAGAGTTGTGGCGGATTTGGGGTTGCGGATTTATTTGCATGCTCATTCCTGACAGTCTCCAGCAGCCTTTGGGGGATCGCTCACCTAGCAATTTCATAAGCATCCACCCTGGGAATTGCTCAACTGGTGATTCCAAAAAATATACCAATGCACATGTAACTATTCCCTGCAGAACTTTCCCCATTACACTTAGACTACACTATGAGCAGTGGCGTAACTACCGCCGTAGCAGCAGTAGCGGCTGCTACGGGGCCCGCGGCATGAGGGGGCCCGTGCCGCCCGCCGGCACGGGCCCCCACCATGGCCGGAGGCTCCGCTAGCAGCCGCTATGGCTGCTACAGCGGGACGCCACTGAACACTACGGCAGAGCAGGGAGGTATCTCCCCGCTCTGCCATTAACTGGTTCCCGACCGCTGGCTGTATTTTTACGGCCAGCGGTCAGGGACGGGTCCTTAAAACCCGAGCCATAGACTTTCTACGGCTCGGGTTTTAACTTGCTGCCCGCGCGATCGGGCAGCTGAATGTCGGGTCTCCGGCTGTCAGTGACTGCCGGGGACCCTGAGGAGAAGATAGGAGCAGCTTTCGCTGCTTCTGTCTTCTCTGATCACTTGTACACAGCGCTGAATGCGCGCTGTGTACAGGAATAGAGACAGCAGCAGCGGCGCTGTCTCTATTCCTCCCGGTGATCATGTGACTGGTCACATGATCGCCGGGTGCCGTTAGTGGCAGGCCCCTGCTGGGTCTTACTAGACCCAGCACAGCCCTATTAGTGACAATCGTCACTATGAGAGGGCTGATTTTCCCTGTAACTGGGGCTGCTGTGCAGCTCCAGTTACAGGGGAAAAACATGGTGTAAAAGAAAGAAAAAATATATATAAAGTTCCCCAAAGGTCTTCTTTGACCTTTGGGGGACAGACCATAGTAATAAAAAAATAATAAAGTAAAGTGCAAAAAAATTTTAAATAATAAATACACATAAAATACCCGCCCCCCAAAAAAAAAACGTTCCCCCCGCCAATCATTGTTGTAACGCTAGCGCTGACCAAATTACCCTAATATAGACATGTAATATATACAAATTTACGGTAGACAATGACGATCACAAATAAAAGGTCTATTTTAGGGTAAAACTATGTTATTACCAAAAAAAAAATAGCTGAAATGTAAAAAAGCTTATTTTTTTACTATTATTTTCAAACTTTATGAATAAAAATTCTAAAATAGCAAAAAAGGTGTGTATAAAAACGATAAAAAATGAAACCTGCATGGTCTACGGAAAAAACGTCGCAAAAATCACGTCGATAGCCCAACAAATAAAAAAGTTATAGCCATTTAACTAACACGTGCTAAAAATGGCTAAACGGTGTCTGGTCCTGAAGGCGCAAAATAGAGCAAAAGACATGTATCCCCTCCCCCTCTCCACAGGACATGTATCCCCTCTCCACAGGACATGTATCCCCTCTCCACAGGACATGTATCCCCTCTCCACAGGACATGTATCCCCTCTCCACAGGACATGTATCCCCTCTCCACAGGACATGTATCCCCCTCTCCACAGGACATGTATCCTCTCTCTCTCCACAGGACATGTATCCCCTCTCCACAGGACACGTATCCCCTCTCCACAGGACATGTATCCCCTCTCCACAGGACATGTATCCCCTCTCCACAGGACATGTATCCCCTCTCCACAGGACATGTATCCCCTCTCCACAGGACATGTATCCCCCTCTCCACAGGACATGTATCCTCTCTCTCTCCACAGGACATGTATCCCCTCTCCACAGGACATGTATCCCCTCTCCACAGGACATGTATCCCCTCTCCACAGGACATGTATCCCCTCTCCACAGGATCTCCACAGGACAGGGGATACATGTGTGATCGCTGGCATTGATAGGGAGAACGGGGGACTGAAAGTCCCCTGAAGTTCTCCATCACAAACCTCGGACTTCCGGGGTCTGTGTCGGCAGCTCCGGAGAAATTAATGGAGCGCCGGTCGTGCTTGTGCGCATGCGTGACCATCGCTCCTTTCATTTTTATTGAGCTGCGCAGACGCCGGAAGACCGAGGTTTGTGATGGAGAACTTCAAGGGACTTTCAGTCCCCCGTTCTCCCTATCGCTGCCAGCGATCACACATGTATCCCCTATCCTGTGGAGATCCTGTGGAGAGGGGATACATGTATTTTGTAGGACACACTGTAGGTCGCATTTTTTTGGGAGGGGGGACGCTGTATGGCGTTCCCTACAGGGGGGGGTGGCTCTATGGCGTTCCCTACAGGGGGGGGGAGCTGTATGGCGTTCCCTACAGGGGGGAGCTGTATGGCGTTCCCTACAGGGGGGGAGCTGTATGGCGTTCCCTACAGGGGGGGAGCTGTATGGCGTTCCCTACAGGGGGGAGCTGTATGGCGTTCCCTACAGGGGGGAGCTGTATGGCGTTCCCTACAGGGGGGGGCTGTATGGCGTTCTCTACAGGGGGGGGCTGTATGGCGTTCTCTACAGGGGGGGCTGTATGGCGTTCTCTACAGGGGGGGCTGTATGGCGTTCTCTACAGGGGGGCTGTATGGCGTTCTCTACAGGGGGGGCTGTATGGCGTTCTCTACAGGGGGGCTGTATGGCGTTCTCTACAGGGGGGGCTGTATGGCGTTCTCTACAGGGGGGGCTGTATGGCGTTCTCTACAGGGGGCTGTATGGCGTTCTCTACAGGGGGATGTATGGCGCTATCTACAGAGGGGGGGCTGTATGGCGTTATCTACAGGGGGGGCTGTAAAAAAGGCACTATCTACAAGGGGGGGGGGTTGTGTGACACCCAGGGGAGGGGGGGCCCCAGTTAAAAGTTTGCTATGGGGCCCAGTCTTTCCTAGTTACGCCCCTGACTATGAGGGCATTTACTAAAACTGGCGTTTCACATGGAAGTTTTAAACAAAAGTACGTCCGTGTGAAATGCGCCAAATTTATTAAAAGGCACACGCAAGGCTTTCCGTGAGTATAATAATGAGAGATTACACTGCAATACAGAAGTTATGCAGTGTATTAGGTAAGCGATAAAAAAATTCACATGTTTGAGTCTCCTAGTGGGACTACAATGACTGTAAAAGAAAGTTCAATAAAGTTTACTGAAAAATGTAAAAAATCCCAATAAAAAAATTAACAAATCCTTTTTTTTTTTTTCTTACCAAATGCTTTATTATGGTAAAAATAAAAAAATAAAGTAACAAAACTGATATTGACGCATCTGTAACAATCCATACTATAGAATGATCATTATTTATTCCGTACGGTGAACGCCGTAAAAATAAATGACAGAGTTGTTTTTTTTGGTTTATTCTGTCTCCCAGAAAAAGAAATTAAAGTAATCAAAAAGTCGTATGTACCCCAAAACGAACTCTCAATAAGCAAGCCCTCAAATAACTCCATGAACAGGAAAATAAAAAAGGTTATGGCTCTTGGAATATGGCATTACAAAAACAATTTTTTTTTTTTTAAAAGTGTTTTTATAGTGCAAATGTAGTCAAATAAAAAAAAGTTGTATAAACTGAATATTGCCATAATCGTAACAACCTGTAGAATAAAGTTATGTTATTTGTACTGCATGGTGAACAAAGTAAAAGCAATTCCAAAAATCAATAAAAGAATTGCTGGTTTTTTCCATCCCTCCCCCCAAAAAAATGTATAAACGTTATTTAATACATTATATGTACCCCAAAATGGTGCTATTAACATATTTGACTCGACCCGCCAAAAAAGAGCCCTCATACAAGCCGTGTCCTTAAGGCTATGTTCACACGGGGTATTTTGCCGAGTTTTTTGACACGGAAACCGCGTCGCAAAACTCGGCAGAAACGGCCCGAGAACGCCTCCCATTGATTTCAATGGGAGGCGTCGGCGTCTTTTTCCCGCGAGCAGTAAAACTGCCTCGCGGGAAAAAGAAGCGACATGCCCTATCTTCGGGCGCTTCCGCCTCCGACCTCCCATTGACTTCAATGGGAGGCAGGAGAAAGCGTATATCTCGCTGTTTTATGCCCGCGGCGCTCAATGGCCGCGGCCGAAAAACGGCGCGATAATTGCCCCGAAAATCGGCGTGCAGGGAGAGGAATATCTGCCTCAAAGTTCCAAACGGAATTTTGAGGCAGATATTCCTCCCCCAAAATACTCCGTGTGAACATAGCCTTAAGGGTTCATTTATATTAAAAAAATTTTAGTATGATGCCAAACAAAAAACTTTCAACATTTTCAAAACACTAAATCCTTCATTCCCAACCTGTGGTACACGTACCTTCTGGGGGTACTCACACTGTCCTTATGCTGTTCTAAAAGCTGTGCTTAAAGAGGCTCTGTCACCAGATTTTGCAACCCCTATCTGCTATTGCAGCAGATAGGCGCTGCAATGGAGATTACAGTAATGTTTTTATTTTTAAAAAAACGAGCATTTTTGGCCAAGTTATGACCATTTTTGTATTTATGCAAATGAGGCTTGCAAAAGTCCAAGTGGGCGTGTATTATGTGCGTACATCGGGGCGTTTTTACTACTTTTACTAGCTGGGCGTTCTGACGAGAAGTATCATCCACTTCTCTTCAGAACGCCCAGCTTCTGGCAGTGTAGACACAGCCGTGTTCTCGAGAGATCACGCTGTGTCATCACTCACAGGTCCTGCATCGTGTCGGCCACATCGGCACCAGAGGCTACAGTTGATTCTGCAGCAGCATCAGCGTTTGCAGGTAAGTAGCTACATGGACTTACCTGCAAACGCCGATGCTGCTGCAGAATCAACTGTAGCCTCTGGTGCCGATGTGTCCTCGCTCGTCCGACACGATGCAGGACCTGGGGCAGGAAGTGAGTGACGTCACAGCGTGATCTCTCGAGAACACGCTGTGTGTCTGCACTGCCAGAAGCTGGGCGTTCTGAAGAGAAGTGGATGATACTTCTCGTCAGAACGCCCAGCTAGTAAAAGTAGTAAAAACGCCCCGATGTACGCACATAATACACGCCCAGTTGTACTTTTACTTTAAACTTTTGCAAGCCTCATTTGCATAAATACAAAAATGGTCATAACTTGGCCAAAAATACTCGTTTTTTAAAAATAAAAATGTTACTGTAATCTACATTGCAGCGCCGATCTGCTGCAATAGCAGATAGGGGTTGCAAAATCTGGTGACAGAGCCTCTTTAAGTGTATGATCATAGCCTAGGGGGTATTCCGATGTAATTTATTTGAATAGGAGCTACTTTGCTTAAAGTCTATGGACACCTTTGACATAAAAAATAAATAAAATGATTTTTACATATTGCACTTTGTTTCAGGCTGAAATCTTCATTTCTTCGTTCATTTTTAGACCCCTTGATATGCAGTTTGCAACCTCCTCCTAGCAGGGGCGTAACATGAAGCTCTTTGGCCCCATTGCAAAATCTATAAGAGGGCCCCCACCAGGGGCGTAACTAGGAAAGACTGGGCCCCATAGCAAACTTTTGACTGCCCCCCCCCCCCCCTCCCCTGGGTATCACACAACCCCCCTTGTAGATAGTGCCTCCCTATAGATTCCGCCACACAGCGCCCCTATAGATAGCACCATACAGCCCCCTGTAGATAGCGCCATACACAGCCCCCTGTAGATAACGCCTTACAGCCCCCCTGTAGATAACGACATACAGCCCTCCCATGTAGATAACGTCATACAGCCCCCCTGTAGATAGCACCATACAGCCCCCCTTTAGATAGCACCATACAGCCCCCCTGTAGATAACGCCTTACAGCCCTCCCCCCTGTAGATAACGCCATACAGCCCCCTGTAGATAAGGCCACACAAACCCCCCTTGTTGATAGTGCATCCCTATAGATTCCGCCACACAGCGCCCCCTATAGATAGCACCATACAGCCCCCCTGTAGATAGCGCCATACACAGCCCCTGTAGATAACGCTTTACAGCCCCCCTGTAGATAACGCCATACAGCCCTTCCCCTGTAGATAACATCATACAGCCCCCCTGTAGATAACGCCATACAGCCCCATGTAGATAACACCATACAGCCCCCCTGTAGATAACACTTACAGCCCTCCCCTGTAGATAACGCCATACAGCCCCCCTGTAGATAACGCCATACAGCCCTCCTGTAGATAACGTCATACAGCCCTCCTGTAGATAACGCCATACAGCCCCCTGTAGCTAATGCCATACAGCCCTTCCCCTGTAGATAACGTCATACTGCCCCATGTAGATAGCACCATACAGCCCCATGTAGATAGCACCATACAGCCCCCCTGTAGATAACACTTACAGCCCTCCCCTGTAGCTAACGCCATACAGCCCCCCTGTAGCTAACGCCATACAGCCCTCCTGTAGATAACGCCATACAGCCCTCTCCCTGTAGATAACGCCATACAGCCCTCCCCCTGTAGATAACGCCACACAACCCCCGCTTGTAGATAGTGCCTCCCTATAGATTCCACCACACAGCGCCCCCTATAGATGGCACCATACAGCCCCCCTGTAGATAGCGCCAATATTATCGTTGTCGGCAGCGCATCTCCCTGTGTAAACGGAGAAGCGCTGCCGACATGATAATGTATGGGGATGAGCGATCGGAGTAACGAGCACTCATCCCCATACTAGCTCCTTGTTAAAGACGCAAACGAGCGCCGATCAATGAGCTGTCTCATTGATCGGTGCTCGTTTACACACCCCAGGTCGGGCCATGTAATACTACCTTAAGTGTAGGGGAGAGCAGAGAGAGTCCTACAGATCTATGTCAGAAACAGCAGAGCAACCAGCTAGGTGAAAGAGCTACACAGACTCTACAGCAGTAAAATGGTAGATTTTTTTTCTAATGAAGACTATTTAAAAAGTTGCTTCATTTTGCATTTAGTTAGCAAATAGAAAAAAAATCTGTGCAAAGGTGTCCACAGATTTTAAGAATGTAGAGAAACGGCTTTAAATAATGTTGTTTTATTTATTTATTTTTTTAACCTAATATTTTATTAAACTTTATTTTAATAGTTTTTGTCCCACTTGGAGACATTTACTTGTTTACTCATTTATTTACTAATTAACTGGTTGCCGACAAAGGATAAGAATACTCGTTCTGAGTGGCGGGTGCTTGTGGGGTCGTTTCTCTCCCACAAGGGCGATGCCCAAGCCAGCGCTTCACCAGACAGCAGGGACAGGATGTAGGCCACCTTATCCAGGAAAAATGATGCGCCATGACTTCGAAATGGATGGTGCGTTGATTAACAAATCCCCTGCAGGTCTTGGAGTCTCCCTCATAGCGGGCAGGCGTAGTTAAATTTAGTCCAGGACTGTAAACAGGGGCTTGCTGTGGTGGCGGTATCGGGGGCGCCGGAGGCGCTAGTGGGTTCAAACGAGTGGACACATTTTGCAGTAGCTGAAAAAGCTGATCTTGGCGGACTCGTTGTCTAGAAAGCTCCTGAGCCATATCAGCCGTGTCAGGCAGGGCTGTGTCAAGGGGATCCATCGCTTGTTCAAACTATAACGGTTTTCACCGGTTTGTTTGTGGATCCTGTGTGTCGTCTGGGAGATGGTGCCTGGAACCCAGGGCAACGCTTGGCACAGCGGGTTAGAGGCGGTCGGATGGTAGGCAGAAGTCAGGACAGGCAGCAGACGTCGTATCGGGTATGGATAGCAATAGGTCGAGGCAGGTGGCAGGCGGCGTAACGGGTATGGATAGCAATAGGTCAAGGCAGGCGGCAGGCAAGGATAGTGAAGTTCAGGCAGAGGTCCACAACAGGAAATCCAGACAAAGGCAGAAGGGAAGGAAACGGAGAACCAGGGTACAGGGAAACTCACGGGGAACTTGGTTGAATAAGCATGGATGAAAGGAAGGAGGATCCTTAAATAGGAAGTATTTTGAATTAAGGAGCTCGCTGGCCCTTTAAGACAGAACAAGTCAGCTTGCGCGCCCTCTAGTGACTGTAGCCACACATCGAGGATGCGGAGGGATGTAAGGGATGCACTTATCTGCCGCCGCCCAGGGCTAGCAGAGCATCCGGATCTGGTAAGTGTAGTTCGGTTTGAGCATGAGGTAATGGAGGGTGCAGGAACCGGAGCAGAGGCCGTGGGGAAGACTTGGAACGGCATGGCAGCCGTTACAGGAGTGTATGACGCTGACCAATCAGTGACCAATCAGCGTCATGCACTTCTCCCCATTAATTTAGTCATCGCATAGTGGCACTGTGTTATTCACTATGTGCTGTCTTATACTGACACATACTGAAACGTTACTTAAGTGTTTAGACAGTGAATAGACATTCCTTCCAGCCAGGACAGGATGTCTATTCACAATCCCGGCACTTCGGTAACGTTTCTGTGGTACTTACAGCAGAGCAAGCGTAAACTCGCGAGATCACGCTGTAAATGACAGGTTACAGAGAGATTACGCTTTGCTCTGCTGTAAGTATTACAGAAACGTTAACGAAGTGTCGGGATTGTGAATAGACATCCCGTCCTGGCTGGAAGTAATGTCTATTCATTGTCTAAACACTTCAGTAAGGTTAATGTGTCAGTATAAGACAGCACATAGCGAACAACGCACTGTCACTATGCGCTGACTAAATGAATGGAGAGAAGTGTATGACGCTGATTGGTCGCTGATTGGTCAACGTCATACACTCCTCTGTACAACGCCCACTTGGTCTAAAGTAAAAACATACCCACTTGGGCATTAAGAAAGTAATTAGCATAAAGCTAAAATCGCTCCTAACGTGGTATAAATAGATTGTTTTTCTAAATAAAAGCACTGCTGTCACCTACATTATAGCGCCCATCTCCTTATGTAGGAGATAGGGCACTTATAATATGGTGACAGAGCCTCTTTAATACTATTATAAAGCATTGGAATATTTATGTATTCTAATGCACTATAGCCTGTATATACTAGTCCCTCTCAATGAATTAGAATATCATAAAAAACTTAATTAATTTCAGTAATTCAATTCAAAAAGTGAAACTCATATACTATATAGATTCATTACACACAGAGGGATCTATTTCCAGCATTTTTTTCTTTTAATATTGTTGATTATGGTAACAGTTAATGAAAACCCAAAATTTAGTGTCTCAGAAAATTAGAATATTAAATAATCCCAATTTCAAAAATGATTTTTAAAACCGAAATGTTGGCCTACTGAAAAGTATGTACAGTATATGCACTCAATACTTAGCCGGGGCTCCGACTCTGCATGAATTACTGCATCAATGCAGCGTGGCATGGAGGCGATCAGCCTGTGGCACTGCTGAGGTGTTATCAATGCGGCGTGGCATGGAGGCGATCAGCCTGTGGCACTGCTGAGGTATTATCAAAGCGGCGTGGCATGGAGGCGATCAGCCTGTGGCACTGCTGAGGTGTTATCAATGTTGCGTGGCATGGAGGCGATCAGCCTGTGGCACTGCTGAGGTGTTATCAATGTTGCGTGGCATGGAGGCGATCAGCCTGTGGCACTGCTGAGATGTTATCAATGCGGCGTGGCATGGGGACGATCAGATTGTGGCACTTCTGAGGTGTTATGGAAGCCCAGGTTGCTTTGATAGCGTCATTCAGTTCATCTGCATTGTTGGGTCTGGTGTCTCATCTTCCTCTTGACAATACCCTATAGATTCTCTATGGGGTTTAGGTCAGGTGACTTTGCTGGCCAATCAAGCACAGTGATACTTTGGTTATTAAACCAGGTATTGGTACATTTGGCTGTGTGGGCAGGTGCCAAGTCCTGCTGGAAAATGAAATCAGCATCTCCATAAAGCTTGTCAGCAGAGGGAAGCATGAAGTGCTCCAAAATTTCCTGCTAGAAGGCTGCGTTGACTCTGGACTTGTGCTACCGAGTTAGCAGGCATGATCTGAGGACAGCCCTGAGGGCCTATGTTATGCCATGATCGCTGATGATTGTGGCATCAAAAGTATTAAATATACGGGATCGGCACAACTGTTGTTTCTGTGTGATTGCCGCGTCTCTGCCAGCACAGTCTAATGTGTTTCTTTTTTGTTTAGCTGCTTTGTGATTGACATATTTTCTTGCATGAATTTTTATACAGGGAGAGCTGTCAATCACTGTGTGTGGGCGCGGGAAGCACAGGTTTTCTCTGAGTCCTGGCAACATTTATGTAGCTTTTTATATGAAAATACTGAATAAAGTAATAGAAAACTATATATCCCTGATCTCAATGTCTCCCCTCTATCCTATGCTGCCATCATAAGGAAGCATAGAAGACCTGACAGATTCACTTTCAGCTGGGGACACACATAAGGCTGTGTTTACATTGTGTTTGTGGGCTGCATCCAAGAAATATGTTAAAAGCTATGTACACCTATGACATCGATTTTTTTGTTGTTGTTTATTAAAATAAAATTCTGAAACAGTGTAATTAGTGCAACTTCCTAGATACATTTTATTAAAAATGATCTTTACTTTTTGAGATACAGCTGCTCTGTATCCCGTATACAGAGCAGCTGTATCTTGTGCTGAATCCTGTATCCGTCATGTCCGCGGGACTGACAGGTTCAGTGTCAGCGGGTCCTGCTAGTCTCTGACATGCAGGATCGAGCTGTTACCGATCACATCTCCGTTCATAACTTAGATGTGATCGATTACGGGTGGACCCTGCAAGTCAGACACACGCAGGAACCGATAACTCTGAACCTGTCAGTCTCACGGACCTGACTGATTCAGGTCTTAGCGAACGACAGTGGCGTAGCTATAGAGGTCGCAGCGGTCACAGTTGTGACCGGGCCCACAAGCATGGGGGACCCGCAGGGCCCCCGTTGCCACGCAGCGCGCTAATACAAAGTTTGTATGTGCCGTGATGTCGGCACTTCCTGGTTACGGGCATGGTTTGTTTAGATGTCACAGTCACATGGTACACTCAGTGTACCTTGAGACCGTGGCATCACGAGAGGGGGCGTTCCAGCCACTGTGGAAGAGCCGATGTGGAAGAGCATGGAGGACTGCAGGTGAGCTGCAGAGGGGGCCCGTAATGTATGTGTGTTGTATTGTATTGTACTGTCTGTTGTATTGTACTGTCTGTGTTTGCGGTGGAGAGAGGGGCTTTAAATTACAGGTCCCCCTCTCCTCTCTCCAAACTGCACGACACAATACATTACAAACTGTGGGTAGCACTCCCCCTGGCGGGTCGTGTGAAGACCTCCGGGGGGTCGTTCACCACTCACCGAGGTCCTGCTTACAACTGTATTCGCGTCCTCAGGACGCAGATTCAGTTTCATTTAATCCTGGAGCAAGGAGCTGACGGCTCCTTCCTCCAGCATTCACTGCCGTGAGCTATTAGCGGCTCGGCGCAGACCGGCGCGATTTAGTGACGTCATCGCGCCTGTCTGCGCCGAGTCACTCATAACACAGGGCAAAGGAGGAGAAGGATCTCCTCTTCCACCCGTCGTGGGAACGGGGATAGGTAAGTAACTTTATTATTTTTCTATTATGCACATATGGAGGAATTATACTGTATAAGGAGGGGGGCTGATATGGTGGCAGCTATGAGGGGCATTACTGTATGGGGGGCTGATATGGTGGCAGCTATGAGGGGCATTATACTGTATGGGGGGCTGATATGGTGGCAGCTATGAGGGATATTATACCGTATGGGGACATTATACTGTCGGGGGGGCTGATATGGTGGCAGCTATGGGGGCATTACACTGTAGGGAGACAGATATGGGGGCATTATACTGTGTGGGGGCAGCTAAAGGGGGCATTATACTGTATGGGGCATTATACTGTGTGGGGCAGCTAAGGAGGGCATTATACTGTGTGGGGGCAGCTATGAGGGGCATTATACTGTATGGGGCTGCTATGGGGGCATTATACTGTATGAGGGCATTTATGGGGGGCATTATACTGTATGGGGCAGCTATGGAGGCATTATACTGTATGGGGCCGCTATGGGGGCATCATACTTTATGGTTGCATTATACTGTGTGGGGGCAGCTATGAGGGGCATTACACTGTATGGGGCTGCTATGGGGGTATTATACTGTATGGGGCCGCTATGGGGGCATTATACTGTATGGGGAAATCTATGAGGGGCATTATACTGTATGGGGTCTGCTATGGGGGGCATTATACTGTATGGAGGCATTATACTGTGTGGGAAGGGTAGCTATGGGAGCATTATACTGTGTGGGGGGCAGCTACGGGGAGCATTATACTGTATAGGGACAGATATGGGGAGCATTATACTGTATGGGGACAGTTACAGAGAGCATTATACTGTGTGGGGCAGCTACGGGGAGCATTATACTGTATGGGGCAGCTACGGGGGGCATTATACTGTGTGGCGGCGGCGGCATTGGGGGAAGTATAGTGGGGGGGGCTGTTGGGCAAGGCGGCTGGCCATAGGCGCGGCAGGGGGGCCCAAGCTGAATTCTTGCACCAGGGCCCATGAGCCTTTGGCTACGCCCCTGGCGAATGATACAGCTGCCCTGTATACAGTATACAAAGCAGTTGATATCTCAAAAAGTTAAAATAATTTTTAAGAAAATGTATTTAGGAAGTTGCACCAAATACACTGATGCACAAATTTATATAAAAAAAACAAAAACAAAGGTGTACACAGCTTTTAAGCATATATGTGTACCCAAAGCTTGAAAAACGTAGGCTACTATGCTTTCCACTGCCATAGTCAGTAGCGTAACTACCGCGGTAGCAGCCGTAGCGGTTGCTACGGGGCCCGCAGCTTGAGGTGGCCCGTGCCGCCAGCTGACACGCCCCCCCCATATGCCCGGTGGCACAGGTAACAGCCATTATGGCTGTTACAGCGGTAGCGCCGCTACTACAGGGCACATGCCGCCGAGCCTCCAACAAGTATGGGTCGGTTGACACAGGTCCTCTCATGCCCGTAGGCGTCGCTAGCACCGGAGGGGGCCCCGGTGCTAGCGACAGTCACCCCGTCTTGCAGTAATTGTACCTGCGTCTATAGCACGCAGGGACAACTACATGCATTAGCGTTGAATGGCATGTTCCATGCCCGACCATTCAGCTCCTTACAATGACGCTGATTGGCGGGGCAAAATGACGTACCCCGCCAATCAGCGCCTTTCAACGACGCTCGCGCCGCTTCCGTGCTTGAAAGGCGCTGATTGACAGGGCAAGTCATTCTGCGCTGGCGTTGTTCAGCTCCAGAAGACCTGCTCAGAAGAGAGCAGGTATGCATTGCCATCGGACGGCGCGGGAACGGGATCATGTGAGTATGTAAAGTTTTTTGTTTTTTCCTAATAAAACTGTGAGTGACATCTATCTACAGGGGTGGGTTGTCTATATGTGGGAATCTGGGCCACTATATAGGGGGGTCTATATGTGGGGCACTATCTACAGGGGGGTCTATATTGGGGATGTGGGCCACTATATAAAGGGGGGTCTATATGTGGGGATGTGGGCCACTATATACAGGGGGGTCTATATGTGGGGATGTGGGCCACTATATACAGGGGGTCTATATTTGGGCCACTATATACAGGGGGGTCTATATGTGGGGATGTGGGCCACTATATACAGGGGGTCTATATGTGGGGATGTGGACCACTATATACAGGGGGGTCTATATGTGGGGATTTGGGCCACTATCTAAAGGGGGGGTCTATATGTGGGGCACTATATACAGGGGGAGCTATATGTGAGACACTATACAGGGGTGGGCTATATGTAGGGGAGCTATTTTTAGGGCACTTTCTATAGGGGTGGGCTATATGTGGGACACTATATACAGGGGTGGGTTACCTGTGGGGCACTACCTACAGGGGGGCTATATGTAGGGCACTGTCTACAGGGGTGGGCTATATGTGGGACACTATACACATGGGTAGCTATATGTGAGACACTATCTACAGAGGTGGGCTATACGTGGAGCACTATCTATAGGGGAAGCTATATGTAGAGAAGCACGGTGGCTCAGTAGTTAGCACTATTGCCTTTCAGCTCTGGAGTCCATATGTGGGCACTATCTACAGAGGGTTGTATGTGGGACACTATCTACAGGGGCTTCTATGTAGGGCACTATCTACAGAGACTCTATGGGGGCCACTATCTACAGGGGGCTATGAGGTCACTATCTACAGAGGCTATAAGGGGTACAGGGGGCTATGGGGGCACTATCTACAGGGGGCACATTGTGTGTGTGGGACACAGTGCATGGTACTATTATAATCAGGGACACAGTGTATGGTGCTATTATAGTTAGAGGTGCAGTGTATGCTGCTTTATTATATTTAGAGGTGTTGAGAATTTTAACTTCGTTTATAGGTGCAGAGATGTTTGAAAAGTGACAAGTGAAGACATCTGAGCGGAAAACTGCAGAAATGGGTCGTGGCCGGGAGAAACCCATCATAGATGTGTAATGTCGGGATAGGGAGACAGACAGGTGAGCCCTAATCTACCCGCCACTCAGTCCCTGCCTACTTGCACGGCCCATCCTAGGCGACGTCATACAACTGGGCGATGGTCCCTACGCTCAATAAGTGCACGACAGACAAACAGACAAGGGTACACAGAAGCTAAGGGAAATGGGGCAGATGCCCACGGCAACATCGTGAGCAACAAGAGTAGTGAACGAGCCGAGTCAAACCAGGAGTGTACAAGGTACCAAACGCAGAGCAGGAGAGTAGTCAGTAAAGCCAGGGTCAATTTGAAGCAGAGGTCAATAGTACTAGCAGGAACATCAGGGCCAGGAAACCAGACAGAATCACAGGCAAAGGAAGAGCAGGAAATGAAGGTATAAATAGACCAAGGGAGGAAGCTAGCTCTGTCTGGCCAGGCTGTGATAGGCTCTCCCACTCCTCAGCCCACCAGCCTGAGTGGTAGCAGATCGAGTCACTCTATAAGACCTAGGAGCAGATGCAGACTGATTAACCACGGGCGTCGACACAGACGCTGTGTCTGGCAGATCCTTTACAGTACCCCTCTTTTATGAGGGGCCACTGGACCCTTCTTAGGTGGACCTGGCTTATTGGGGAACCGAAGATGGAACCTCCTGAGCAATACCCCAGCGTGAACATCCCGGGCGGGTACCCAAGTCCTCTCCTCAGGCCCCTATCCTCTCCAATGGACCAGGTACTGGAGGGAGCCTTGGACCATCCTGCTATCCACAATCTTGGCCACCTCGAATTCTACCCCTTCAGGCGTGAGAACAGCGAACGGAGGTTTCCTCGAGGTAGCCAAGGACAGGGAGCAACGTTTCAGGAGGTAGGCATGAAACACGTCGTGTATTTGAAATGACGGGGGTAACTCCAGCCGGAAGGAGACAGGGTTAAGGACCTCAATGACCTTGTACGGCCCTATATACCGGGGAGCAAATTTTTTGGACGGAACTTTAAGACGCAAATTTTTTGAAGATAGCCACACCAGATCCCTGAGCACAAACAAGGGGTTAGCAGAACGTCTTCTATCTGCCTGATTCTTTTGTATGCTCTGGGACGTCTCTCGGTTCTTCTGAACCTGGGCCCAGACTGTGCACCGTTCCCGATGAACAACATCTATCTCGGGATTGTTGGAACCACCAGGTGAAACGGAGGAGAACCGTGGATTAAACCCAAAATTACAGAGAAAGGGGGAGACCCCTGACGAGTTACTGACCCGGTTATTAAGGGAAAATTTGGCGAGGGGAATGAAGGAGACCCAATCATATTGACAGTCGGAGATAAAACACCTTAAATAAGTTTCTAGAGATTGATTAGTCCTCTCAGTTGAGCCATTCGTTTCAGGATGGAAGGCCGAGGAGAAGGACAGATCAATCTCCAACTTTTTACAGAAAGCTCTCCAAAACAATGAAACAAATTGTACCCCTCTGTCAGAAACAATATTGACAGGAACCCCATGGAGACGCAGGATGTGTTTGACAAACAAGGTAGCTAACGTCTTGGCATTGGGTAGTTTCTTGAGGGGCACAAAGTGGCACATCTTACTGAAGTGGTCTACTACAACCCACACCACCGACTTGCCTTGAGATGGAGCCAGATCGGTGATAAAAATCCATGGAGATATGGGTCCAAGGTCTCTGGGGAATGGGCAAAGAACATAGTAAGCCCGCTGGTCGGGACCTGGGAGTCTTGGACCTAGCACAAATTTCACAAGCAGCGACGTAGGCCTTAACGTCTTTAGGCAACCCTGGCCACCAATAGTTTCTAGCAATAAGTCAGAATCAACAGAGGATATGATTATACCTGGGGGCAAAACACAAGCAGGATCTTCCTCCGAAGGAAGCTACGCGGCAGTGCATCGGCTTTAATATTTTTAGACCCAGCCCTATAGGTGACCACAAAGTTGAATCTAGTAAAAAATAACGCCCATCGAGCTTGTCTCGGGTTTAGCCTGCGGGCAGATTCCAGGAAAACCAGATTCTTGTGGTCGGTAAGGACAGTTACCTGGTGCCTAGCCACCTCCAAAAAGTGGCGCCACTCTTCAAATGCCCATTTAATGGCTGAGAGTTTGTGGTTGCCCACGTCATAGTTACTATCAGTGGGCGAGAACTTCCTGGAGAAGTAGGCACAGGGACGGAGATGGATGAGAGACCTAGTACCCTGGGACAAGACAGCACCCACTCCCACCTCGGAGGCGTCAACCTCCACGATGAATGGCTCCATTTGGGTAGGCTGAATCAGCACTGGAGCAGAGATAAAGCATTTCTTAAGGATCTCAAAAGCCTGGACCGCCTCCGGAGGCCAGTGGAGGAGATCAGCACCTTTTGTGAGTAAGATCCGTAAGAGGTTTAGCGATGACCAAGAAGTTAGCAATAAATCTCCTGTAATAATTAGCAAACCCCAGGAAGCACTGTAATGCCTTCAGGGAGGCAGGTTGGACCCATTCAGCCACAGCCTGAACCTTGGCAGGGTCCATGCGGAATTCATTAGGAGTGAGGATTTGACCCAAAAATGGTATCTCCTGCACCCCAAACACACATTTTTCGGATATAGCAAAGAGTTTGTTTTCCCGAAGGGCCTGGAGCACCTTCCTGACATGCTCAATGTGGGAGGACCAGTCCTTGGAAAACACAAGTATGTCATCAAGGTACACAACAAGAAATACCCCCAGGTAGTCTCTTAAAATCTCATTTATGAAATTCTGGAAGACCGCGGGAGCATTACACAACTCAAAGGGCATGACGACGTATTCGAAATGACCTTCGGGCGTGTTAAACGCAGTCTTCCACTCATCCCCTTCTCTGATTCGGATAGGGTTGTAAGCCCCCCGAAGATCAAACTTAGAGAACCATTGGGCCCCCTGAACCTGATTGAAGAGATCAGAAATCAGAGGAAGGGGATATTGGTTCCTTACAGTGACCTTATTCAAGATTCGGTAATCGATGCACGGCCTAAGACCACCATCCTTCTTCCCTACGAAGAAGAAGTCAGCACCTACCGGAGAAGTAGAGGGGCGAATGTAACCCTTGGCCAGGCTTTCCTGGATATATTCTCTCATGGCCTCACGTTCGGGACAAGAGAGATTAAAAATCCTACCCTTAGGGAGCTTAGCTCCTGGTACCAAATCAATTGCGCAATCGTATTCTCTATGAGGAGGTAACACTTCGGAGGCCTTTTTAGAAAAAACATCAGCGAAGTCCTGAATAAACTCAGGTAGAGTGTTCACCTCCTCAGGGAGAGAAATAAAATGAACAGAAAAACAGGACATCATGCATTCATTACCCCATTCAGACCCCTGGCTGTTGCCTCTGTGAATGGTCTACCATTGCCTGATCCGATCATGCTCATCACTGAGCCGTTGACACTACGGATCGGAGCTCTTCACTCAGAACAGATCACCTTCCTGGTACTACCTAATGATATCAATCCTATCCTGCTGGGTCTGCCATGTCTCCGTCTACATGCCCCGACCCTTGACTAGAATTCTGGAGAGGTCCTTCAATGGGGTTCCAGATGCCATAGCCATTGCCTGTCTCAAGTCCGTCCTGTTGTTCCCCCTCTGCCTCAGTCACTTTCCGGTCTACCATCTCAGTATGCCAGTTTTGTGGATGTCTTTTGCAAACGAGAGGCTGAAACATTGCCTCCACATCGTAATTATGACTGTCCCATTGAAGTGGTTCCTAATGCATCTCTTCCCCGTGGTCGAGTATATCCTCTCTCCTTGCCAGAGACTTTGTCAATGTCAGCCTATATCAAGGAGAACTTGGAGAGGGGCTTTATTCGAAAATCTTCCTCCCCGGCCAGGGCATGCTTCTTCTTCGTTAAGAAGAGAGATGGATCTCTTCGACCCTGCATTGACTACCGTGGTCTCAATCAGATCACGGTCAAGAACAAATACCCGTTGCCACTTATTTCCGAGCTCTTTGATCGCATACGAGGAGCCAACATTTTTTCTAAGCTAGATATGCGGGGGGCGTATAATCTAATCCGGATTCGCCGGGGTGATGAATGGAAGACGGCATTTAACACCCGCGATGGGCACTACGAATACCTAGTGATGCCCTTCGGACTGTGTAACGCTCCCGCAGTATTTCAGGAGTTCGTTAACGATATCGTTTGCCACGTCCAGGGTCATTTGCCACGTCCAGTGTCAACTGCCACGTCCAGTGTCATCTGCTACGTCCTGTGTCGTTTGCCACATCCTGTGTCTTCTGCCATGTCCAGTGTCTTCTTCTACATCAGATACTGCCCACCACGTCTGGCGCCACTTGCCGCACCAGCCTCCATCCGTGCTGAAGCCACAGCCACCGTCTGGACTAGTTCAGGTACCCAAGCATTGCTGTCTGCCATTGACTTTCGTATAGACTGTGACCTGGTCAGCTGCCTCCCCGCTACGGCGGAGCAGCCTAGTGGGTCCTCATACCCTGTGTCCGTGACAAGGCCTAAAACCAAATCGGACTATAATCCCTGCATCACAGCACAGAGCACTGCTCCAAATGAATGGAGCCAACAATGAGTTCAAAAACAGGGGTATGCTGCGTAAAATAACCATTAGCAAATGGAGTGGAGTCGATACCCACAACCGGGACAGGTTTAAGCAAATCAATCAATGGCATAGCTAGAGACATAGCAAATTCCACAGACATAATATTAGCAGAAGACCCTGAATCCACGAAGACACTGCCTGTGGCAGACCTACCCTCAAAAGAGACTTGAAAGGGAAGCAAGATCTTATTAGGTTTTATATTTACGGGAAATACCTGTGCGCCCAAGCGACCTCCCCGATAGTCACTTAGGCGCTGAAGTTTTCCGGCTGCTAATTCTTACGCCTTGGACAGTTGTTCACTTGATGCTTGTCATCCCCACAGTAGAAGCAGAGACCATTCTTCCTGCGGAGCTCTCTACGTTGTTGGGGAGACATGGAGGCCCCGAGTTGCATTGGTTCATCCGAGATTCCCGTGGAAGAACGAAGCAACGGAACCTCGGGAGCCATCTTGGGGGAGCCAGAGGAGAAGGCACAAAAACGTTCAAGTCGTCGTTCCCTGAGATGTCGGTCAAGACTTACCGCTAAAGCCATAACCTAATCTAGAAAGTCAGAAGAGGGATAGCTAACTAATAGGTCTTTCAGGGCGTTCGACAGACCCAATCTAAACTGGCACCTCAAGGCAGGGTCATTCCACCGAGAAGCTACGCACCATTTCCTAAAGTCAGAACAGTACTCCTCAACGGGTCTCTTATCGTGACGTAAGGTCACCAGTTGACTCTCGGCAAAGGCAGTCTTGTCAGTCTCGTCATAGATGAGCCCGAGAGCAGAAAAAAAAAGGTCAACAGAGGACAGTTCAGGGGCGTCAGGAGCCAAGGAGAAGGCCCATTCTTGGGGGGCCGTCCTGGAGCAGGGACATAATTATACCCACTCGCTGGCTCTCAGAACATGAGGAGTGGGGTCTTAATCGGAAATAGAGCCTACAACTCTCCCGAAAGGAGAGAAAAGTCTTCCGGTCCCCTGAGAACCGGTCAGGCAACTTGAGGTGGGGTTCAAGAGGTGAGGTGGAGGGCACTACCTGGTTAGCATCACGCTGGTTGCACCTCTGAGCCAGGGCTTGGACCTGTAGGGAGAGACCCTGCATTTGCTGAGACAGGGTCTCAAGGGGGTCCATAGTTGTGTAGGAGCCAGGGTAGAAAAGGTATATGGGCCTGTGATTATGTAATGTCGGGGTAGGGAGACAGACAGGTGAACCCTAATCTTCCCGCCACTTAGTCCCTGCCTACTTGCACGGCCCGTACTAGGCGACGGCGTACAACTGGGCGACGGTCCCTACGCTCAATAAGTGCACGACAGACCAACAGACAAGGGTACACAGAAGCTAAGGGAAATGGGGCAGTTGCCCACGGCAACACCGTGAGCAACAAGAGTAGTGAACGAGCCGAGTCAAACCAGGAGTGTACGAGGTACCAAACGCAGAGCAGGAGAGTACTCAGTAAAGCCAGTGTCTAAATTTGAAGCAGAGGTCAATAGTATTAGCAGGAGCAGCAGAGCCAGGAAACAGAAAGAATCACAGGCAAAGGAGGAGCAGGAAATGAAGGTATAAATAGACAGAGGGCGGGAGCTAGCTCAGTCTGGCCAGGCTGTGATAGGTTCTCCCACTCCTCAGCCTCCCAGTCTGAGTGGTAGCATTTCGAGTCACTCTAACAGACCTAGGCACAGATGCAGGCTGATTAACCACGGGCGTCGACAAATCCATTACAGCAACGTAGAGAGTTCCGCAGGAAGAATATTCTATGCTTCTACTGTGGGGATGGCAAGCATCAAGTGAACGACTGTCCTAGACGTAAGAATAAGCAGCTGGAAAACTTCCGCGCCTAAGTGACCATCGGGGAGGTCGCTTGGGCGCACAGGTATTTCCCGTATACATGAAACCTAATAAGATCTTGCTTCCCTTTCAGGTCTCTTTTTACGGTAGGTCTGCCACCGGCAGTGCCTTCGTGGATTCAGGGTCTTCTGCTAATATTATGTCTGTGGAATTTGCTATGTCTCTAGCCATGCCATTGATTGAATTGCCTAAACCTGTCCCGGTAGATGGTATCGACTCCACCCCACTTGCTAATGTTTATTTTACGCAGCATACCCCTGTTTTTGAACTCATTGTGGGCTCCATTCATTCGGAGCAGTGTTCGGTGTTGGTGATGCAGGGATTATCGTTCGATTTGATTTTAGGCTTTCCTTGGTTGCAGATGCATAATCCCACGTTTAACTGAAATAACGGGGATCTTACTAAATGGGGTAATGAATGCATGACGTACTGTTTTTCTATTAATTTGCTTTCTCTCGCTGAGGAGGTGAACACTCTACCTGAGTTTATTCAGGATTTCGCTGATGTTTTTTCTAAAAAAGCTTCCGAAGAGTTACCTCCTCATAGAGAGTATGATTGCGCAATCGATTTGGTACCAGGAGCTAAGCTCCCTAAAGGTAGGACATTTAATCTCTCTTGTCCCGAACGTGAAGCCATGAGAGGAGGGGCATAACTAGGAAAGACTGGGCCCCATAGCAAACTTTTGACTGGGGCCCCCCTCCCATGGGTGTCACACACAACTCCCCCCCCCCTTGTAGATAGGGCCTTTTTTTAAATCCCCCCTTTTGATAATGCCATACAGACCCCCTGTAGATAACGCCATACAGCCCCCTGTAGATAACGCCATACAGCCCCCCCTGTAGATAACGCCATACAGCCCCCTGTAGATAACGCCATACAGACCCCTGTAGATAACGCCATACAGCCCCCTTTGTAGATAGCGCCATACATCCCCCTGTAGATAACACCATACAGCCCCCTATGTAGATAACGCCATACAGCCCCCCTTTAGATAACGCCATACAGACCCCTTTGTAAATAGCGCCATACACCCCTCTGTAGATAAGGCCATACAGCCCCCTACTGTAGATAACGCCTTACAGACCCCCCTAGAGATAATGCCATACAGCCCCCCTGTAGATAACGCCATACAGACCCCTTTGTAAATAGCGCCATACAGCCCCCTGTAGATAACGCCATACAGCCCCCTCTGTAGAAAGCGCCATACAGCCCCCCCTGTAGGTAGCGCCATACAGCCTCCCTGTAGGTAGCGCCATACAGCCTCCCCTTTAGGTAACGCCATACAGCCCCCCTGTAGGTGACGCCATACAGCCCCCCTGTAGGTAACGCTATACAGCCTCCCCTGTAGATAATGCCATACAGCCCCCCTGTAGATAATGCCATACAGCCCCCCTGTAGATAACGCCATACAGCCCCCCCTGTAGATAACGCCATACAGCCCCCCCTGTAGATAACGCCATACAGCCCCCTTTGTAGATAGCGCCATACATCCCCCTGTAGATAACGCCATACAGCCCCCCCTGTAGATAATGCTATACAGCCCACCCTGTAGATAATGCTATACAGCCCCCCCTGTAGGTAACGCCATACAGCCCCCCCTGTAGGTAACGCTATACAGCCCCCCTGTAGGTAACGCTATACAGCCCCCCTGTAGGTAACGCTATACAGCCCCCTGTAGGTAACGCCATACAGCCCCCCTGTAGGTAACGCCATACAGCCCCCCCTGTAGGTAACGCCATGCAGCCCCAACCCCCCCCAA
Organism: Rhinoderma darwinii; assembly: GCF_050947455.1. Taxonomy (NCBI): domain Eukaryota; kingdom Metazoa; phylum Chordata; class Amphibia; order Anura; family Rhinodermatidae; genus Rhinoderma; species Rhinoderma darwinii. The sequence goes on along the minus strand of NC_134689.1, from coordinate 376,477,276 downwards.
AAAATCCGACCTATAGTGTGTCCTACAAAAGACATGTATCCCCTATCCACAGGATAGACTAAAAGAGAGTAAAAAAGACACGGCGCCACATGGTGCAAATAAAAGCGAGGTAACAAGGGAGCACCTAAAAATCAAAAAATGCTCACCTTAGATTGTAGACACTGGCAAGTGTCACAAGGGTAAGAAAGCTGCTGCCGGGTCCGTACACAAACAAATCGGGGGTTTGTTGTCAGAAGGATAACTTTGAAGCGGAGTAAAAAAGGACCAAAGGCGCTGCTATAGTATCAAATGTCACAAGGCTTAGGCAAGCATGAAGTAAAAGTATTTAATAGAGACAGAAGAGGCTACGCGTTTCAACGCCGGACCGGCGTCTTCATCAGGCCAATACAGATTGTGCGGTTCACACAAGTTTAAATACAGGAAGGGAAATTAATAACAATTAACTGCCAAGCAAAGAAGAACCGCCAGAGGCGGGTCAAAGGTCAAAAATCAACATGTCACACGTACAATGTTTAAAAACAAATTAATTAATAAATACTATATACCATATGGTAAGTTAAATACATCAAAGTTAATACATAAAAGTTAATACATAAAATTACGATGATCCGAGCAAAAAGAAAACAACAGCGTAACATATGGAATGCGACGGAGTAGAAATTACAATGCAACGAAGTAAAAAGGGGAATTACGTACAAAAGATTAAATACTCACGTTATTCAATGGAAAGGAAGAAACCACAAAAGATGAATGATGCCAGACGAAAGAATATCCAAAGATAAAATAAGTAAAGTAAGGCGGCGCTAAACGAGCGTCCCTGGTCTCTAGGTAACAGAAAAGATACGGTGGCCGAGTGGGGTCAGAAAAGATATTGACACGTGCTACAGCGGTAGTTACGCCACTGCATGAGAGAATATATCCAGGAAAGCCTGGCCAAGGGTTACATTTGTCCCTCTACTTCTCCGGTAGGTGCTGGCTTCTTCTTCGTACGGAAGAAGGGTGGTGGTCTTAGGCCGTGCATCGATTACCGAAACTTGAATAAGGTCACTGTAAGGAACCAATATTCCCTTCCTCTGATTCCTGATCTCTTCAATCAGGTTCAGGGGGCCCAATGGTTCTCTAAGTTTGATCTTCGGGGGGCTTACAACCTTATCCGAATCAGAGAAGGGGATGAGTGGAATACTGCGTTTAACACGCCCGAAGGTCATTTCGAATACCTCGTCATGCCCTTTGGTTTGTGTAATGCTTCCGCGGTCTTCCAGAATTTCATAAATGAGATTTTAAGAGACTACCTGGGGGTATTTCTTGTTGTGTACCTTGATGACATACTTGTGTTTTCCAAGGACTGGTCCTCCCACATTGAGCATGTCAGGAAGGTGCTCCAGGCCCTTCAGGAAAACAAACTCTTTGATAAAACCGAAAAATGTGTTTTGGGGTGCAGGAGATACCATTTTTGGGTCAAATCCTCACTCCTAATGAATTCCGCATGGACCCTGCCAAGGTTCAGGCTGTGGCGGAATGGGTCCAACCTGCCTCCCTGAAGGCGTTACAGTGCTTCCTGGGGTTTGCTAATTATTACAGGAGATTTATTGCTAACTTCTCAGTCATCGCTAAGCCTCTTACTGATCTTACTCGCAAGGGTGCAGATCTCCTCCACTGGCCTCCGGAGGCGGTCCAGGCTTTTGAGATCCTTAAGAAATGCTTTATCTCTGCTCCAGTGCTGATTCAGCCTACCCAAATGGAGCCATTCATCGTGGAGGTTGACGCCTCCGAGGTGGGAGTGGGTGCTGTCTTGTCCCAGGGTACTAGGTATCTCGCCCATCTCCGTCCCTGTGCCTACTTCTCCAGGAAGTTCTCCCCCACTGAGAGTAACTATGACGTTGGCAACCGCGAACTCTTAGCCATTAAATGGGCATTTGAAGAGTGGCGCCACTTCCTGGAGGGGGCTAGGCACCAGGTAATGGTCCTTACCGACCACAAGAATCAGTTTTTTCTAGAATCTGCCCGGAGGTTAAACCCGAGACAAGCTCGATGGGCGTTGTTTTTTACTAGATTCAACCTTGTGATCACCTATAGGGCTGGGTCTAAAAATATTAAAGCTGATGCGCTGTCGCCTAGCTTCATGGCCAGTCCTCCTCCGGAGGAGGATCCTGCTTGTGTTTTGCCCCCAGGTATAATCATAACCTCTATTGATTCTGACTTAGTCTTCGAAATTGTGGCTGATCAAGGTTCAGCTCCCGAGAACCTTCCTAAAATCTAGATGTTTGTTCCCCTGCAATTCCGGCTAAGGGTACTCCGGGAGAATCATGACTCTGCACTATCTGGCCATCCAGGCATCCTGGGTACCAAGCACCTCATTTCTAGAACCTATTGGTGGCCTGGGTTGCTTAAAGACGTTAAGGCCTACGTCGCCGCTTGTGAAATTTGTACTAGGTCCAAGACTCCCAGGTCCCGACCAGCGGACTTACTATGTTCTTTGCCCATTCCCCAGAGACCTTGGACCCATATCTCCATGGATTTTATCACCGATCTGCCTCCATCCCAAGGGAAGACGGTGGTGTGGGTTGTAGTAGACCGCTTCAGTAAGATGTGCTACTTTGTGCCTCTCAAGAAACTACCCAATGCCAAGACGTTAGCTGCCTTGTTTGTCAAACACATCCTGCGTCTCCATGGGGTTCCTGTCAATATTGTTTCTGACAGAGGGGTACAGTTTGTTTGTTTCATTGTTTTGGAGGGCTTTCTGTAAGAAGTTGGAGATTGATCTGTCCTTCTCCTCGGCCTTCCATCCTGAAACTAATGGCCAAACCGAGAGGACTAATCAGTCTCTAGAACAATATTTAAAGAGGCTCTGTCACCAGATTTTGCAACCCCTATCTGCTATTGCAGCAGATAGGCGCTGCAATGTAGATTACAGTAACGTTTTTATTTTTAAAAAACGAGCATTTTTGGCCAAGTTATGACCATTTTTGTAGTTATGCAAATGAGGCTTGCAAAAGTACAACTGGGCGTGTATTATGTGTGTACATCGGGGCGTTTTTACTTCTTTTACTAGCTGGGCGTTAGGAATGGGAGTGTATGATGCTGACGAATCAGCATCATCCACTTCTGTTCGTTAACACCCAGCTTCTGGCCGTGCAGACACACAGCGTGTTCTCGAGAGATCACGCTGTGACGTCACTCACTTCCTGCCCCAGGTCCTGCATCGTGTCGGCCACATCGGCACCAGAGGCTACAGTTGATTCTGCAGCAGCATCAGCGTTTTCAGGTAAGTAGCTACATCGACTTACCTGCAAACGCCGATGCTGCTGCAGAATCAACTGTAGCCTCTGGTGCCGATGTGTCCTCGCTCGTCCGACACGATGCAGGACCTGGGGCAGGAAGTGAGTGACGATACAGCGTGATCTCTCGAGAACACGCTGTGTGTCTGCACTGCCAGAAGCTGGGCGTTCTGAAGAGAAGTGGATGATACTTCTCGTCAGAACGCCCAGCTAGTAAAAGAAGTAAACACGCCCAGATGTAACGCACATAATACACGCCCAGTTGGACTTTTACTTTAAACACGCCCAGTTGGACTTTAGCAAGCCTCATTTGCATAAATACAAAAATGGTCATAACTTGGCCAAAAATGCTCGTTTTTTAAAAATAAAAACGTTACTGTAATCTACATTGCAGCGCCGATCTGCTGCAATAGCAGATAGGGGTTGCAAAATGTGGTGACAGAGCCTCTTTAAGGTGTTTTATCTCTGACTGCCAAGATGATTGGGTGTCCTTCATTCCCCTCGCCGAATTTTCCCTCAATAACTGGGTCAGTAACTCGTCAGGGGTCTCCCCCTTTTTCTGTAATTTTGGATTTAATCCACGGTTCTCTTCCGTTTCACCTGGTGGTTCCAACAATCCCGAGGTAGATGTCATTCATCGGGAACTGTGCACAGTCTGGGCCCAGGTTCAGAAGAACCTTGAGGCGTCCCAGAGCATACAAAAGACTCAGGCATATAAAAGACGTTCTGCTAACCCCTTGTTTGTGTTCGGGGATCTGGTGTGGCTGTCTTCAAAAAATTTGCGCCTTAAAGTCCCATCCAAAAAATTTGCTCCCCGGTATATAGGGCCGTACAAGGTCATTGAGGTCCTTAACCCTGTCTCCTTCCGGCTGGAGTTACCCCTGTCTTTTCAAATACAAAACGTGTTCCATGCCTCCCTCCTGAAACGCTGCTCCCCGTCCTTGGCTACCTCGAGGAAACCTCCTGTCACTGTTCTTACCCCTGAAGGGGTAGAATTTGAGGTGGCCAAGATTGTGGACAGCAGGATGGTCCAAGGCTCCCTCCAGTACCTCATCCATTGGAGAGGATACGGGCCTGAGGAGAGGACTTGGGTACCCACCCGGGATGTGCACACCGGGTTATTGCTCAGGAAGTTCCATCTTCGGTTCCCCAACAAGCCAGGTCCACCTAGGAAGGGTCCAGTGGCCCCTCATAAAACGGGGGGTACTGTGAAGGATTTGCCTGACACAGCTTCTGTGTCGATGCCCGTGGTTAATCAGCCTGCATCTGTTCCTAGGTCTGCTAGAGTGACTCAATCTGCTACTACTCACGCTGGTAGGCTGAGGAGTGGGAGAGCCTATCGCAGCCTGGCCAGACGGTTCTAGCTGCCACCCTTGGTCTACTTATACCTTCATTTGCTGCTTGTCCTTTGCCTGTGATTCTCCTGTTTCCTGGCTCTGCTGTTTCTGCTGTTACCATTGACCTCTGCTTCATATTGATCCTGGCTTGACTGACTATTCTCCTGCTCTGCATTTGTTACCACGTACACTCCTGGTTTGACTCTGCTCGTTCACTACTCTGTTGCTCACGGTGTCGCCATAGGCAACTGCCCCACATCCCTTGCTTTTGTGTACCCTTGTCTTGTTTGTCTTTTGTGCACATATTGAGCGTAGGGACCGTCGCCCAGTTGTACGCCGTCGCCTAGAACGGGCTGTGCAAGTAGGCAGGGACTGAGTGGCGGGTAGATTAGGGCTCACCTGTCTGTCTCCCTATCCTGACATTACAGCAGTCCTATGTAATACCACAGATATCACACTTTGATAAATATACCCTCACTGGCACACACACACACACACACACACACACACACACACACACACACACATATATATATATATACATATGTATACACACACACACACACACACACACACAGACACACAAAAATATACACATACACAGAGACATATATACACATACAGACACATGTATAGATACACAGGCACATAGGCACACACATAGGCACATATACACACACAAACACACATATACACACATAGGCACTTACCATCTCTCCTTCCTGACAGGCTGACAGGTTTCTTGCAGGGACGGGCTGTGGGTGGAGTTTCCTCCTCTCCTTTTGCTGCCTTTGTTTCCCCCGTGTGTGTAACAAGGAGCAGAGGATATGGAGTTCAAACGGCCCGCTCAGTGGCGCCCCCTACATGCGGGAGGCTACAGCGCCCTGTGCACTCGCACATCCCTAAGGCCGGCTCTGCATATATAGACAGTGACGTCAGGGGCTCTTCCTGAAGTGGAATCCCCAGCCAGAGCGTTGCTGACGCACTGGCCAGGGATTCTGCTCCTGGAGAAGCCCCTGGCGTCACTATCCATATATGGATACTGACGTCAGGGGCTGTTCCTGAAGCGGAATCCCCGGCCAGAGCGTTGCCGACGCTCTGGGCGGGAAATCCACTCTTGCAGAAGCCCCTGGCGTCACTATTCATATATGGACAGTAACGTCAGGGGCTCCTCCTGGAGCGGACTCCCCGTCCGCAGTGTGACCGATGCTCTGGCTGGGGATTCTAGGAGCCCCAATGGAGTTATCTACAAAGGGGGGGGGGGGGTGTTAGCGCTATCTAGAGGCAGGGTGGCGCAAAGGTTGTGGGGGGTGTGGCACTAGCTACATGGGCACTGTGACACTATGTGGGCCCTGGCACTTTATGTGGGCACTGTGGCACTGTAGGCTCTGTGGCACTATCTACAGTGGGCACTGTGGCACTATGTATGCACTGTGGTAGTATGTGGGCGCTGGCACCATCTATTTGGGCCCTATCTACAGTGGGCACTTTGGCACTATCAACAGGGGCATTATGGCACTGTGGGGCATTATACTGTATGGGGGCATCTGTGTGGGCATTATACTGTATGGGGCAGGTATTTGGCATTATACTGTGTGAGAGGCACTATGGGGTATTATACTGTGTGGGGGCAGCTATAGTGGCATTATACTGTGTGGGGGGTTCTATGGGGGCATTATACTGTGGGGAGGCACTATGGGAGCATGATACTGTCTGGGCTGAACCGGGTGTGTATGGGCAGGAATTGGGCGGGGCTAGAGGCATGGCTTAAAAGGAAAAAATGTGTGCATGCCACATCGGTTGTCTCTCTTTGCGATACTTGAAAGTTTGGAAGTGTGGGATAGACAACCCCCTTCTGAATCCATTTCCAAAAACAAATGAAGATTTACAATGCGGATAGTCTATGGATAGAGTATTAAAATGATTTTTTTTCCAGAGACATCAAGTGTCTGAACATGATTTCAATAGACATTGAAGGTTCACCAGGGCCAAGCCTGAAAAAGGAAAATGAATTACATTAATAACTTTTATCTTTCGATAAAACACGTAATAGTCTGTTTCTACAAATCTGGAGAAGACCTTTAAAGGGAAGATGTCACGAAATAATTTTTTTTTAATATATAATATTGCTTTTAGGCCCCATGCACATGACCGTAAAAAACCCCCGTTTTTGCGGACCGCAACAGTGGTCCGCAAAAATGCACCCATTTACTTTCATTGAACGCAGACACCTTTCCGTAGCGCTACAGAGGGGTGTCCGTGCAGTAGAAATGTTCCTAAATTATGGAACATGTCCGTTCTTTTGCATTTTGCGGGCTGTGCTCCCATACTTTGTATGGGAGCATGGCCCGAAAATGCGGGTGGCAGTCGGCGGCCGGCCGTGCTCGCAATTGCAAGCCGTCATTGTGGGCACGGTCGTGTGCATGGGGCCTTAGTATGTTATTAAAATAAATTTTATTTATTTGTGTTTTTGTGTTGTACTTTTTTCTTACTTTTACTTCTCTATGGGGGCTGCCATTTTTTTTTCATCTCTGTATGTGTTGATTAATGACACATACAGAGATGGAATACGGCACATACATCCCCATAGAGAATGCGAACGGGAGCCGTTCCATTCACTATAGCGTACGCCGTCTGTGTGGGAACGGCGCATTCGCTGCTCCCACACAGACCAAAAGGAAGGTCTTCGGCAGAGTGAAATCCGGCGCCATTTTCATGTGGATCGGAAGCTGCGGCTGGACAGTAGTATGACGACTTCCGGTCGCGGCTTCCGGCCATATGTTCAAGGCAGCGCAGACGCAAGGTATAGGAGCAGAGGCGGCAGCGCCGGCAGGAGCAGGCAAGTTATGTTTGTGTATGTGATGTGTGTATTATGTTCGTGTATATTCATGTTATACTGTCTGATTACCACTGTATCTAATCCTCCTACACTGTGCATTCGCTCAGAAAATGGTGGCACACAGTGTAGGAGGTTTGAACATTCAACCCCCTCCTTTCTCCTGGCACTAGCCAGAATAAGGGAGGGGGGATTGTGCGAGGACACTAGAGCGAGTGTGTCTACCCCAAATTTGCAGCATAAAGCAATGAGGTTGCTTTACCACATGCCAATGCTGCAATTTGGGGAATGGCTCCATCTAGTGACCAGCACATGGAAATGTTATAAATTAGAATCGAATTTATAATATTTTCTGACTTGTGAAAAAATTAAAACAATGTGTAATCACTTATATACTAACTGTTTAACTGAAAAAAATTAAAAAATTTAGAGACACATTCCCTTTAAGTGAAGAGAACGCTATGTGTTTAACCAGTTCAGGACCGGGCTATTTTGAGCCTTCAAGACCAGACAACGTTTAGCCATATTTAGCACGTGTTAGTTAAATGGCTATAACTTTTTTATTTGTTGGGATAGCGACGTGATTTTTGCAATGTTTTTTCCGTAGTCAATGCGGGTTTCTTTTTTTTTATCATTTCTGTACACATCCTTTTTGCTATTTTAGAATTTTTATTCTTAAAGTTTGAAAATAATAGTAAAAAAATGAGCTTTTTTACTTTTCAGCTATTTTTTTTGGTAATAAAATAGTTTTACCCTAAAATAGACCTTTTATTTGTGATCGTCATTGAATACCGTAAATTTTAATATATTACATGTCTATATTAGGGTAATTGGGTCAGCGCTAGCGTTACAACAATGATTGGCGGGGGGGAACGTTTTTTTTGGGGGTGGGTATTTTATGCGTATTTATTATTAATTTTTTTTTGCACTTTACTTTTATTTTTTTATTACTATGGTCTGTCCCCCAAAGGTCAAAAAAGACCTTTAGGGAACTTTATATATTTTTTCTCTTTCTTTTACACCATCTTTTCCACTGTAACTGGAGCTGCACAGCAGCCCCAGTTACAGGGGAAATCAGCCCTCTCATAGTGACGATTGTCACTGATAGGGCTGTGCTGGATCCAGTAAGACTGCTGCCACTAACGGCGATCATGTGACCAGTCACATGAACACCGGGACCAATAGAGACAGCGGCGCGTCCGCTGCCTCTATTCCTATACACAGCGTTCATTGAGCGCTGTGTAAAAGAGATCAGAGAAGACAGAAGCAGCGAAAGCTGCTTCTATCTTCTCCTCAGGGTCCCCGGCAGTCACTGACAGCCGGAGACCCGACATTCAGCTGCCCGATCACTCGGGCAGCAAGTTAATACCCGCGCTGTAAAAAGTCTATGGCGCGGGTTTGAACCCTGACCGCCGGCCGTACAAACACAGCCAGCGGTCGGGAGGAGCTAACTGCGCAGAAAGAGGCGTGTCAATGCCCCGACGACCCGCGCTTGCGCAGAAGGAAACGAGTTAGATGAGGCGGGTCTAGTACGACGTGGGAGTATGCGTGTTACGTCACGGAGCGTAGCGGCGGCGCTGTGTGAGGAAGGAGCCGTGGGAGTGCGCTCTCGGTGCGTCTCCATTAATCCCTGTCGGTGATCGCTCCGTTGTCCCGTTTCTGTGGTTGTCCGTGTCAGCGACCTGATCCTTGGCATTGTCGCTACGTCTCCCTGCCTCCCGGAGAGGCCCTGAAGGTGAGCGCAGGGCCAAAAGCCTGAGCTATTCACAGTTGCGGGATACGCCGGGCCCGCATTGCATAACCAAGGCTGTTTGGTGGATGGGAGGAGTTGACGTAATTGTTTTGTGGAGGTTTCCACGCTATTTGCGTATATTTTGCTGGATAATTCTTGTCGTGGTGTTGGAGTGGAGTGCGGTAAAGGTATTATTGGCGTAATGCTGGGAAAATCCCGTAGATACGCAGTTTACGTAGTGCCTGTATGTGTTGGCCTTGGAAAGGCCAGTTTTCCTTAGTGAAACCGGTGTGAGTCATAGTAGGGCAATGCAGGCATCCTTGGCATGCACCTAGCTGTATGTTGGCGGGAGCTGCACTGTTTATCACAGTACAGGCTGAATTGCTTATTTACGTTCCTTGCGTAAAGCAGTGGGCTGGGTCTGTAGAATGGGCGGGTCACGAGACTCGTACATCTATGCAGGAAAGAGCTGGGATACGCTTTTGGCGTAAAATATCCCGGACATTCTAGAACGTTAACGTAACTTGCGTAAATATGATCTATTGATAAAAACCACAACCTAGACATAATGTATCTTCTATTTTGTATTAACTACAGTGTTAATGTTTGATTTTCAACTGATTTTTTTTTTTTTGCCATTGTGAATTCTGGAAATTACAATTTGGTATTTTTATTTAAATATTGATTTAGTTGTGTATTATTATGTTGCTGATGATGGCATACACTGTGTTCTGTATCTGCTGTTTGTCTTGTCTATTTAAGATGTATACAATAAAATGTATTAGATGGTCATCTTAGTATTCCTTATTTACCCCACCCCCCTCTTCTTCTTGGGTAGAATACAAGTCTCCCATGTAGGGTGGCATCTGTTTTGTGGCTAGATCAATATTTCCCTATACATTCCATAGGGATTTGTGACTCTCGCGAGCGGAGTGTTGGCTCATGTGCCTGCTTTGCTCTATAAAGGCTGAAAACATTGGCTTGACCAATAAATATGCTGCCCCCACTGTCTGCAAGCCTGGCTTCATGTGGCACAATTATTTAGTGAAAATTGAATATTCAGATTCCACTTTTTAACACATTAGACATTATAATGGGATTTCATAATGAAAAGTTCTGCAACTTCCTAATAGACTTAAAGTCCACCATTTTCAAGATCTGTGCTTGCTGTTAATGAATGGGAGCATGCTTGTTTACATCTGGAGGCAAAAACCCAGGACAGGCCTAATAGGATTTGCTACGATGTATTCAGACTGAGCTAAACAGTTTTGGACTCCAGGCTAATACTTCTTATCTGCACTGATACATTGTAGCAAAATACCTGGACTAAGACTTGTGGTCGCCCAAAAATTTGTATAGATTTAATTGTAACAAACACTCAAATGAGGATTGGGTCTGTCCTGCCTTCAGCTTCTAGATGTTGTAAAAAGGTTTACATTCACTGACAGCAAACAGATCTTTGAAATGTAAATAGAAGTATATTGGGTTTCTTTTACAGCCTTTGTGTGGCTAGTAAACTTTTTTCTGAGTAAAGGAAAAGGCTCATGCACACAATTTACCACGAGTGTTTTGCATGGAGCTGTAATACGGCTCCTATCTATATATACATATGCATTCATGGGGCTACTACTGTACAGCTGTATGCCTTTCATTTTATAGAGCGGTGTATGGGTTGTTTTTGTTTGTTCTTTTTTTGGGGGTCTGATTCATATGGAATCTGACCAAAAAAAATGGGCCATTCTCCATCAGATGCAGTATGTAGGGAGAGGAGAATATCTGCGTACACCCATTCTGGCTGAGCCTGTGTGGCTCTATACGAGGGGCTGTACAGTCTCTGAGCACTGAGTGATCTCCCCACCACATGGTTCAAGATCGCTGGGACAAATCCCTGAAGCCAGGTTCTCAATGTACTTTAAAATCAACTTAAAAAGGAACCTGTCACCTCTCCTGACATGTCTGTTTCACTAAATACTTGTATTCCCCATAAAATAGCTATTCTGCGGCATCTTCTCTTAAATCTCTGCATTGTACCGTTCCTCTGTTATTCCTCTTACAAACTCATGATTAAATTGACTATTTGGTGGTACCAGTTGGGGGTGTGTCCCTGGCCATGTCCAATCACTGCTGTCGGAGAGACTGTGTAGGGACACGCCCATTTGCCAAGGGGAATGGCAAGACCCAGTTGTCAATTTATTCATACATTTCTAGGAGGGATAACAGAGGAATGGCACACCACAGAGTTCTAAGCAAATATGTTCCAGAATTGTTATTTCATTGAGAATACAAGTATTTACTAAAATAGACCTGTCAGAAGAGAAGTCTTCTTTAAACTGGTCAAAATTAGGTGCGATTTCCCCAACCCCTGCGCGGGTGGTCTACTTGCTTCCTTGGAAAAGCTTACCTAGAGTTCTTCTGAACTGTTCACCTCCGTTTATTTGGCAGCTCCAGCTGCAAGAACTTCAAGGTTTAGCTTAAAACTCTGGTACGCTTGCACCCTCCATGCAGTGGAATTTAGTAGTATGGTAGCAATACATGTTGCCTGTTTATTTCAGTGGATATCTACGTAACACATGGTACCACAGAATCCACCAGAACAATCTATGCTCTCCTCTCTGGCTAAGGCCTCATGCACACGGCTGTAGCTGCTTACGGGCACCTGACTGCCGCCGAGTGGCATCCGCGGGCCGTCCGCAATCACTGACCATGCACGCAAAAGATGTGCGTTCATTTCAATGGTGCCGGACCCCAATTGCGGACCGTAAAATGACTTGTTCTGAATTTTTGCGGTCCACAATTTCGCCCCCCCCCCCCACACACACGATCCGTGTAAACTACGGTCGTGTGTATGGGCTCATAGAAATGAATGGATCCGCAATTCATCTGTGATTTTCATGCACCCGTAAACTTCGATGGGGGACTGATCCGCAGAAAAGGACTAGAATAGGACATGCAGTCTTTTTCACTCCCGGACACAAGCTCTGTGAAAAAACATGGCTCTGTGAATAGCCCCATTGCATTGGTCAGTGTGCTGACAACACACGGACGTGAAATACATTTGTGTGAATAAGGCCTAATAGATGGGGTTTCCATGTGGACAGAGGTTGTAGCATTCAATTGCACTTTTTAATACGTTTTGAACTTTTTTCTGTACCTTTTTGCAACAAGTTTTTAATTTCCCATGGCAACCAATGGGATCACTGCTTACGTTTTCTGGCCTGCACTAATAAAATAGAAGCAGTGGTGCTATTGGTTGCTATGATTTTTAGTCCAGTAATAGGGGGATTATTTCCCTGGCGTTTCTTGTTCACGTTTTCCCCGTGTTTGCTCACAAAGGGATGGATTGAGGCTTCTGTGCCCTTGTTATAAAGTATCTCTGACATTCCATTTGTCTACCTCGCATCTATATTTACAGTACACAACTTATGTTGGTTTTCTGGTTTGGTGTTAGCGGATTCTGATGGTATTACTATGTCTAAGTACAAAACCTAGGCTGTTGTACTTGCCTAAAAATCTGCACCGACGAATCGTTGCGGATATCACGCGTTGCACTAAATGAAATCACGGTGAAAATCTGCCGTATTTCTGCCATAGGTCGGGCATGTCAAGAAGGTGCTGCTAGTTTTTTAATTTTTATATATATATATATATATATACACACACACACACACACACACACACACACACACACACACGCACACGCACGCACACGCACACGCACACACACACTCTGTAAGTGGATAGATTTACTTTAAAACCCCATTCACTTACATTGTACTTTGTTGTGGATGTTGGGTGTGGATTCCACAACTAATATGCAAGGTGTGAACGCGACCATAGAGGAAGCTCTTGTCTGGACGTCTCGTGATGAATGAGACGTCCAGACACGGAATAACTTGGCTGTCTCGTAACACTTCCTACAAGGACTAGTTGCCTTCTCAGCCGATCACTGTATTGTCTGTCCCTGTCTACGACACTCCTGGGTCCTTTAAGACGCCATAAAATGTTTAGGATGTCACACAATGACCCACATGTCCTTCCAGTATACTTCTAGTTAGCGAGCTTATTCCAGAGGTGGTCTGTACATTGATACCCCCACCAGTGACTGTAGTGCTATATAAAGTCTCTCCCCTCTGCTTCATTCTGGAGAGGTGAAGGCTGCGGCAGCTCCTTCCTTCTCACTCACCCCCACCATGTCTATGACCGGTCACACGTTCTCTACGACCGAGGGAAACTTTTGGCTTTGTCTGAAGTATTGGGATGTACTTAGTTATGACATTTCCCTTCCCTGCTCCTATTAGACCCAGATTCTCCCTGTGGATCCCTGTCCTGATGTGCCATGTATAAGTGGTGGCGGTGCCTTCTCAGCCGCCCGTCGTGTGCGGTCTAATGTACTTTCAGTTTTGATATACTCTAAGTTGAGGTTAGTACGGCCGCCTTGCAGCACATGTGTTGTGATAACTCTGAACAGAGCAGAAAATGTTGTCATGAGGACATTGGCGCTCTCGGCAAAGAAATTATCTTTAAAAATTATTTTCACGTTTCATGTATACTAACTGATATTTTGGGAGAATGTCTCTACTTCTCATATTTCATTACCAGTAATATGCACTGAGGGCATTATGAATGGGTGGCTGGTGGAGATCTGACCCCCAGGACACCTATTGATCAGCAGAATCTAGTTCTCTAGGCACTGGGGCTCGTATGTACTGCAGCTCAGCCCTTCAAGGCAATGTATCATCAGAACATTTTTTTAAAGTGGGTTTTTGTTAAAAAAATTAAACCTTTTTGGTTAAGGCCTTTTTTACACTGGGAACGATCACTGGAATGAACGTTTGTTCTCGATCATTGTACACACAGCCTGCAATGCGGTCTATACAGATAATACAGGAAGGAAGTATGTGTTTCCAATACGACCACAACCGAAAAGTCTTTCTAAATAGAAATAAATGGCGTCGTAGTAAGGATCGTTCGTCCCCATGCTCCCAATTGTTGATCTGTTTGAAAAGTGCAAATGACCGCAGATCGACAAGATGTATTATCGATTGGTGCTCGTTAATAGGTGGACAATATCTGCCCGTGTAAAACCACCTTAAGGGTCAATGCACACGATGCGTATTATGTGCGGTTTTGCCGTGCATATTTGTGTGCGGCAAAACCGCAGCGTAATACAGTACCGGCATAGTAAATGAGATTCTAAGAAATCTTATGTACACGCTGCTGTATTTTGTCCGCACATAAATTGAACTGAGGTGCGGATTTTAAAACCTGCAGCACGTCAATTTATCTTGCGTTTCCGCTTTCAAATTGTATCTGCCTAGTGGTAAGGAAAACCGCACCAAAACATGAAAATGCGCCAAAAAATGTATCAAAACGTAAAAACTTTTTACCTGCGTATTGATGTGGTTTTTATCTGCAGCAAAATACGCAACATGTGCATGTAGCCTGAGTGTTGAATTTCCCTGCAGTGCCACCACAGCCTTAGTGTCCCTTCACATTAACCTCTTAACGACGGACGGATATATCCGTCCTGTGCAGGTGCTAGTTCCTGCAAAAGGACTGATCTATCTGTCCTCTGTTCGAGCGGATACTGCCAGTGTACCCACGCGATCAGCGGCAGGAGCACGGCTGCTATACACAGCCTGGCTCCTGCCGCAATCGAAGCGCGCTTCGATTTCTGCAGTTTAACCCATTAGATGCTGCTGTCAACAGCGACATCTAATGTGTTTGACAGAGGGAGAGAGCTCCCTCTGTCACCCTATCGGCACCCCCGCAAAGAAATCGCGGGGCGCCGTTGGGTTTTCATGGCAGCTGGGGGCCTAACAGGCCCCCAGGTCTGCTTTCAGCAACTGCCTAATGGGCCATGGATAGATGACAGGCAATAATGCTTTGGTATACTATAAGCAGATCGCTTAGTGAAGTCCCCTGGGGGGACTAAAAGTAAAGCAGTCAAATTAAAGTTTATGGAAAAAAATAATATATATATATATATATATATATATATATATATAGTGTGTGTGAGAAACCCCTTTTTTTCCCCCAAAATAGTGGTTTTATTTTGTAAAAGTATCAAAACAAATAGAACAAACATATATGGTATCCCCGCAATATAGTACTAATGAAAACTACACCTTGGCCCACAAAAATCAAGCCCTTATACGGCTATGTCGACGGAATAAAAAAAAAAAAGTTACGACTCTTGGAATGCGACCGTGGGAAACAAAAAATAATCCTTGGTCATTAAGGGGTTAATGGCTAGTCCGTCATACTGGTCAGACCTCCAAAGCAAGAGATGCTCTAGGTAACTGCACTCCACTCTGGCCAAAAAAAAGGATCTCAATAGAGGAGTCCCCCCCCCCCCCCACTATTACACACACTAGACTAAAAACGTCTGAAAATAGAGTTGTTTTCAAGGGAAAACCGCTCCTGATTTTCAGAAGTTCTTGAAGCCACTCGCGTTTTTCGCTTCGTTTTTTATGGCCATTTTTGGAGCTTTTTTCAATAGTCTATGAAAAACGGCTCCAAAAATGTCCCAAGAAGTGTCCTGCACTTCTTTTCCACTGACGTTTTTTTACGCGGCTGTTTTTCAAAACGGCCGCATAAAAAAATGGCCCATTGGAACAGAACGCAGTTTTTCTCATTGAAATCAATGCGCTGATGTTTGGAGGCGTTCTGCTTCCGATTTTTCGGCCGCCTGGAAAACGGCCGAAAATAGGCCGTGTGAACATACCCTTACACTGGCTTTCCAAGGACAGACAATTATCGCTTATCCACAGGATAGGTGATAATTGCCTGATCGCTGGGGGCTTCACTGCTGGAACTCCACTGATCGTGAGAACAGGGTCCCGAACCCTCTGTTCCTCTTCACTGCTTGACCACAGTAAGGAGGATCTGGGGGTTTGGGACCTGAATCCTTTGGATAGGTGACAATTGTCGATTCTGAGAAAAACCCTTTAACTCAGAGTCTCTAATGGGGGATATGAAAATACGTTTTCTAAACTGGACTACCCCTTCAATGAAACAAAAATTAAACATTCAGAACGTTCCCTTTTAAGGCTCGGACTACACCTAGATAATTTGTAGTACTTCTGATTGGTTTTAAATGGTAACACAACTTTCCATGCCTGCATTCCCCACCTGACTGTATACCACACTACACTTTTATGTATTCTGTACTTCCCTTATAAACTGCTGCCTTGTCTGTGCTTTAAAAAAGTCCCCCATCTTGATTCTTAGATTTCCCCAGCTTTCTCTTCCCATCTGATTTGCTATCAATCCCATGATGCTTCAGCACAGTATTCCAAATGAATACATGAAATCTCGGACTGCAGCTGTCACTCACGAGTTACATTTCAATCCGTAGTGCTACAAAAGTCTGTCTAGCCCTGGTCTAAGAACTTCTCCACACGGGGCGGTCATATCTTTCTTTTTGCTGTGATCTTATCAACATTGCGGTAAAGACAGCGATATGACCTCACCGCGTGAATAAGCACTAAAGGTTTGTGTAGAGACTGGCGTAATATTGGGGACTCGTGCCGTCCTGTAACCTCTGACTCCTGCCACACGTGCTGACCCTGGGACAAGTCTGACTGGAGCCTTTTATTAGATGGACCAGACTCCCTCCATTTGTGAAGTATGTGCGCTGCATGTTTTTTATGTAACACATGGCCGTGCCGCCACTGCTGCTCCTTTTGTACGTAACATTAGCGATTTTAAAGTGTTTTTCCTACATTACGATAAATGTATGTGTGTATATATATTATATATATATACTTACTGTGATTATCGCCGTCCCATGTTTCCCTTCTGGGCCCTTTCCCTGCACAGGTACCTCCTAAGGCCTGATTCACACGAGCGTATTTTGCGGACCTGTGTAATTCAATGGGGCCGTTGTGAATCTAGCCTTAGGCCTTATTTACACGAGCGTATTTAACGTCCATGATACACATGTGAAAATCACGCGCCTCGCACGGACCTATGTTAGGCAATGGGGATGTTCAGACTGTCCGTGATTTGTCCGCTGCGTAAAACTCACAACATGTCCTATACTTGGCGGTTTTTCGCGCATCACGCACCCATTGAAGTCGATGGGTGCGTGAAAATCACTCGGAAGCACTTGTGTGCCGCGTGTGATTCGCGCTACAGTTTGTAAAATAAATGAATGAATGAAAACCTAAAAGCACCTCCTGCTTTTATGTTTGTAAACCTAAAAACAGTGTCATAACGATCCATATGCGCGAAAATCACTCGGGCACGCACCAAATACCGATGCCACACGGAACTGCTACGCACCCAAAATGCGTGAATCCAGTCTTAGGCTGAGGAAAAATTCTAATGGTCTGTTGTAGATTTCTAGGCGCATGGTGGATTGTTGTATGCGCTGCTGGGAGTTCATTGCTGTACATGTAGTGCATGATTCATATAGAAGTCAGGGATGGAGACGTTGCTGCCCGTGTGATCCTGGATGGAGACGTTGCTGCCCGTGTGATCCTGGATGGAGACGTTGCTGCCCGTGTGATCCTGGATGGAGACGTTGCTGCCCGTGTGATCCTGGATGGAGACGTTGCTGCCCGTGTGATCCTGGATGGAGACGTTGCTGCCCATGTGATCCTGGATGGAGACGTTGCTGCCCGTGTGATCCTGGTGGTAGAATATGTCGTCAGTGACAGGAGATGTAATGCCAATGGTCTCAGTATAGAGGGGTCAGTCAGCATTTCATTTTGAGATGGTGAATGGAAAGGATCTGTCCTAGGAGAACTACTTTATTTACAGGGCTTGTCCAGGATTACAGAAAAAAGGTACATGGGTTGTGTCTGGCATTGCAGCTGATCCCCGTGAATATGACTGAGCTGCAATACTAAACCCAAACCAAGGACAAGTGTTGGTGTTTCTGGATCCATTTCGGAATGAATGATTGTTCTCCTGCCTCGTGGAGTTTGGCAGAGCTGTATGCGCCATGTGTTCTTATGTATGCGGGTCTGACTTAAGGTCATGTGTGATGATCATGAGGACCAAGTATAATATAAATCCACCCTACACTGAAGGGATGGTGGATGTAAAGGGCTGTCACTAATAAGAGCGCTGCTGTTGTTGGTGTCTGGTAACGGCAGAGCTCTATACAATGAAGTGGTGGGCTGCCATCCTGCGCTGGATATAGTGATGAGGTTTATTATGGTGTGCCGTGATTTTCTCTGGGAGGTTTGTGTCTGTAGACTGGATGCTACAGTTACTGGGTTTCTTGGGGAACTAACAAACCACAGAAAACCATTCATAGGCCGTGCATCCTGCTTAATAGTGACTGGTTTCCGTGTCAGTGTTTCATCTCATATCGTAACAATGTACCTGTATGTGTGTTTTGTTTTTTTTTAATGCCATATATCAGAACTAGTATTCCCCCCGAAGCACTAAAATGAGGCTTCTAGTCCAAAATGTGCTGCCATATATTTAGATCTGATGGAGCATGCTGAAAAGACCCAAATTCTGCATTGCCTGTGTATTGATATGGTTGTATCCACTGCCCCATTCAGGTGCTTTGTCGGTGTATTCAGACATTGGTTGTATGTGAGACCTCGGCTACATTCACATTTTTGCTGACAAGTGGCCAGTTAATATCGAATCATCGTCATTCCCATTGGTCCGCCGTGATCATGTGACCACGCAATTGTTGAATGTTGGGGATGCCCCTGTCTCGCCTACGTCTGACGGCCTGATCTTAAAGGAGAAATCCAGTCAGAAGGTGTGTGAGCGCTCGCTCGTTCGTTCGGAGATCAGTATGATCTTCTCACATGTATCTATGACCTGTCAGACTATAATTTTGACGAGATTTTTAAAATCTGGCTAACAGACTAAGATGGGGGATGTGCACCACCAAAATATGGCCAGTGATTTCTACCGCAAAAACCAGGCTATTCGCAGGAGGGCTGTGTACACTCGGGTTGGATACCTATTTACTGCAGAAATCTGAGGCTGATCTAGGATTGTTGCCGCTGATGTAGTTTGGGTACGTACAATCCGCTGGCTTTTAATTGGCAGAATCCCTTGGATTAACTCGCACTTTGTTAATCCAGAGATTTTGTGCAGCGTGTGAACATGGTTTAATGCAGATTTTGTTGTGTAATCTGTGCTGGATCCTGTTTTAATTGTGACACGTGTGAATGGGGTCTGAAACGTCACGGCACACCGCTGCTACGTGTACTGGCAGACTAATAAGGAGGGGATCTCCTATAGTAGCACTTTTTTTTTTTTTTGCTGCAATTTTGGTAAAATTGCGTCATTTTGCAAAAACAGTAACAAAAAAAACACCCTATGATCATGACCTGTGAACCCAGCTTTATGCAGTGTTTCTCAAATCCACACCCGGACAGATGACGTGTAAATAAGGTGGCGTCTTGAGTTGGGGTTTAATTCAACTTTTGGCCAGCATAAAAAATGGCGGCAAAATGGCATGGGTCTTGCTGCAGTTTGCTGGAAAAAACGCTCATGAACCGCAGTGTCTGATTCTGTTTGACTGTGATCAATACTTGGCACGAGTCTTCTCTATGGGAAATTCTCTAGACATGGGGGGAGGGGGGGATTTACTTAGACTGGCATTGCATAGACACAAGGGTGTATTAACCCCTTAGTGACCACTAATACGCCTTTTCACGTGATTCACTAATGGGCTTTAGGCTAGTCTGACGCCTTTTCACGTCAGCCAAGTCTAAGTCCTGCACGGGTCTCCCGTGCAGGCAGGAGCCGGGGCTCTGCCGTCTGATGACAGCTGAGCTCCTGCTCCAACGCCCGCGATCGAAGTTTACTTCGATCGCGGCCATTTAACCCATTAAATGCCGCCGTCAATAGCGACCGCGGCATTTAACTTTGTTTACAGAGGGAGTGCGCTCCCTCTGTCACCCATCGGCGGTCCGCAAATGAAATCGCGGGTCTCCGATGGGGTGTCATGGCAGCCGGGGGCTTGATAAAAGCCCCCAGGTCTGCCCTGGACATATTCCTGTTAGGACGCGCCGGAGGCACGTCCTAACAGATTGCCTGTCAGATTTACACTGACAGGCAATAATGCTCTGGTATACGAAGTATACCAGAGCATTATAGCAGCGATCGGAATATCGCACAGTAAAGTCCCCTAGTCGGACTAATAAAATCAGTCATCAAAGTGAAAGATTATTAATAAAAAGTACAGTAAAAAAATAAAACCATTTTTTTCCATAAAAAGTGGTTTTATTTAGTAAAAGTGTAAAAAAAAAAAAAAGTACACATATGTGGTATCGCCGCGACCGTAATGACTCCATTAATAAAGTTAATTTGTAATTTAAACCGCAAGGTGAACACCATGCAAAAAACCATGGCGAAATTGCAATTTTTTTCCATTGCCCCCCAAAAAGTCATAATAAAAATGAATCAATAAGTCCCATGCACCCCAAAACAGTACCATTCAAAACTACGTCTTGTCCCGCAGAAAACAAGCCCAAAAAATCACTACATTGATGGAAAAATAAAAAAATTACGGCTCTTGGAAAGCGACGATGCAAAAACAAATAATTTTAGTTCAAAAGTGTTTTTATTGTGCAAAAGTCGTAAAACATAAAAAACCTCCACATATGTGGTATCGCCGTAATCGTACCGACCCATAGAATAAAGGTAACATGTTATTTACGTCGCACAGTGAACGGCGTCAATTTAAAAACGCATAGAACAATGGCGGAATTTCAGGTTTTTTTTATAATCCCCCCCAAAAGGGTTAATAAAAGTTAATATAAAAATTATATGTACCCAAAAATGGTACTATTAAAAAGCACAACTAATCCCGCAAAAAACAAGTCCTCATACAGCTATGTAGACGAAAAAATAAAAACGTTATAGCTCTTTGAATGCGACTATAGAAAAACGAAGAAAATAGCTTGGTCATTAGGGCCTAAAATGGGCTGGTCACTAAGGGGTTAATGAGTCGTTTTTTGTTGAGGTTTTTGTTGAGGTTTTCAGAATCGCAGTAAAACTGCATCATTTTGTTGTTTTTTGAAAAATAAAGCCACCGTTTTTGCCGCGATTATGAGAATCCCATAAAAAAAATGCAACAAAAAGTAACTCCTGTAAACACAACCTAATAGATTGGAGTAAGATGCGTATCATTTATTAAGAGGCGCATGTTTCTTAGTAAATTAGGTGCATCTCTTAACTCCGATTTTTGCAATAATTTACGCCTGTTCCTGGTATAAGTTATACTAAATTTGTTGGGCGGCTGAAGGCCCCGTCTTTGACCAAGCTCCGTCCACTGTTCAGTAAAGAGGTGTTAGTGGCGCAAAACTCAAAATTTGGACTTCCGCAAATTGCGACTTGCAGCATTTGCGCCTTTTCTACACCAGAAAACTGGGGTACAATAGTCAACACATTCCCATGTGACCATTTTGGGTTCCTTGATGACTGGTTTGAGAAACGCTACCCTAATGAAAAAGGATGGTCTATAGCAGGAGGGTCTTCAACGATTGTGGAAATTCCTGTACTCCATACGTGACCTGTTGGGTGGAGGCAAGCAAGCCCTGCTCTACAGCCGACAACCCCTCTAACTATTTTATCATCTGTTCTTGTGTGAGGCGTTGGCTTTGCTCCAGACAGCTGTAAGGGTGGGGGGGGGGGGGGGCTCCAAGACAAGACGACTTGGTGTCCTGTACAAGAGCAAATGACTTGTTTGGTCACCTCGCCCCTCCCCCATAGATCATGTACTCGGTCACTTATGTGCTGGATGCTTTACTTTCTGTCTGACCTGTTTTTGAGTGTTTACCCCTGTGTTTGCCTTTTGTATCTTTTTTTTAATCTTTTTTTATTTTTTTTCTATTCGAGAAAGTTTGAAGCTCGTAGTGTGCACGATTTTTATAATTGAAATGCAGAATTTATTCGAAAAGCAACATCTGTTAGGCCCACTCCACACTGCGTTTCTTTGGTGCCGATTTTGATGCGAAAACCATGTCAGAATCCGTGCTAAATAATGCACCAAATCTCCTTTTATTGATTTCAATAGGAGGTAAAGCTCCCCCCCCCTCCTCTTACGGATTTCACATATAAGAAAAAAACCAACAACTTTGTTATGCCACCATGTAAAATGCGACACACACGGAGGTACAGCATGGGCTCGTATATTTTTATGGGCGCAGTTACACAGATCTTTAATATGGTTATGTGCACACACAGGTTTTTTTTAGCAAGCAGAAAAAACATCTGCCTTTAAAAGTCATTCTGGATTTTTAAGAGGATTTGTGGTTTTTGGTGTGGTGTTTGTTGTTTTTTTAGCATTTAAAAAAATAAAATAAAATTGGCTCTGTATTAATGTTCACGCTAGCCATCAAAAATACAGGAAACTATATAGACCCCGAA